>NW_021703767.1:95998887-96087414 GCF_005190385.1 Monodon monoceros | reverse complement strand
TTTATTTTATTTGATCCTTACGTTTGCTTTTTATTTTATTTGATCCTTACGTTTGCTTTTTATTTTATTTTTGTTTACTCCTTTTCCCCCTGTTTACGTCCACTTAAACAAGGTCTTGTGATATTCCTTATGTTTGCTTTTTATTTTTTTTAACATCTTTATTGGACTATAAGTGCTTTACAATGTTGTGTTAGCTTCTGCTGTATAATAAAGTGAATCAACTATATGCATACGTACATCCCCACATCCCCTCCCTCTTGCGTCTCCCTCCCACCCTCCCTATCCCACCCCTCTAGGTGGTCACAAAGCACTGAGCTGATCTCCCTGTGCTATGCAGCTGCTTCCCACTTGCTATCTACTTTACTTTTGGGAGTGTGTATATGTCAATGCTACTCTCTCAATTCGTCCCAGCTTACCCTTCCCCCACCCCGTGTCCTCAAGTCCATTCTCTATGTCTGCGTGTTTATTCCTGTGCTGCCCCTAGGTTCATCAGACCTTTTTTTTTTTTCTTTTTAGATTTCATATATGTGTTAGCATACGGTATTTGTTTTTCTCTTTCTGACTTACTTCACTCTGTATGACAGACTCTAGGTCCATCCACCTCACTGCAAATAACTCAATTTTGTTTCTTTTTATGGCCGAATAATATTCCATTGTATATATGTGCCACATCTTCTTTATCCATTCATCTGTCAATGGACACCTAGGTTGCTTCCATGTCCTGGCTATTGTAAGTAGTGCTGCAATGAACATTGTGGTACATGACTCTTTTTGAATTACGGTTTTCTCAGGGTATATGCCCAGTAGTGGGATTGCTCGGTCATATGGTAGTTCTATTTTTAGTTTTTTAAGGAACCTCCATATTGTTCTCTATAGTGGCTGTATCAATTTACATTCCCACCAACAGTGAAAGAGGGCTCCCTTTTCTCCATACCCTCTACAGCATTTGTAGATTTTTTGATGATGGCCATTCTGACTTGTGTGAGGTGATACCTAATTGTAGTTTTGATTTGCATTTCTCTAATGATTAGTGATGTTGAGCATCCTTTCATGTGTTTGTTGGCAATCTGTATATCTTCTTTGGAGAAATGACTGTTTAGGTCTTCTGCCCATTTTTGGATTGGGTTATGTTGGCTTTTTAAAAAACATAATCCTGATAGTAATTTGCACTACCTTGGGAATTTGAACTTTCAACTTGGATGTTATTTTGCTTGTTCACCAAATGTTTTTTTATTAACGGCTTGCACATGGAAGAAGTGTTTCACACTTTAAAAAAGTTTTTAAAACTCACAACCTGATACTGAAAAAATAATATAATGTACAGCCTAATAAGAGTAATCAAACACCGCGTAAAAAATAAGCTCTGTTGCCCCCAGCACTCTTTGTATTACAAGTCATTTGGTTTTCCATTAGTTTTCCCCCTGAGATTGCTGATTTCTCTAAACGCCAGAGACCATGTTTTATGCTTTTTCCATATTCTTAGTATCTGACACCTAGTAGAGACAAATATTTCTGAATTAATAAATTACTGAAAAGGATTCTGACAAAAATAAAGTGGAATCAGAAAAAAATTATATTCATAAAAATGAAATCAAGAAAGAACCAGCCTCATTTTTTTTTTTTCTTATAAACCTAACGGTTGTGGGTTTTTTCACAAACATGATTCTTACCGGGAAGAAAGAATTTACAAAGAGAGCAAACAGAGTCTAGTTGTAAAAAATCTCAAGAGAGAAGAAAAGAATAAATTCAAGTTGAGACTGTCCTTTAATATAAAATCACGAGTAAATTTCCTGTGGTCCTGACACACCTTTTTTTTTTAGTTGGAGTATAGTTGCTTTACAATGTTTTGTTAGTTTCTGCAGTACAGCGAAGTGAATCAGCTACATGAATCAGGATATATACATATATTCTCCCCTCCCTTGGACTTCCCTCCCACCCCACCCCCCAATCCCACCCATCTAGGTCATCACAGAGCACCGAGCTGAGCTCCCTGTGCTACAACTTTTTTTTTTTTTACATCTTTATTGGAGTATAACTGCTTTACAATGGTGTGTTAGTTTCCGCTCCATAACAAAGTGAATCAGCTATATACATACACACGTTCCCACATCTCCTCCCTCTTGCGTCTCCCTCCCTCCCACCCTCCCTATCCCACCCCCCCAGGCGGTCACAAAGCACCGAGCTGATCTCCCTGTGCCATGCAGCTGCCTCCCACCAGCTATCTATTTTGTGCTACAACTTTTAACAAGAAAAAATGTTGACGTTTTGGTTTTCTTAGATTATGTTGTCCGCGGGTAGTACGGAAGAATTCACCCTAACATATCAGCACGACTTATCTTACCGTTTCTGCGTCTTTTTATATTACGCAGATAACTGGCACCCCTTTCCCTCACTGTACAAAATCTGTAAATAATTGTATTAAAAATTTTCTAGTCCAGACGCAGAAGAACCCTTTCCGGTACAAAGCCCACCTTTCCCCATGCGCATGCCCAGTGTACCCTACGGCTTTGCTCCGCTTTCATGCAGCTCAGACTTCAATCACCACGTAAGGGTATCCTGGAAACTGGGCTCCAGTCGGCTGATGCAAACCAGACTCGTGGGTTCCCAAGAGCTTTCGGGTACGTAAACTAAAAAGTGGTGATCAGTTTCAGCCCAAAAATTCCCACGGCCCAGAGCCCGAGTACACACAGCAGCTGTTCCTACTCGTGGGGCCACAAGGAAGGGGAGGATGATGGGAGAAGACGAGCAACTAACTACAAGCCCCAGCATGCAATGCGCTATTTGGCTCCTGGAAAGAGGCCCGTGGTGCAGCGCGGTTCAGCCTCGGCCCAGAACGCGGGCGGAGCGCGAGATGCCGACTGTCCTCCAACCAGAATGCTCAGAATGAGGAAGACAGGTGTGGCGCTGTGAGCGAGCCCTTAGATCTCGTATCCAAGACTCTCCCTGTTTCTCCCTAGCTCCTGGCATGCTAGGTAGCGGTGTCTCTATACGCCAGACTATTCCCCACAGGCCGGCATCGGCCCTCCGATGTTGCCTACGGTGTTGCCACGGAACGCCCGGAGCCGGATGTGACGTCGCCGTGGAGGAAGAAGGGAGAGGTGGAGCGTGTCGCGGTGACGTCCTTCCAAGATGGCGGAGAGAGGGTGAAGAAACTGTGTTCCCCTTTGGGTTACTATAGGTGAGTTCTGTCTTCGCCCTCAGCCTGCTGTCCCCGCTCTCTTCAGACCCAGTGGCATTGGAGGGCAGGCTCCTTGGAGTTCGCGCTCAGGTCGGAGTGAAGGTGTTAGTGTGGAAAGCTTGGGCGAGGCAGCTCCCGTGTTGGCCTTGGCCACAACCTCTGCTGTGGGAATTCGCGGGAGTGGGAGCTCGGCGAAGGGCAGGGAGGCGGAAGCCAGGAGAGACCGGCTTTCGCGGTCACTCTCCGATGCCACCTCGAGTGGAGGCGGGGTAGGGAGGGGTGTGGCCTCCTCGGGCGAGTGACCTAACCTTTGACAACTCTTGGCCCTGCTGGTTCTCTGCCCCCTGGGCGCCCACCTTGCGTTTTTAGTCACTATGCTCCGAGGAAGCTAACAGGTTTCAGGGATTTGAGAGTTTTACATTTGATCTTAGCCAAAAGGCCGAGAAGCGATTGAGAGCAATTTTAAAGAACTCATACCGTGTCCTTTCCCCCTTTGTCCCAAGAAATCATTTCTTAGTGGTTTATTAATTTTTTTCGTAATACACGTGTGCCTGCTGAGCTTGAAAGTCTGAAGGTTCAACTGATGCAAAAGCGTGAAATTTTGCGGTGCTTTTTTTTTTTCCACTTTGTGGGAAATGTTTTCGCACATCGCCATTTATTGACGTGTCCAAAGGATTGTGTTAGTTTACCAAGCTGAAATAAAAGCTAGAAAGGCATTTATCCCTTCGGCAGTTTTATCCATATCTGTTTGATAAGAATTTTCTGGGGATATAAAATGAGAACAGACTTTATTCTAGTTCATGTTCTGTGTCTCTTCACTCACCAATTGCTTGGGTGAAAAGTTTGATGAAAACTTAGGGTTACTGATTTACTATTTCTTTTTGTTTTTTAGAGCAAGGGTAAAATTCGATTCTGATATCAAAATGCAGTATTCGCACCACTGTGAGCACCTTTTAGAGAGACTGAACAAACAACGGGAAGCAGGTTTTCTTTGTGACTGCACCATAGTAATTGGGGAATTCCAGTTTAAAGCTCATAGGAATGTGCTTGCCTCGTTTAGTGAGTATTTTGGTGCGATCTACAGAAGCACTTCAGAGAACAATGTCTTTCTTGATCAGAGTCAGGTGAAGGCTGATGGATTTCAGAAACTGTTGGAATTTATATACACAGGAACTTTAAATCTTGACAGGTAAGGTACACATTTTATTTCCACTTATAAAAACTGGTCAATAGTCTTTAGAGCTAAAGCAGATTAGTTTTTTTCCATTTAGTCCCTGAACTCTGAGTCTTCAAACATTGATGTGCACAGTATTGTTTTTAATAAAGAAGTCAGTGTCTCTGATTTGAGATAAACAGACCACATTTCATAAGCACAAAAAGTACAGATGTTAATACGATTAAAGTATGGTTTTTGACACATTTATCTACTGAAACAAAGCTTGTGATTTCAGTTATGTAAAGTTAAAGATCAAAATATGATGAATTTTAATTGAATTCCAATTTCCCCTTGCTTTTTGGTCTTTATGTTCCTCTGGTCTCTCTCACTCTCTATCCCCTACCTCTTAAGGTGTTAGGGGTGGGGAAGTATAGGTGGAGAAAGAAGGAAGATCTCTGTTCATTTAATAGTGCTCCCATTTCCAGCTGTAAATAGCAACCTGCAGGACCTCTTCCTGATCTTGATTCAGGAAAATAACTTCATTGGCGTGTTAATGGCCATGACTCCTGTTGCCTGGTAGAGCTATCAGTGCTAATGCTTAAGTCTGGTCTAAGATGCTAGGATGCTTCTCTGAGATGCTTAATGCTGTCACTGCACTGACAAGAAGTAGGTTCTGAGGAATCTGATAATGCAGGCATTTTGTGTCTTTCATACGTGATGAACTGTATAATTAGATTAATACTAATATGTTTACTCGTTGTTGAGGGAAAGGTGGTGGGGATAAAAGGAAAGAGAAACCAATCAACTTAACTCCTGTCTTCTTTTCTCCATCTTTTATGAAAGTGTAAACATGAATAGATCATCATCTGACATAGAAAGATTATGGGCTTTAGAATTAGATCTTGCCTGTCAAGTCACCATGTCTCTGAGCAAGCTATAGCCTCTCTGGGCCTCAGTTTCTCCATTTGTAAAAATGAGATGATAATAACCACATTGGTTGTTACTGTGAAGATTTAGGATTTACTACCTCCCAATGAACATTACTTTCCTTCCTTTATTTCCTCTTCTCTATCCTACTCTACAAGCCCATTAATTCCGCATTTATTGGAGAAAAATTAGGGAAAAAACAAAAAAGGAAACACCTGAAATTCTGCCACCCACTGATAACCACTCTTAACACTTCGGTAAATATTCTTTCATTGTTTTCCAGATGATCTCTATAGATATATGCATGTACACATTAAGCAAAGTTCTTCCCTCTCTTTACACTGCAGCTTATCGTGGAAATATACTTATTGAAAAGCTGGAATTAGGATGTTCCTTAATCCTATTGAAAAGGAACCATTCATGCTGTTTGGAATTGCTTTTAAATTTTGATGTAATGAAATTTTTGAGTCAGTTCCGTGTAAATTGATTAAAGGAATAAAGCAGTGTCATAGATAAATGTCATATGATGTTATTTAAATTTACTGAATATTTGGCTATACAAGTGCCTCTGATCTAAAAATTGAGAATACATAATATAAAATAATCACAAAACCAGTGAATTTTGGTTGATCTTCAATTTAGTGGTTTCCCTTTTTCAAATAACTTTGCCAAAAATCTTGAACTAATTGGAACACAATGAAGAGCGCCTTACTTTGAGCCTTCATGCAAAAAACCAATGTGAAGAAGAGCCAGATGTTTGGCTCAATCTTTTTTTTTTTTTTTTTGATGTGGACCATTTTTAATGTCTTTATTGAATTTGTTACAACATTGCTTCTTTTTGTGTTTTGTTTTTTTGGCCCCAAGGCACGTGGGATCTTAGCTCCCCGACCAGGAAATAAACCCGCACACCCTGCATTAGAAGGTGAAGTCTTAACCACTGGACTGCCAGGGCAGTCCCTGGCTCAGTCTTTTTTGATACATGTCTTTCCTGGGGAGCTGGGGAGCCAATTGTTTGAGCTCAGACACAAATGCAAGAGAAGACATATACCAAAAATAGAAAGTCTGTACAATTTAGTGATTAAGAAAACAGAATAATAAAGAATTAAGTGGACTCAGGAGCTAGATTACCTTGGTCAAATCTTAGTTCTAACACTCTGTGATCTTGGACAAGTTACTTAACTTCTTTGGACCTCTGATCCTTCATTTGTATGTAAAATGGGGATTATAATTGCTCATATAAAGCAGTTAGCCATATACCTGGCAATATGTAATTAAATGACTTTCAGTGACTATTCAAAAAGTGAAAGCAAGTTTGCAGGCACTTTAACTTCATGCTTATAAACAAAAGCAGATCAGTTATTGACATAAACAAACGCTGATTCTCTTAACTGTAACTGAGATTATAGGCTATCTGTGAAATAGATAAATAATTTGTATGAATTACTGTTTCAGTACTGAACAGTTAGTGTGTGACTCAATACTAGTTTGTATTGGTCTTAAAGGCAATCTCACCTTGTTGGTGATTCATTTTATGAAGCACTAAGCACAATTATAATTTGAGACCTAAGTATAATAAGTGATGGAGTAAATTTGGTTTTCATTCTAATAGTTTCTCTCATTTATTGTAACTTAATAATAGACTGTGTAACAGAATCAATAAAAATGCTTAAGAAACGTAATGTTTTTAGAGAGTGACAGTGCTATATACATGCAAAAAGCAAAGATCATTCGTTATTTGCTCCAGAATTATAGCCAAAGGCCATAAGAAAAGACTATTGTAAGTAATGTTTTCTTAGCTAAGGGAGTCAGTTTACAAACAGATTGTTTTCCAAAAGTTTATTTGTAGTATGTTTAGGAACTTGGGATGGATTTTCCCAGAGAATAAAATGTTCACTAAAAGTGGTGATTAGGTTTCCAAACTAGCCTATAAATCTACTTAATTTTTCTGAAGAATTAAATAATATCTGGGGAAAATGACAAGTAGGAAGGTTACTTGAGGGTGTGTGTGTGTATATGTATGTGTATGTTTATGTATGTATCCATCGTCAGATAATTAAAAGGGCATATTTTTAGTGTTAATACCAACTCAGCTCTCTGACTTTACAGCTAAGAAAATTGAAGCACCCAAAGATGCTGATTTATTCTAATTAATTCAGCTAGTGATCCAGAGCCATTGCTAGCATAACTGAACAGCCAGCCTTTCACTACATTGTAAACTTCTGGAGGGCAGAGACTATTTGATATTTCTTAATATCGCTCTCAGTACCACACATGGTAAATGCTCAGTAAATTTTTTTTTTTGCTTTTTCTTTTCTTTTTTTTTCATATTTTATTCAATACATATAACAATACATATTAAAAGATCTAACAGTAAGGAGATTTTTAATTTTTTGCTTTTCTTTTTAAAAAATTTTTTAAAAAAGTAAGCTGCAGGCTTTGGCTTTGGCTTGGAAAATACCAGGGGAGTGGGGGGCATAAACCTGAGGCTGCTGCCCCTTATCTGCCTTCACGGTACTGTCCCCTTCTCCCAGCTCCTCCCTGACTCTGTGAGCCAGGCCTCAGACCTTCCAGCTAACCACTTCCCATGAGCCACTACTCTGATGTCAGCCTATAGCCAAAGGAGCTGGATGTCTGGGCCTGGTGACCAACGCTTTGCCACCCACTCAGTCAGGGTGCTCCCCACCTGCAGGCAGGCGGCAACACCCTATCTGCTACCATCAGCCCCTTCCAGAGCCCACTGCCCCACCCCTCCCTGTCTAGCCCAGCCATATGCAGCTCTGCCCCATCCAGGGGTGCTCTGCTCAGAGATGGGCCAGCAGGGCCGCCCCAGCCCCTCTGGTAGGCAAAGACTCTGGAAACTTCTGGGGTCCTGTGTTCGGCCATGTGATCCCAGGGGTGCACATGGGCCCCTTGGGTATCTGAACAGAAGGGCAGGGGAGGGAGGGCCGCACCCCTGCAGTCCTGCTCTGCTGGTCTAATGGGCAGCTGCCCACCCTACCCCACCCCGCACTGCAGGCTCCTGAGTTGGCAGATTAAGCATTTTATAAAGTGAAATGCTCAGTAAATATTGATTGGAATGTTGAACATTAATTTTTTCTATATAACTCTAATATGACAAACTCTAGCTAATTTGGGTTGGGGATCATACACAAAAAAAGCTGGGAAGGTTGCTAGAGAGAGCTTAGTGCATTCTAAAACCTTGTTCTTCCAAACGTGATCCATGGACCAGCAGCATTGGCATCACCAGGGCGTATGTTAGAAATGCAGATGCTCAGGCCCCAAAGCAGACCTGCTGAATCAGAATCTACATTTAACAAATCCCTGGGTGACTCACATGCACAGGAAAGTTTGAGAAGTGCAGTTGAAGTTCTTCACAGGGGAGCAGAGGAAGATAATAATTTCTTTAGACTCTTCTTGTTGCCAGTCCAGAAAAGTTGGTTGGTATCTGAAGAGGCCTCAGGAGAAATGGGAGGAGGCAGTAAGTTGCAAACAGCCACTTTCGTGTTCCAGCTGTTTTCTTAACAAGTAGAAATTTTAACATTTTGTTTTTCCATGGTTGTACATATGAATAATCCATTACTTTTCATCTTTTCAAGTTCTGTAAAACTGGAGACTTTTGCCTAAACATTCTGAGTGAATAAATTTTTTATAAATTTGTTCTCTTAGGCCTTTTGTATCACTCTACTTCATTAGGTCTTTAAAAGACAGAAATATTTGTGTAGCTCTGTTTCAAAAACGTTTTTTCTTTGATCAGAACATTGTCATTTAGCCTTGTTTCCTTACAGTTGGAATGTTAAAGAAATCCATCAGGCTGCTGACTATCTCAAAGTGGAAGAGGTGGTCACTAAATGTAAAATAAAGATGGAAGATTTTGCTTTTATTGCTAATCCCTCTTCTACAGAGATATCTAGTATTACCGGAAACATTGAATTGAATCAACAGACTTGTCTCCTTACTCTACGAGATTATAACAGTCGGGAGAAATCAGAAGGGTCTACAGATTTAGTTCAGGCAAATCCTAAACAAGGGGCTTTAGCAAAGAAGTCATCTCAAACTAAAAAGAAGAAGAAGGCCTTCAACTCCCAGAAAACAGGGCAGAATAAAACAGTGCAATATCCCAGTGACATTTTAGAGAATGCATCAGTTGAAGTATATCTAGATGCAAATAAATTGTCCACACCTGTAATAGAACAAGTTGCACAAAGAAATAATTCAGAACTTGAGTTGACATCAGTTGTGGAAAATACTTTTCCAGCACAAGATATTGTGCAAACTGTTACAGTGAAACGGAAACGTGGAAAATCACAGCCAAACTGTGCTCTGAAAGAACACTCTATGTCTAATATAGCCAGTGTCAAGAACTCTTACGAGCTGGAGAGCTCCGGGGAAGAGCTGGATCAGAGGTATTCCAAGGCCAAACCAATGTGTAACACGTGTGGGAAAGTGTTTTCAGAAGCCAGCAGCTTGCGAAGGCACATGAGAATACATAAAGGAGTCAAACCTTATGTCTGCCACTTGTGTGGAAAGGCATTTACCCAATGTAACCAGCTGAAAACGCATGTAAGAACTCATACAGGTAAGACTGGTTTGTGGAAAGTATAATTGTTTATATATTGTGACGGAAATAATATTTTCATAAACATATTAACATACAGTGTTGACTGTGACCAAAATTTGGTATATACTTGTATTCGTAAAAGTATTGAGCATGTTAGACTTGAAAATGTCTTTGTAATTGTGACCAAGTATTTAATGGCTATTTGTTTTGTTGTAACTGATACTCTGAAGTCCCAGTGTGTGAACTCTTTAAACCATTTTCCCTCACAATTAAAATAAGCATAAATTTAGTTCTACCTTGCTAAATATTTAACAGACAATATATTAAAACTGATAAAAAGTAATTACAACTCAGGCTGATTCTCAGATTTTATCAACACATCTCACCACCTGTTCCTTTGTCGAACTTCTGAACATAAATTATATATACATTCCTTCCTCAGCCTCTATATTTACCTTTATTGGTACACTTAGATTTGTGCTTTTTAAGATGCATTAGGTATTTCTCTCATTGATCACTTTTCACTATTATGGACTAAGAAACACTAATTTCTTTTAACTCTACTGGTGGTTTCAGTAATCAATCTGGAAAAATATCCTATTTGCTTTTTTACTTCTAGAGTTAATATTTTCTGAATACTGAAACTAGTACTGGTTGATGAACTCTTTTGAAAGCTTGTATGGCTTAAGCAACTAAAACAATATTTCCTTCTAAATATAAATTTTATTTACTTTTCTTTTAGGTGAGAAGCCATACAAATGTGAATTGTGTGATAAAGGATTTGCTCAGAAATGCCAGCTAGTCTTCCATAGTCGCATGCATCATGGTGAGGAAAAACCCTATAAATGTGATGTATGCAATTTACAATTTGCAACTTCTAGCAATCTGAAGATTCATGCAAGGTAAAAATAAAAACAAAAAAACAGATGTTTGATCTTTGAGTCTGTCATTCACTATAGCCTTAAATAGACTATTGTATGAGAATTCAGGACAGTAGAGTTCTAATTGTGGTACCACCACACTGTATTCTTAGTACAGTGAAGGAACCGCAAGGGAGCCATGGTGCCTGGAGGGGAATAGTGAGGGAGGGAAATAAGATCAGAATGGTGTTAGGGTGTCCAGATGGTGAAGGTTTTGTAGGTCATTATAAAGCTTTTACTCTTGAGAATGAGAAGTAAGTGATGTAATCTTGCTTGCATTGTAAGAGGATCACTATGGATGCTATGTTAAGGAAAAGATTGTAGGATTGCAAGAGTGGAAGCAAAGTTACCAGTTAGGAAGCTATAGATAAAACCCAAGTGAGAGTGACAGTGGTTCAGGTCTGAGAGATAGCAGTGGAAGAGATAAGTGGTAGTCAGATTCTGGATGTATTTTAAAGGTACAACAAACAGAATTTGCTGCACATTGGATGTGGGGTATGAAAGAAAAAAAGAAGAGTAGAATTAAAAATGATTCTCAGGTTTTGAGCCTGAGCATCTGAAAAGATAGAATTACCATTAACTGAAGTGGAGATTTGTGGACAAAGCAGTTTAAGTAGGAGTACAGGAGTTGAGTAGAGTTTTGATCATGTTAAATTTGAGATGACTATTAGACATCTGAATGGAAACGTGCATTAGATAGTTGGTTATCTAAGTTTGGAAGTCAGGGGACTGGTTTGAGTAGATAGTATTTAAAGTCATAACATTAGATGAGGTCACCAAGAGAATGAAGATGGATAAAAAAGAGATCAAAGGATGGAGTCATAAGGCACACTAAGAGTTCTGGGAGATGGGCAAGTCACTATAAGTGACTAGGAAGGACCAACCAATATAGGGGCAAACCAGAAGATTGGGCTGTCTTGGAATCCAGGTGGAGGAAATGATTTCAGAGGGAGTGATCATTGTGTCAAATTCTGATGATAGGGAGATTAAGAGTGAGAATTGACTATTGGATTTGGCAAAGTGAGAGGTTAGCAGTGGTTTTGACAAAAGCAGTGTTAGCGGAGGCTAGTAGAGAAGAAATGAAAGTAGAACCATTGGAGACTCAAGATTTTACTAAAGGGGAACAGAAAATAGAGGAGCAAGTAAGGTCAGGGGTCTTTTTTTTTTTTTAAGATGGGAGATATTTCAGTATATTTGTATGCTACGATCCAAAGGGGAGGTGAAACTAGATGATATAGGATGGAGGAAATTGCAAGAGTGATCATTGAGTAGGCAAGGAGGATAGTATCTTAAGTATATAAACTGGAGTACTTGGATTCGGAAGAACTGTCATTCTCATATTAGAGTTAAGAAAAGCAAACCCTATAGATACAGATGCCTATAGGTGGAGATTTGTGTGGTAGAAATTTACTTCTGATTCCTTAAATTTTTCTCAGTGAAACAGGAAGCAAGGACATCAGCTGAGAATGAGGATGGGTGAGGAGGTGCTGAAGGTTTGAGGAAAGAGTTTTGAAGAGTGAGTGAATGGACAGACAAAAATAGTTGCCTGCAGTATTATGGGCACACTTGACTACCACATAAGGCTGATGGCAAAACTTTGAACTGTCTCAGAACTAATGTTTTGAAAACCAAAACATTTATTCTTGACAGTATACATTGAAAACTGTTGATTTTAAATACATATTGTTGATCTGTTAAGATGAAATGAAATAAGATACTGCATGAAGAATTTGTATGAAAAATGTTTGCTGTGTGGCATGATCCTTAGATTGTTTTACTTGCCAACATGTATCTTTATATTTATTTACTAACAGGAAGCATAGTGGAGAGAAGCCATATGTATGTGATAGGTGCGGACAGCGATTTGCCCAAGCCAGCACATTGACCTATCATGTTCGAAGGCATACGGGAGAAAAGCCTTATGTGTGTGACACCTGTGGGAAGGCATTTGCTGTCTCTAGTTCTCTTATTACTCATTCTCGAAAACATACCGGTAAGGATTTGACAAAGAGGTGGCTTAAAACAAGGAAAGTTGTAAATAAAAGAAAAAGGGAAATTAAGCCTTTACAAAAAGTAGGTTATAGGCTTTGTAGTTATATATCTGTTGTGTCTGTGCGTCTTGAAGCTTTTTGTGTTTCTGATTTTCACATAAATATTAGATATAAAAGCAGACTTATTTTCTAGAATACACAGTGGGTGAAATTTTTTATCATGTAACTTATATACATTAAAATCAGATAATTTTGACAATATATAAACTTGAGTTAATAAGACATTTTTTATGACCTTAGAAGAACTCCTTAGGGTCTTGAAGCTTCATTTCCCTTGGATAAAACTGTAAAGTTAAGGGGTTGGGGTGAATTTGGGTAGAACGTTGATTTAATAACTTCTTAGGACTTTTTCTACAGACATTGTAGATTTGCAAATTAAATAGATACTTCAAACCCAAAGTATCAATTTTGAAGCAAAACCTGTTGTTCAAAATTTTTCATTTTTTTGTAGGGTAATTTTTTAATAGATCTTTCCTAAATGATTTTATTCCCCTTTAATAATCTTATAGATAGCAAAAATTGAAATATGGATTGATGAATTTTCATGTTTTTAATTATATAAAAATCAGACTTTTTGCCCACCTCTAGTCTACTAGAAGGATATTTGGAGAAAGTTTTATTATATGAAAAGCATCAGGTTACATGCACAGCGTAAAGTAATTACTAATGTTCATTTAAGTTGGATCACACTGAAAATACCTCTGAAATACAATACAAAGAGGTTTTAATTTAAATAATATTTTAGAACAGCTTACTTTAGATTATTGTAATTGATAAATATTATATTGGTATAGTACACCACTTCGCTATCTTTTATTTTCCATCTAGGTGAAAAACCATACATATGTGGTATTTGTGGGAAAAGTTTTATTTCCTCAGGAGAGCTCAACAAACACTTTCGATCCCATACAGGTCTGTGTTTAGGGAGAACGTATTATTTTTTGTTCTCTCTAATTTCTTTTTATGTAAACCTTGACTTTAAACCATTATGGACTAGATGGTAACTAATCATACTCTAACTGTAGCTATATTTTAATGTATGAATATCAACTTTTTATTTGTTTATTTTTGTTTTTTTAGTTGTTTGGATTATGGATTAAATTTGGTCAAGAATTGTGTAGATTTTCTAAGAACTGTGCCAGATAATCAATGGTTTTTAAATGATTTGGATAAAATTACACAGATAATACCAAAAAATGAAAAGGAATAGATAATACCAAGATAATATCAGATTTTCTTTTTAAACAATGTTCAGTGTGCACGTTTTAGGAATATATTTTAATATTGACATGGTTATTGTAAAAGGTAGTATATAAGTAGTATGAAGAAAATATGAAATACACAAAAAAATTTTTAAAACAAAGGAGAACACCACTTTGAAAATGTACTGTACTTTTTTCTTTCTAAAAGTTATTTCTTGTAATTCCTATCTAGTATAGTATGACCACCTAGTAGTAAACATTTAATAAGTTTATTGGCAACTTCTATATCCTCATGTTCCTTACTTTGCATTATAAAGCAATGAACAGTTCTTATTTCAAAAGAATTATAATTTTGTAGTATTTTTATCCTGTGAGTATTTTTAAAGGATTTTCTAATTTATACGCTACCTGAGAGCAGAAACCATAATTACGCATTTTTCCTCCAGCTACATCTCTTAGCCAGAGTCTGGCATATAATTGGCACTCACTAAATGTCTGATAGAAATAAAAAAGTAAGTCTTTTTTTAGTTTGAAGGTTCTGTTAGTGAAAATGCTCGATTTTTCCTTGAAATAGGTACACTTTGTATGATAAAGGAAAGGAGTGCCTGTGTGTATAGAAGTTTTCATTTCACTATATTAGAACCAAGAGATTAAAATGGTAACTTGAAACTAAATTTAAACAATATAATGTTTGCATTGTGTTCGTGAACATTGATATTTTTGCCTTAGTAGCTTCTGAAATACTGAGATTTTAATTTTTTAACTTGTTTTTCAGGAGAAAGACCATTTATCTGTGAATTATGTGGAAATTCTTACACAGATATTAAAAATTTAAAGAAGCACAAAACAAAAGTCCATTCTGGTAAATGCTTCTGTTTTTTAAAAATTTGGTGCTCTCATATTTGTACTATTCCTTAAAATGTTGAGATACACATTGTAACAGTTTATATGAGATATATATTTTTAAAAACTAGGTGCACACATATGAGGAAGGTAGCTTTATAATGTGCAGGTGAGTTCACTCTGAATTTCTTTCCATATTGACCTTGTAATAAACATTGCTTGAAATACTTCCTCCTTTAAAAACCTGATATATATATATAAAGCAATTAAACTCCAATAAAGATGTTAATAAATAAATAAATAACCTGATATATGAACAATTGCAAGAATGAGAGAATACATAAACAACTACATATCACTCTTTCCCATACTAGAATCTAGGTTAACTGGGGTTTACTGTAGTTATGCGAAGAAAGGAGCATCATGAACGCTAGTCTGAAAATGTATAAGAGGAAATAGGGAAACAGGTATCCCCAAATTGTTATGATGCATGAAATGGAAAGCCACACTACACAATTTTTAGTCTGTTATTTAAAATGAATCCTTGAGAAAGTTTCACTGTGCTTACCATTCTGTCATGATTAGAAACAAAACACTAGTCTTCTTCACTGTGTAGAGATGATAGTCTTTGATAGTAAATATAAACATTGTAAGGATTGAGGTAGTGATGTCTGAAAACTTCAGTGAGTCATTAATTCAACAGGCATATACTAAATACCTCTAAAGTACACATAACTGCAGGGTACATGAAGTTGAGCAAGGCATAGTCCTAGTCCTCAGAGAGCTTCCCATCTGGTGTGGGAGACCAGAAATCTACATAAATAACTGATTACCACACAAAATACAGGATATAATAGAGATGCAAGAATACTGAAGAAGAGATTAAGTCCTTCTGAGGTGAGTATTGGAAAGGCTTAATTCTAGGGAAACTGAAAGGTGGAGAAGAGTTCAAAGGGTGGAGATGGGAAAGGGAATGTTCATCCCAGGCAGAGAGAATATTGTGAAGAGAGTCATCGCGACAAGAGAGCGCAGGTTGTATTCTTGGCTGGCTGAACTGAAGAATAGTCTGGCAAAAACAGAATCATAACTTTAAAAAAGCAAATATGCAATTTTGTCTAACAAGGTTAGTGAGATTGAAATCATGTTAGTACTTGGAAGTGAGAAGAGCGTGCGTGGTAAAGCTAGTGGAAAATTTGAAGGGAAAAATGTATCTTTAGTCAGTGGGGTAATTACTCCCTTGAGTAACACAGAATTTCTTGCTTCTGAAAATAAATGAAAGTGCCATACCTCTGAACTTGAACTCACAGAATAATATGAACTACTCATTAATACATTCACTGAATAAACTGGGTACTTACTATGTGTGTAGCACTATAAGGTACTTTGAAGGAATTAGAGAAGTATAATTAGACATTTACTTTGAAGGAATTTATAGTCTGTTGAGCATTCAAGGCACACCTAAGTAGAATGTTACATACCAGTAAGATAGACAGATGTCACAAGGTGGTATATGAAAAACTGACAAATGAGTGATAAAGTAGATAGGAAACAGCTTACCCTGGTCTAGCACAATTAAGTCCATTTTTATAATGGTGCTTAAACCTAATCTTGAGGCCCCGTAATGGATTTGTATAGATAATGCTAAGGGCAAATCAGCAAAAAAGAAACAGTGTGACTAAAGGTGTGGGGCCGAAATGCAAGTTCTGGGGGTGGTAAATAGATTGAGTCTTCCTCATGGTTTTTGTTTTGTTTTTAAAGATGGTGAATTTTTTTACCTTCCATTTCAGGTACAGATAAAATTCTAGATTCCAGTATAGAGGATCATCCCTTGAGTGAACAAGATTCCATACAAAAAAGTCCTTTATCAGAAACTTTGGATGTGAAGCCTTCTGATATGACTTTACCACTAACTCTTCCACTTGGGACTGAGGACCACCACATGCTTCTGCCTGTTACAGATAATCAGTCTCCTACATCAGATACATTGTTGAGGTCAACTGTGAACGGGTATTCAGAACCACAATTGATTTTTTTACAACAATTATACTGACTTTGTGAGGAATATGGAATTGCTAAATCGTCTCTGGTAGTAAACATAAACATCTCTGGTAAGGTGCATATATTCATATTAAATTAACCCTTCATTTGAGTTGTGGCCATTATTTTTCATTCACTGAAGTAAAAGCACCTGATGCTGCATCATAACTGTGCAATGCTTATTTTGATATTTGGCTTTTATGTCTACATTATACACATAGCTTTTAAAGGAATGAATTATACTACAGTAGCACTATTTGGGGTGGATAAGTTTTACTATCTTTTAGAGCTGCCTTAATTCCATATTTATTTTCATTTTAGAATTGCCTTTCATTTACTCAAGTGGAATCTATCAGTTTATGATTCACTTATGACCTGTGGGATGTGTTTATTTTCTTCCCCTCAAAATTTAAACAAAATCCATAATAATAAACAAAATCAGCCCAAGAGTGGTGCTGTTACTAAGCGCCACAGACCAGTACATAAACTATGGGGAAAAAAATTCGTATCTCTGCCTAAGAAAATTTAGGTACTGAGTAAGAATTGTGCTATTTCTCTATTAATATAGTCCATTGGAGGTAACTTTTCTAATTAAACAAAAAGTGCTTCTCTTAAAAACTAGAAAACTATGTATAAATTTTGTTCATTTAGAACTCAGTATTCTGTATAAAACCAATGGTCAGTACTTTTGATTTGAATTATCTGAGACTGCATTTTCAAAGTGAATTTTAAATAGATATTTGGTGTTTTTATCTTATTAAAGACAGTTTCAGATTTGATGCAGATTGTTTTAATAGGTTTCTAGATTACTGGAGATGAGGAAAATATACTGAGTTTTGATAATTTTTGATAAGCCTCTCATATTCTTATGCACTTTTTAAAATATAAAATCCTAAAAAGAATTTTCTAAATAGAAACTTAATGCATAGTATAAAACACTTGTCTTCTGAATTTGATAATTATATTCATAAATAGTTAAGAAATTAACTTCAGTTATAAGTGAACATTTGCGTGATATCAGAAAGCGAGTTTATTAAACATTTTATACTTGAGTTTTCTGTAAGTTTCGAGTTTTACATTTTTATAGATTAAACCACAACAGTTCATGGTGGTCGTAGTTTCACCGTAGTCCTTTTCCTTCCTAATGAACTTAGAAAATTCAGATTTATTCTGATATTTACTATCACTCTTCCCCCTCCCATTTTTCCCACATATTGATTTATTTCACTGCCTAATCTTTGGACAGTAAATTATCAGTTCCTCAAAGTCAGTTCCTATACTGCTGATCAAACACCATGGTGACATTATTTCTTATTTCTGCCGTGCATCATTTGTTTTCTGCTTTTAAACTATACCTGTAACAAAATTAACGTATTTTCTATTGGTATTGATTTCTTTAGTTGTATTTTCTCTGGGGTTCCTACTCATAGGAACCAAGTAGAAGACTTAGTAAAACTAAATTCTTCTAAACTGTACAGATCATCACCATTTTACAGCACATGCAGCATTTTTACAATAAATTGCCACCAGTGGGATTGACTTAATTAAATAGAGTTTGAAATACTGCCTTTGTATAACATACATCAAACTTAGTATTTAATTTATCTAAGAAATCTAATTATACATATGTATTAATTTAATATACTGGGTTTAAATACAATTTATAAAGTTATAAAAATGTTCAACTAATCTATTCTGGCTTAAATTCAATAGGAATTTATTGGAATGTGAAGAAATTAAAGAAAATTAAGACTCAGCCTTTTTAAGAAGTCTGCTGAAATGGAGAGGCTATATTTAATTCACATCTTCATTAATCCAAGCATCTAATGAACAAAATTTCTTTTTAAAAACTGCTGTAGTGATGTCATAATTCTGTAAGGGTAGTAGTTACCAAATTTCCTCTAACATGATGATAATTAGCATTTGCCTTTACATAAATTAGCCTTTAAATTTATTATTTTTAGGATTATTGGATTGGAGTGACTGAAGTTGATCTATTCTCATCACACTATCTGCTTCTTAGCTAAAATAATTTTATTTTAAATTGACATGGCTTGACGCTCTTCCAGAATGACATGTAAAGAAAGCTTGAAGACTGAGTATCTTTGTCTTGTCATTCTTCTCATAATGCTGTATTATTCTTTATCATAATATGCATATATTTTAGTTGTATCTGCTATCATTGTAACACTCACAATTATCAGTTAAATTCATCTTTAAATATATTTGCTACAATGCAGTGTTTTGGGAAAGTTCTATTCTTAATTATGTAAGTATTACTAAGTTTTTTGAAAGTCTTTTTAGGATGCTGAACATCTTATTGAGAAATTATTTTCTAAGTTAATTTTGTTTTGTATTTGTATTAGATTATTCTTTCTGTATCGTTAGATTTTAGGCTTTTTAAAAAACCATAGATTATATATAAATGATTTTTTGCTGGTATTTGTTTTATGTTTAATTTCATAGAATGATTTTGATAGACAGATTTTAGAAAATTGTTTTATTTTTTTCAAAAGAAAAGGTTCTGTCATTTCTCTTGCAACAATAGTGTGTTACTTTTCTGTATGTTTCATTTCTACAGCAGTTGTGCAAATGAGAGTAGTTGAAATGTGCTTATATAAAGACAATCTACATGTACTCATTTTTTAAAATATCCTAGAACAGTAACTGACATTTGATGCATATCAGAAACATAGCTTAAAAATAGTGGTGTCCAAGCCCCACCCCACCTTAGGCTCTCTGAATCAGACGATCTCCAGAACATGCTGAAAAGCTCCATAGGTAATCTTAGTGCATACCAAACACTGAGAACTATTATCCTAAACATTTCTTGGTGTTCTTCCTTTGGGCTCTTGATATGTGATGTGTGGGCTCTATTTTTTTTTTCTTTTGGCCGCGCCACGCGGCTTGCAGGGATCGTAGTTCCCCGGCCAGGGATTGAACCCGGCCCCTTGGCAGTGAATGTGCGGAGTCCTAACCACTGCACTGCCAGGGAAGTCTCTCTGTGGGCTCTTGATAAATGAAGCTCTTGATATAACTTTTCACTTTTTACTCAGAGATTTTGAGTCTTTAGAACTTGGCTGGAAATACCACCAAATAAAAAGAAATTGTACTTTAATGCAATTTCTGTAAATTCTACATTTTTACTCATTATGTATGAACAATACCGATATTTAGTTATTGGAGCATTTCTTGAGACAGTGATATGGTCTACTCACCTGTCCTTTACAACCCCTGCCCCCTCTTCACTGAACAGAGATTTGGTGTATTTGCTTAAGGAATTTAGATAATTATCATGTAAACACAGTAATCATTCAGAAATAGGGTATTTAATTTCAAGAATATACTGAAATAAACACCATGGATGTGAATCAGATATTTGGATTAAAATATCTGGCCATTATTTCAAATGCTGGAAAATTATTGAAATCAGAATACATACAGCTGTAAAGATGAATAAAATGATCTCCTCTTTTAAGTTTACAGTCAAGTGGGAAAGACAAGCCTGAATGCCAAGTGTTAAAGTGGAGGAAGGAAAGAAAGGAAATGCTGAGCAGTCAATGGAAGTTGAGTGGACAGAGAAAGGGCTGTTACTCCCCTGGATAGGCAAACAAGAGGAGATGGCTAATGGGAGGAATCTGTACACAGCTGACTGAGGTAGGGAGAATGGAGAGAAAGTCTGAAAGGTGGTGGCAGAGATAGGAATCAAAGACACATCTAGCACTATCTATACCACCTTGAAATAGTCCTCTACCTTTAGCCTGTGCTGAAAGAGTGGGATTAGATAGCCATGTTTATAATCCAGGATCTCACACACTCAACTACAGTTGACTGCTGAAGGGCAGGGATTAGACAGCCACACTTGTAACATATGATTCCATACTTGTGACCACAGCTGACGAACACCTTACCAGGGAGAAACAATTCTTAGGCCAAACGGAGTGACTTTCTTAAGAATTTGAGCTATGAAATTCAGAGACTTCCTAGGTATTGGTGTACATGGAAAAGATCATTTAGATCTGGTCCAGAGTCACTGAAGCAAGCCAAAGTCTAAAAGAAATAGTGAAGAAGCAGAGAAAGCTGACCTGTAGAGCGAAGCAAGGGGATGAAGTAGGTTTGCAGAACCAAGTGACTGAGGCCCTGTGAGAGAAGTGGCTTGGTTTCTGGCTTTGCAGACCTTTCTTGAGGTCACACAGCTATGCTTCATTTCCTTGTTCTGGATGCCAGTGGTTTTTGCCTATTAAATTCTTAGAGTAAAGCCCCCTTTCCTTTTTTTTTTTTGCCGTGCTGCGCGGCCTGCAGCATCGTACTTCCCCAGCCAGGGACTGAACCCGCAAATTCCCTAAATCCACCTTTTCTTAAGCAGGCTTGAGTCAGTTTCTGTTGCATGTAGTTAGGCAGTTTCAACTTAGAATCCTAAGTTCTGATCCTCAGCGATTGAGTATATGGAGGTGCGATTAACTTCTAGGCAAGATAAGGGGGAGGTTTATGGAAGAGAAGACTTTATTTTGTATGTGCTGAATTTGATCAGTGGTGAGATACCTATGTGAAAATGTCTAGCAGTAGTTGGAAATGGGGACTGAAACCCAGCAGAGGTTAAAGCTAGAGAAACAGATCTTGCAGCATAAGGCTAATAATTATTGTGATAGAAATGATTTAGGCAACCCTGGGAGATGGTACGGAAGAACAAAAGATGAGGACAAAATCTTGGGGGAAATGCATTTTAAGAATGAGCAAAAGACAGAAAAGGAGATGGAAAGTGATAATAGGAAGAAAACCAGGGTGATGCAAGTTCCACGAAGACAAAAGTGGCTTTGTACTGATCACGTGGCACAGAGAAATTAGATAGGGTGCAAATCAAAGACAACATTGGGTTGAGTAATTGGGTTGGGTAATTGGAGCATGATGATCCCCTGAGAAAGGCAGCTGCAGTAATAATAGTGGGAGTAGAACCCAGGTGGATATGGTTTGAGTAGTAGATAAGACATAATGAATACTACCATTTAGTTTGAAAAGCAGAGTGCGTACAGCAAACAAGATCATTTTATCAAATATCTAAAAGGTATAAACCACTTTATTTCTTGCTTTTTTGCTTCAAACTTGAAACTTTGTTAAATAATGAGCATAATAGAGTCTGTAACACTGTAATTTGAGCTGGATCTTAAAGGATGATTGCTAAGAGGAAAATGGAAGGAAATGTATAACATGTATATGATTGCAGATTTGCTCGTTACAATTCAGATGTGCAGAAGAAGGGGAGTTTTCCTACAGAACTCTTGCACCCAGTGGGAAGTCTAGAAAAAAATTAACTTTTAGTCCTAGGCACTTTAAAACCTAATCTGATACAAAGCAGCTAGAATTTATAATATCTTAAGGTAGTGCTTAAACATTTTGAAAATTGCTGTCTTATTTCTACCCTTTGTCTTTTCCCTAAAATGCTGTCCACATATATGGGGAGGAGAGGAGGCTTGCATGACAAAATGGCATCAGGGAAGACACTGTCTTCACTCTATGCTCTGAGCATCCTGCTGGCTTCTCATGCAATAGGCAATACCTTGTAAAATACGTCATCAGGTTTTCCTTAGCCTGGTCAGAGCCCAGTAATTCTTGGCTGACCTGGCTTCACCTTAGTTCTCTTGGATGTGGAGGAGAGAGCTCTGAGACTTCTGCAAAAATGTCTCAAGCAGTCCCGTGTAAGTCAGGTTGCAGGTTTAGCACATGCCACTCCACTGCAGGCTCCAGATAAGCCTACTTCCCATTTACCTATTTGCTTCCCACTCAGCTACCTTGTCAGTCTCCCCTTGGGAGAATATAGGAACTTTGGGTCCCCTCTGTAGCACAGAGGAACAGAGTAGCTTGGGAAAGCAAACTGCATTAGGAAGGTTTACTTTGATATGGCTCTGTCCTAGCCTGGGAGTATCTCTTCCAGAATCCTGTGGACTCCTCTACTACCCAACATATTATGGAATACTTCAAAACAATGAAAGCTGAATAGACACTGCTACATTAGACAACATGAATGACTTGCACTAATATAATGTACAAAAGAAGTCTGACACAAAGCATATATATACTGTATGATCCCATTTATATAAAATTCCAAAACATGCAAAACTACTCTGTGATGTTAGACATCATGATAGTGGTTGTCTATTGGAAGATGGTTGGAGGTGGTTCTGGGGAAGCTTATGGCATTTACTATCTTTATCTGGGTCCTGGTTAACACAGATGGGTTAGCTTTGTGATAATTCATCTCGCTATTCACTTAGATACTTCCATTTAAAAGAAGTATATATTAAAGAAACTAATTTGAAGAATGAGAAAACCAGAGCATTGGTTTTCAGACTTCAGTGAGATTAAAGATGACCTGGATTGTAAAACTGCGGATTCCCCAGACTATCCTCAGAAATTCTGATTCAGTAACTCTCACTCTAAGAATCTGTATTTTTAACATTTGCCCCAGGTAATTCTGATGCTCCATACTTTAAAAAATGCTGATTTAGTATCTTCAGTTTAAACTGTCTTTACTCTTTGGACAGATGTTCAAGTGTCTGTGACAGAAGTCTGTCATAGTGTTTCTCAAGTCTGAGTTTATTGGCTATCTAATTGCCAGGAGTAGCATTTCCTCACCAGCTTAACGTTTTCCAAATGTAATGACAGTTGTTAGAAATGTTTGTATTTTTTCCTACACCATGGTTTTCTTGCACTCATTGAATTCTGCAGTTTTTCAAATTTGATCAAAAGACAAAATTTTTTTAAATTTCCTATTGCATTTTTAACACTATAGACATGACTTTCCTCGGACACACAACTTTTTTTTAGATACAGTTAATTATTTCTAGCTATATTCAGCCTGTAATAATGTAAAAGAACTTGGTAAAAAACAGCTAGTCTTTATATCTGCAGAGGAGAGATCTTAAAGTGGAAAGAAAGATCTGAAACATGTAGAGAACACTGGAAACTAAAGTTTGATAAAAGCTAATAACTAAGAGTAAAATAAGATTCATCTCTCTGAAAGCATGAGAATGGATTTGGTAAGGCATTTAGGTCTTTTCTGGCTCAGCAGCTCTAGAACATTAAGTGCAAGTCATGGCTCATATAATTTATTCAGATGTTCTTCCCATTTCATAACCACCACCACCATCTGTGCCACCCCCTCATCACCAGCACCCCAGTTTCCCCAGGGAGTATGGAAGTGTGGTATGAGGTGCTGAATATAAGGAAAAACCTGTTAAACTTTAAGAATCATTAAGTAGTGAGTAGGGCATATTTAATTCTTTAATCTATTAAAGGAATGGACAATGACAGATGTGGGAGTTTTCTGTAATGTTAAATTTTGAATAAATACAGCTATGATTTGAGGAATTCCCAGTACTTTAAGTGAAGGCCAATACTTTGACAACTGTAAAGCTATCACCTTTATTTCTCTCTCAACATTTAGAGATAGATGGTTTTTCCATTTAGACTGCAGAACTTAAAGTAACCTCTTTAAATTGTTCACATAAAATTTTTTTTCTCACACTCTGCCCAGCTTTAGCAGTAATAAATCATTCAGATTAAACAGTTAAGTGGTATGTACGAATTAATTTGTGAACATGGGTGTGTAATCAAAGGATCGTGGTGTCTGTTGCCTCTTCATAGAAATTTTAATTTGAAAACAGGATTGACCACAGACAACAGTAATTGTTTGCCATCAAATCATGAAAATGTTATTGGCATCCTCCAAAAGAGAGAATTATCTTTTTTAAAAGTTCACTGGCAGCACTGACTTGTTTGGAAAGTATACATTTATATGTATTTGTATATGTTTATATATATTTGCCTGTATTTGTGAAATTGTATCAATACCCATTTGTAAAATACCTAAAATACTTTTTCAACCTCTAAACCCCTTGACAGTCCCTGGAATCTGCCACCTGAAACCTTTTTACCACTTCATGACAACTTTCAGTTAGGATACCTATAATGACCTTTCCTTGTATGCTACTTTACTCTTTGGGTATATTTTCTTTATAAAAAGAAATTAGTTCCTTGATTTCCTTCTCCAGGTGTTCAAATTTTAGTCCCTATTTTGCTAAATTTCTTTGAAAAAATTACACTACTCAGTTTTTCACAATGGACAGTTACTCACAGTTTAGTATCTCTTTTCATTGTTCTAATTTATGAAAGAAAATTTAATAGACAATAAAATGTAATCTCCGTGAAGAGTAATAAGACAAATATATGAAAATTAAAGCTTGTTTTTCATAGATATTGACCTACTGGTACAAGAGTAAGACCTGCATTAGATGATGGGCTGCAAGCTTCTCCATAACCTGGTGTCCAGTAATAATGCCTTTTAAGGCCATTGGAGACTTCTGCAAGGTACACGTGTCCATCCACCACAAATGGCTCCACATCTGTATTGTCTGATTTTAGACGGCCCATGTGAATTAAATCTGAATATGCCTAGGATTTTTAAGAAAAACTGTATCATTAAGAAAATAGTTTATTCATTTTACAGTGCTTAAACAAATATCAACATTCAAATTAGATGTGATAATTTATAGTTTAAAATATTCTGTGTAACACTGCTGAATTTTAGTATTTTCCAGGCATTGTAGTTTTTATTAATTCCACACAATGTAATTACAATCTTGCAAAACTTATTTCTACATTTTAACGTTATTAGGCATGTTTTGTTGTTTCATGACTCCCAGAGATAACAATTCTATGTATTACCAATTTTGTGGACCAAAGGTCTCATGGTCAAAATTTTCAAGTCCTAAGGTGACTGAGTCATAAATAAGGATGGAGTGCTGTTGTATATGCCCTTGAAGATCCGATGACAGCCAGGGATCCATTTTTCAGAAAAATAAACAATCACAGATTTTGGCATACAACTGTATGGAGTTCATGGACCCCCTGAAGATAATCTACAGATTTAGGCTTAGACTAGAGACCATTCCCATAGTATGAGATGCTGGCCTGGCTGGCCACTAATTATTTCTTCATTGTAGAATTTTCTTTGTATATCTCTTATGGATCATTGATATCTACATAAAAGTGTCGTACAAACATGTTAAACTAGTTTGTCAGTAAGGTTGCGATTATAGAGAAAGGCAGAAATTAGACAGTAAAAGATTCAAAAGTCTAGTTGCTTTCTGCTGTAGCTTGTCATTAGTAGTTCCAACTCAGCTCAGCCTCTAGTGTATAGAATGTGGATATGATGTTTATCTGAAATCAAGGGTTTTTTTTTTTTGCGGTACACGGGCCTCTCACTGTTGTGGCCTCTCCCGTTGCGGAGCACAGGCTCCAGACGCACAGGCTCAGTGGCCATGGCTCACGGGCCCAGCTGCTCCGCGGTCTGTGGGATCTTCCCGGACCGGGGCACGAACCCGTGTCCCCTGCATTGGCAGGTGGACTTTCAACCACTGTGCCACCAGGGAAGCCCAAGGATTTTTTTTTTTAATAGTGTACATTTTATTAGCCTTTTTAGTGATAGAATTCTGGTTAGTCTTTTGGCAATTTTTGAGAATTCTAACATATATATATATATATATTTTTGGCTCTCTTGGGTCTTTGTTGCTGCGCATGGGCTCAGTAGTTGTGGCTCACCGGCTCTAGAGCGCACGGGCTCAGTACCTGTGGCACACGGGCTTAGCTACTCCGCGACATGTGGGATCTTCCCGGACCAGGGCTTGAACCCATGTCCTCTGCAGTGGCAGGTGGACCCTTAACCACTGTGCCACCAGGGAAGTCCCCTAACATCTTGTTTTTCTTTCTCTTCTTTCCAAATGAAAACTATTTGTTACTATGCTTTTTGTGTGTGTTGAAAGCAGTATCAAGGGTTCTCTGTATTTACATAAGCAACACACCAAATATTTTGACAGCTTTTACTATATCTCTCTAAATTCTGTGTCTTGGTTTAATTATTGGGTAGCAGATTGGAGATTGTGCCACAGCAAATTTAAAATAAATCAACAATTGTGATTTAAAAAAACTTAACTTTGGAGAAATTGGGACTGTGTAATTCAGTGATCTTTATACTAATATGTAGTATTTGATATCTTTTCCTATTTCAACCACAAAACTTTCCAGTAGCTAATTTTTAGGACTTAACATTAAAATTTATCAAAACTGCAGTGTCTTGTTATACTTTGTAATCATGTCTAAGGCATCTGTATATAACATCTGACGTTATAGGGAAAACCCCAGAAAAAGCCTCAGTGAAGAAAAAAACTTACCACACATGTAGCTTCATCAAATTTGTTTCCCCAAATGTAGATATTAGAGAGTGTGGGATTTGTTTTCATTGATTGTGAAAGTGCAACAAGTCCTTCTCCCTCTATGTTGTTGCTTACCACTGACAACCTTTGGAAAACCAAAAAGTAATAACCCTGGAAACCAACAGTTCCACAAAGAGAATGCATAAGCTAGCAACAGCATTTATTACACACATTTTTTTGTGTTAAGTCTTAGCATTAAGTACATTTAATGTATAATCAAAATATTGACCTAATAATTCCTAAAATCCAAGAAACTTAGTTTTCTAATTGGATACTTCATGTACCTAAGTAGAGCTACCTACATTTTGGAAATAAACAGCCTATTGTTTTCTATTTATTATTCAGTAAAGGTTTGGGGTGGATTACAGATATATTTTTCAAGATAAAGTCATCCAAATAATATTTTCTTTGATTCATTCTTATTTTAGAGTCTTGACCATATTGAATGATTATAATTTTTCTGTTAGAATTCAGGATAAAATAATAAGAGTTTTCTCATTAATTTTAAGCAGTCATAGCTAGAATCAATCTAATTTTTAAAAGATTACTTTTGAAAAATAGAAGAAATTGAAATGTTTCCTATAACTTAATATGTCAATTTAGAAACTGAGTTTTCATATTTCACCATGAATCTTAAGAGGTAAGAGGTTTAAGGTTAATATTCTAAAAAATTTAAGGTTTTCTTTGTTATTTTGGTTAAATATAAAACCATACTAACGCTTTAAGAGTCCTGTTGTGTGAAGCAAGAGTGTCACTGAGATAGTTTGCTCCTGCATTTTCTATTCTGTTAAAAGAAAGATCTATTACTTCCAGGGTAGTATTCTTTTTCAGTACATCGGCCAAACACACCATTCCATCCTGAGTTATTTTATTGCTGGGAAAGGAAAAATATGTAGTTATATTTGGAAATATGAAGTATTCTTTTATTCATAGAGATAGCATGCTTGAAAACTTATATAGTAATAAGTACTTTCTATTTTAGTTAAGATTTACTTTAATCACTCAATTTCCAAAAAGTTAATAAAAAGTTGCCATAAAATGTTGCTTCTATTCTGGTTTACATATTTAAATTGCTCTCAAGTTATTATATCGGTATAAGCCGAATAAATACTAAGGCTCAAGATAAAAAGTTCACAACAATGGTTGCATTTTCTAATTTTTGGAATTAGTGTCTAACAAAGAATCTTATCTACAGTGAATATTTACAGAGATTATTCCCATGATTTAACTCCTGCATTAATATATAAGTTATCACTTACCAGCTTACATCAAGGTAGCGCAGGCTTCTGTTCAGATACAGTGCATCACATAAATGTTTCATACCACAGTTTTTCATGTCATGCTTACACACATGTAGTTCAACAAGGCACTGATTTTCTTTCAACATGTGGCCTAGATGAACTGTGGACTCTTCCTAAAAATAGATAGTCTTTTTTCTAGAATATAATTTTGAAGCAGTACATGTTTATTCCAAACATGCAAAGTTATTTAAATTAGCTTTTTAAAAAGATTTTATCAGTTAAGACTATTATTAGTCTACGATTTGCAATTTGTTTGGCATGGCTTTTTAAAAAAATCATTTTGCCACAAATATCTTTACTGTCTTAGAAACAGGCAGCAGGCACTTGTAAAGTGCAGTGACTAAGTGATTTAAGAGATGCTGGTTAAAAAAAATCATTACTAAAAAAGCAACAATCATCTCAGCAGGAAAAATAAATCAAAATAATTGGTCCCATGATTGAGCATGAGGGAATTCCCTGGTGGTCCAGTGGTTAGGACTTGGAGCTTTCACTGCTGGAACTCAGGTTCAATCCCTGGTCAGGGAACTGAGATCCCACAAGCTGCATGGTGTGGCCAAAAAAAAAAAAAAAAAATTGAGCATGAAAGCTCCTTTACTAGCTGTCCTCTCAAGACAAGGTGTTCTTGCCCCTTACAGATGTTTCTGAACTTTGCTCTTGATCTCCACTCTTTGTAGTTTTTAGACTCCCTCCCTCCCTCCCTCCCTTCCTCCCTTCCTTCCTTCTTCCCTCCCTCTGCTGCTTCCAGGCAAAAGGTATATAACCTCAGTGAGGATCTGAACACCAAGCACTTTAAATTTTTAACAGAATCAGAGCATGTCCTGATGCATTATTGCTGTTTTTATAAGTTTTATAGTCACTGGAAATGCTGATCATGGATAGCCATATATGCTCAAATTATCTAAAAGTACTTTGAGAAAAAATAAAAGTTAAATAAAATCATATAGCAATAGCAGATTGTACATGAGCTTTATAATAAAACTGTCCAAATGCTAGCTTTACCTTGTACTAACTTTATCACTTTGGGCTAATTATTTCATCTAGCTGAGTCCCAGTTCCCTTTTCTATATAAAATAGGTAAAATTTTACTTCCCTCACAGAAGTAAATAAATTAACAGAAGTACCTGGCACAAAATTGGTGTTCTATAGAAAACCACAAAGCATTTATTATTGTTCAATATTCTATAATACGGTATCTGATTTAAGTTATTGCTTTGACACTGAAAATACATATCCAGAGGGAAGCTGTAGTCTGAAATCTTAAATGAAAACTGACCACTTACGAGGTCCAGTATTGCTCTGCATAGTGCTGGAGCAGAGGACATAATACAGATATGATGTATGTGTTGACTGCGTTTTTAGGTCAAGAAATTTGAAAGAGGGACCATCCTTATTAAGAAAGGGAACTAGTATCACAAATAGTAAAGGGTTTTTGTTTTTTGGTGTTTTTTTATAGCTCCACTCAGCTTGTGGCTTAGTTTGGCCTAGGGTGGCACCCAGCATCAGCGTTTTTCTAAGCTCCCCGGGTAATGAACAGTAAAACCCTTAAATGAAATAGGTTTGCTGGCTTGTATTTGGGAACAGCAGGTATGAGGAAGCACAAGAGGATTCTACTCCACAACCATTTAAGAGAATAGTACTGTGAGGGACAGAAGGTGGTGGCTGCCTTGGAGAGGAATAGAAAGCAGGCTAGTTTAGCTGACTGCCCAGAAGCACCAGGCTAAGAGCAAGGTCCGGGGCCTGAGAAAGAGCCCTGGGCTTTTTTTTTTTTTTTTGGCTGTGTTGGGTCTTTGTTGCTGTGCGCACGTGGGCTTTCTCTAGTGGGGGCCCTGGGCTTTCAGTAACTATTCTCAGATGGATTTAGGAGTAATGACACCACTCAGCATTTAAAAGAGGAATTGTGCTTCTAATATAATTTCATATAGTTTAACAAACTTCCTCAGGGCTTTAATCCGGAAAAGTTTGACTCAGCCTTCATATCTCTTAACATGTCCTCAATCTGAGAAGCTTCCCTGCCACCTCTCATCCCCCTGCATTGATTTATATGTCTTTTCTCCTGCTCCCAAGGCACCCTGAGCATATCACTCTCCAGACTTGTGGATCTCCCTCCATGTGGACTGAAAAAAAGCTCTTTGAAAATGAGGGCTATGTGCTTTGACATTATCCCTGGCACCAGCATTGTTTCTTGTTTAGGGTTGCATTCAAATATTTACTGAGTGAAAAATGAGAAATGAAGCAGTCTACTGAATGCTTACTTTGAGCCAGGTATTTTGCTGGTCTTTAAAGTAGCTTCTTCTATTTGAGGATTCTGGTTGTCTTTTTGAGATTAAATTTGTAAACGTGAAGCAATTAACATGATGTAAAATTCCAAAATTTTTCGTACAGGAAAGTACAGAGATAATTCAAAGGGAGAGATCTATGTAGACAACGAATGCAAAATATACTTACAAATATGAAAAAATTTTAAAAATATGGTTAATTCTCAATTACTCATACTAATGGGGAACAGTGAAGTAGCTGATTTAAAGACCAAAGTCCTTGAACTTTTTCTTTTAGTAGATATTCTGTTTTTGTTTAGACCAATAGTAAAATGAGTTCTTATTCCCTAGCATTTTGCTTATAGGAGAGCCACCTAAAAGAGTGTTAAGGGGCAAGGAGAAGCCTTGAGAGTGGGAACCATGTTTTTACCGTCTTTCTGTCTCTAGCGTGCAGCTTACCTGAAGCACCAAGTCCAGACCCCCCAGACTGCTATTCATATGCAATTTGCCGTTATAGCTCAGGATTTCAAATGTAATGGTTCATCACATCAGTGTAACAAGAACAAACAAATCACAAAACAGTTCACACTGGGCTCTTATAATCCTCCAGCCTTTAAAACTTTCATCATTTGTGCTTTCATCTTAAGCCCTCTGCCCCTCACAGGTTTACTCACTGAGAATGAGTTTATAAGAAAAATAGATGACATGTTTTCTGTTTAAATAAGCAACATCTAAAACCATATTTATAAAACTCTTACCAAGATCTTAAATTTTCAAGTTTTTCTTTATAAACAGTAGTTTACAGTTCTAAAAATACAATGCATTCATGAATCTTGACATAACCCTCAGTAAGTAGTGCCTTCGTTTTATTCACATGTAGCCTTATTAACTGCTCACTTTGAATACATACCTGTTCACCATAAAGTATAGGTCGGTTTAGGTTTAATCCCTTAATTGTTTGGTTTTGAGTTAGGACTGTAGCGAATGCTATCACACTCTGCATTCCCTAAAAACAGATAAATTCATTAAGGAAACTGACAAAGTATATAAATTAACCCCTAATATTTCAAGATCAGTAATCTGGATTCTGACAAATCAAAATCGTGTTTTTAAAAAGTTTAAGTAACTTCCTGATCCTTCAATTGTAGGTTGATCAAATTCAGAAATGAATTGTTACTGTGTTATTTTCTTTCTGCCCTAAAATCTGTAACATACATGGGGAGCTTCTTAAGGTTTCAGTATCCATTTCATCCGGTGTTTACCTCTAGGTTTGCTCCTAACCCCTCAAGGTTCTATATGATGCACAGAAATACAGACATACAAGTGGATCCCAGCTAGGGCTCTATACTACTTATAGTGTATATCCTTAATGCAAGCTTTCTTTTACATTCATACTAGTACTTTAAGTGTGTGTTTGTGGCAGGAAAGGGTTACTAATCACATCTTTTCACTGCTGCCACAGGCCTCGCTCTACCTTATTGGAAGGGCCTAGTCGTCCGCCATCTCTGTGATGCACACACATCTAGTTGTTATGCCAGAAAACCTGGGCTTTCTTCCACTTCACCAGTCAGTCCTCTTACTCTCCTATCAGTTGATCAGCAAGTCTTACAGCTTCTGCCTCCAAAAGATGTTTCAAATTAGTCCATCTCTGTAGCTACCACCCCAACGCCAGTCCTCATCACCCACCTGAATTACTGCAGAAACTGCCTAAGTGGTCACTGGGCTTCCTCTCACCACCCTCTAATTCCCCACAGAGAGACAAGAGTGATCGTTTACAAGCACCAATCATATCATGTCACCCCTCAACTTAAAGCCTTTCCATAATTTGCATTTAACTCCCTTTGTGTAGCTACTCTGGCTTTTTAGTTCTCAGACTCAGTATTTCATCATTCATGTACTCCCCTCATGATTTTTGCCATCTCTGAGTATCAGTTTTACTCTTTACCTAATACTTTTCCATTAAATCAACTCACTTTTCACTTATATTTATTTTAAAACTGTTTCACTACCATAAATTGAAAGCCACAGTCCCTTGAAATAAATAGAAAGCATTTGTAAAAATAAATATGTATTAAAATTACCTCAAATTATGTCAGTCAGTATGCTACCCATACCACACTTGGGGAAGCACTATCTTAGAGTCTGTGGGTTCTGGAACCCCTGCCTGGAATGTTCTGCTATGGACCCTCTTCAAGGGAGCTCTTTCTCATCCTTCACGACTACTAAGTATGACCTCCTCAGGTCTTCGGGGAACCATCCTATCATGCATATTTCTGCCCATTATCAGAGTACTTTGCCAACTTTGTAGCACTTTTCTCTAATTTATTGACGTTTTCCTAACTAAAATATAACCTTTATAAGGGCAGAGACCATACCTGATGCATTCCTGTATCCTTAGAATCTAGAATTGTGACTGGTATGTGTAGACAATACACAGTTGACCCTTAAAGGGTCAAGGATCAACTGTGTACCTTGGTATCCATGGATTCAAACAACCTTGAATCCTGTAGCAACTGTAGTATTTACTATTGAAAAAAATCTGCATATAACTGGACCCCAGCAGTTCAACCCATGTTATCAAGAGTCAACTGTGTATTGAATTAATGCTTTCCCAAGACCATACTGGCTGCATCTACCCGCTTCTTAAGCTTTAGAGCCTATTACCCCAAAGAGCCTCCTTGGCCCATCTTACTGTTTTCCTGTCCCAGTAATTTTGCATTAACCTATTAACAATAGGTTCCTAACAGTAGGCCTGAAGGTTTGAAGGCGTGTTTGAGAAAATGAAGCCTAGAATTTGAAGACATGCAAAACAGACAAACTTCTCATTATCAGTCCAGATGAAGGCTCAGAGCAGCTCTTAGCATCATCTTAGGTTTTAAGCTATAACATAACTACTCACTGCAAGATGTTTCCATAAGTAAAAAATTTATATTATACAAATGAAGTAGTATTTGTTTAATTAAAAGGAACATAATCATCTTCTTTAGAAAATCCCATACAAGTTAAGAGGGGTAACAGATGGAAGTTTAGGAAGATTTTTATTACACTGGATATTCTTCCATAATATTATTATAATCTGATTCTTATTTAAAAAAATATTTTCTCTGATATTAGACCTTAGAGACAAGCTTAATCATTCATAAGACTGTCATTTAGCTGGTCTCTGACACTTCTCTATGCTAGTTTCCAGGGAGAATGATCCAATATCTGAGTGACTATCTCATACCCAATTTTACTCACCAGATCACAGTCACCCAGATCTAATTTCTCTAAGGATGAATTAATTTGTAGCACTGCAGCAAAAAACATTCCACCCTTATTTTCAATCTTGTTTCCAGTCATTCTTAGGTGTTTCAGAGTTGTATTCTTCTGAAAAGGAAAAGAGGCAAAACTTGGTTAAAATTTTAACCCACAGAACTCTCTTTAGATTACATGAGTTAGGAGACTGTATTACTATTTGCAGACTCATCAGGTTTTCATGGAGATAGAACAGGATATATTCCTTCAAGGTCACATTCAATTTCCCACAACAGATAAAAATCTAGTTTAATAGTTTAGTAGAAAGAATGCCCAGGAAATAGATACCAAAATAATGACCAGTGAATGAAGCAGATTTTAATAACTTTCCTTTCATTAGAAATTCTATAAATTTATCTTCTAAGAAAATTATACCACCTTTTAAAATTGAGATGAAATTCACATAACACAAAATTAACCATTTTGAAATGGACAATTTGGGACTTCCCTGGCGGTCCAGTGGTTAGGACTCCGTGCTCTCGCTGCCGAGAGCCTGGGATCAATCCCTGGTTGGGGAGCTAAGATCCCGCAAGCAGCACGGTGCAGAAAAAAAAAATAAGCAAGAAAATGTACAATTCACTGGATTTTACTACATTCGCAGTGCTGTGTAGCCATCACCTCTAGCTAATTCCAAAACATTTTTACAGGAGACCCTGTACCCATTAAGCAATCACTTCACATTCCCCCGTATCATTTTGAAAGTGATACAATTTCTCAGACATTTGCAAAGTTTAATTCCTTCTCTTATTTCATTTTTTTTGATAAATCTTTCACAAAATTACAGACATTTCATTGTCCTAGTGAATAAATATTTGGACATACAAGTGTAAATAATTAACTTTAAAATTAAGTCAAACCCCTTTAAGAGTGGGAAGAAGGCAAGGATGTCCACTCTCACCACTTCTATTTGACATTGTACTGAAGGGTCTAGATAGGACAATTAGGCAAGAAAAAGAAACAAAAAAGGCATCCAGGTTGGAAAAGAAGTAAAACTCTTGTTTGCATACGACATGATCTTATATGTGGAAAATTCTAAGGAATCCACCAAAAACACCCAAAACAAAACAAAACAAAAGCTGTTAGAACTAATAAATGGGGAATTCCCTGGCAGTCCAGTGGTTAGGGCTCCGTGTTCTCACCGCTGAGGGCCCAGGTTCAATCCCTGGTCAGGGAACTAAAATCCCACAAGCCGGCCAAAAAAAAAAAGAAGAACTAATAAATGAGTTCAGCAAGACTGCAGGACACAAGATCAATATACAGAAATAACTGTATTTCCATACACTAGCAATGAACAATTCAAAAATGAAATTAAGAAAATTCCATTTATAATAACATCAAAAAGAATAAAACATTAGGAATAAATTTAACAAAAGGGTAAGACTTGCACATTGAAAACTACAAAGCATCAAAGCATGGTTGAAAGAAATTAAAAACAACCTAAACAGGGACTTCCCTGGCAGTCCAGTGGTTAAGACTCCGAACTTCCACTGCAAGACGCATGGGTTCAATCCCTGGTCCGGGAACTAAGATCCCACATGTTGTGCAATGTGGCCAAAAATAAGTAAATATTAAAAAAGTAAAAAACTAAAATAAAAACAACCTAAGTAAATGGAAACACATCCCATGTTCCTGGATCGGAAGACTTAATATTAAGATGGCAATATTCCCCAAATTGATCTAAATATTTAAAGCAATCCCTCTCAAAATCCCAGTTGCATTTTTTGCAGAAATTGATAAACTGATCTTAAAATTCATGTGGAAATGCAAGGGACCCAGAAGAACCAACACAATCTTGAATAAAACAAAGAGGACTCACTTCTTGACTTTAAAACTTACTACAAAACTACAGTAGTCGAGATATTGTGAGACTGGCCTAAGGATAGACATATAGGTTAAAAGAATAGAATGGAGAGTACAGAAATAAACCCTCACATTTATAATCAACTGACTTTCAACAAGGTTGTCAAAATTAATGGGGAAAGAACAGTCTTAACAAAAGGTGTTGGGTCAAATGGATATCCACATGAAAAAGAATGAAATTAGACTCCTACTTCACATCATATATAAAAATTAACTCAAAATGTATCAGAGAACTAAAAGAGCCAAATCAAAAAGCTGTTAAAAGAAAACGTAAGTGTAAATCTTCATGACTTTGGATTAGGCAAAGTCATGAAGTTGTAGCCTTCTTAGGTACATCACCAAAAGCCCAAAACAACAAAAGAAAAAATAGATCAAATGAATTTTATCAAAATTAAAAAATTTTGTGCTTCAAAAGACACCACTAAGGAAGTTAAAGGCAACCTACAGAATGTGCGAAAATATTTGCAAATCACGTATCTAATAAGGGGCTCCAGAAAGGGCAAAAGATTTGAACAGATAGTTCTCTAAAGAAGATATACAAATGACTAATTAGCATATAAAAAGATACTCAACATCTTTATTCATTAGGGAAATGCAAATCAAAACCACAAAACCTCTTCATACCCACTAGGATAGCTCAAATCAAAGAGACAACAGGGCTTCCCTGGTGACCCAGTGGTTGGGAGTCTGCCTGCTGATGCAGGGGATGTGGGTTCGTGCCCCGGTCCGGGAAGATCCCACATGCCGTGGAGCGGCTGGGCCCCTGAGCCTTGGCCGCTGAGCCTGCGCATCCGGAGCCTGTGCTCCGCAACGGGAGAGGCCACAACAGTGAGAGGCCCGCGTACCGCAAAAAAAAAGAAGACAATAACAAGTACTGGTGAGGATATGGAGAAATCAGAACACCCATACATTGTTGGTGGAATTGTAAAAAGGGACAGCCACTTTGGAAAACAGTTTGGCAGTCACTCAAAATGTTAAACAGAGTTTCCAAATGAACCATTTCAATCCTAGGTATGTACCCTAGAAAACTGAAAACATACATGCACAGAAAAATGTGTGCAAATGTTCACAGCAGCATTATACATTATAGACAAAAAGTGGAAACCCAAATGTCCATTAACTAATGGATGAACAAATGTGATATTTCCAAACAATGGAATATTACTTGGCAATAAAAAGAAATGAAGCATGTTACAACATGGATAAAATCTGAAAGCATTAGGCCAGTCACTAAAGGCCACAAACTGTACGATTCCATTTATAAGTGGCCAGAATCGGCAATCTACAGGTAGAAAGTAGATGTGACTGCCAGGTGCTGGAGAGTGAGAGAGAGAAGCACAGAGAGGGATTACGAACGGGTACAGGGCTTCTTTTTTGGGGGAAAATGCTCTAAAAACAGTGATGGTGCTGATGGTCTCATAACTGTGAATATAACCGACTGTTGAACAACACAGGGGTTAGGGGCGACAACCCTCTGTGCAGTTGAAAATGAGTTTAACTTTACATTTGGCCATCTGTATCCGAGGTCCTGCATCCTCAGATTCAACTGACAGCGGATTGTGTGGTACTGCAGCATGTATTTAGTGAAAGAAATCTACATATGAGTGGACCCATACAGTTCAAACCTGTGCTGTTCAAGGGTCCACTGCATTCAATATACTAAAAAAACACTGAATTGAACACTTACAAAGGGTAAATTTTGTATACGTGAATTATATCTTAATAAAGCTCTTTGTTTTTTTATTCTCTATTTTTTTAACTGAAGTATAGTTGATTTACAATGTTGTGCTAATTTCTGCTGTACAGCAAAGTGACTCAGTTATACACATATATACATTCTTTTTTTTATATTTTCCATTACGGTTTATCCGTAAAGCTGTTTATTTTTAAAAATGAGTTCAAAAGTGCTAATGTAATGTCCAGATTTTAATAAATTGAAGTGAAATAAAAAATATACATTCGCACAATATTAAAATAAGTTGACATTAACATTTGTTTCTGTTGGTTCCAAGCTAAAACTAAAGAAGTTAAAATTCCCAAATAAAATGTTAGTTTGAGGTATACGAATGCTTACATGTAGTGCTTTAGCAATCAGTTCTCCACCTTCGGGCCCAATGTCATTAAACATAAGGTTTAAGTAAATGAGATTATGTTGTTTCTAAAATAAGGAGAGAAAAGAAGCTATTACATATATATTATTAGAAATCGATAATATGTAAGAGCTGCTTTTTAAGTAAAAGTGTTTACCTCCAAAAAAAGTCTTTATAACCAGGAAATTTCAAGGTCCAGCAAAAGAAAGGACCATTAAGGGAAAAAATCAACATGATCATTTAAACAAATATGATGGCAGTATAAAGAAAAGAACTATATTCATTTTTGATCAATGATTCAAAGTATGGATGTGCTTTATGTACTTAACCGTAGTGTATGAGTTTGCAAAAGATGACTCAGGAGGCTCTGGGTACCAGCTCTACTGAGACCAAATACACAAATGGGTTTTTAGTATATTTCAAATGTTATAAATATGGCACAGAGTCAGGACACTTGACATTTTGCAAAACTAGTGTTTTGTGTGTGTGTCATTAGACTAGGTGATTTCACCGTAAACAGAACTAAGAATATTTTGATGACGATGCTTTTGCAGCATTTTTATTTGTGGTTGATGAAAATAACTTGGTTACTTCACTTTTTTTTTTTTTAATCTTCACTCTGTCCTTACATTGTGTGCCATTTCATGGACGTGAGAATTTTAAGTTCATTTTAAGCTCATTAGAAGCACTTGTAGCAGATGAGAAAGGAACAAATAGGAAATTAAAAAGCCAATTTAAGGGAAGGATGAAAAATGATATATGCTGCTTTAAACATTTTATTTTAACTGAAAATACAGACATACATACGTATGTGCCAATCTTCTGAGGTTGAAACAAAGCCTTTTCTTTAACGACACCTATTCTGATTGGTGGACCACACTGTCTTTCGTAAATAAAATGCAACCATAAAACAGCATTTCAGCTTGGGTATCTCCAAAGTGAAGTCTGCAATAAAGGGTTAGCTTAGCAGGCTAGGGGTGCTGAAACCCTGCACGTTCCAAAGAAAGGGCTGGTTCTTAACTGGGTCCTGGGAGAAAAAAAAAATTAACCAAGAACATTTTGTAGTAAAATAATACCTGAAGCAGTTCTGTAGCACAGGATGCACCAACATCACCTATGAGGTTATATCTAACATCCAAACCTGAAGAACACAGATGAATAGAAGCTGATATTCCTTCTAGTGAACACTTAAAATCAGGAAAATGAAAGCTGGAAGGAATGATTCTCAAGGAGACATACCATTAATATATGGATTATTCTTTAAAATTCTGCAAAGAATCCAAAAATCTTCACCTGTTACTCTTTCTACTGGCATTAAGTGACAGTTACCAGCAACATTTAATGTGATTCCTGCCAATCTGTTAAAATATAAAAAAGAAATCCAGTAAAGAAATAAAAGTATTTTTCCTTCATGTTTAGTAACATCATGGATAGAATATACTGGAACCAAGTATGTACCACAATACAGATTTATATCAAGTAACTTAAAACTACTGAATATGCTACAGCTTTTGCAAAGCACCTTAATATATGCATAGTTTAGGGCTTCCCTGGTGGCGCAGTGGGTGAGAGTCCGCCTGCCGATGGAGGGGACGCGGGTTCGTGCCCCAGTCTGGGAAGATCCCACATGCCGTGGAGCGGCTGGGCCCGTGAGCCATGGCCGCTGAGCCTGCATATATATATATATACATATGTGTGTATATATATATATGCATAGTTTAATTTCTCAACCACAAGAAAACCAAAGTATTCCCACTTGACAGATAATGACATTGAAGACTTCAATGATTTGCATAAGTAAACCCAGCTCACAGGAGTTAAGGACAAATCTGGAACTCAGTAAACTCCACTACCTCCAAAACCTAACTATGTCAATCATCTGTGCTGAATCAAAAAGTATGTCCACTTTATCAAGCATTTGCAAATGGCTTTCAAATCACTCAGTGTTCCAGTATTTTCACACAGATGAATATCAGTGAATGTTACTGATGTAATCAAGTATTTGTCTTCCTTACCCCTGTTCAATTTCTTCATCCACTTCTTGGAGTATATGCAATATAAAAGGTTTAATTTCCTGGGACTTTTCCATACATAGCTCATAATAATATTCCTGTAGACCACCAATAGGTTCTGCAGCTTCTGAAAAATAAATGCGTTACCCTTCATCACATATACATTATCCCAGGAGCTTCCCCCCGCCAAAAAAAAATTAGACTTCTTTCAAAGATACAAATGTGTGCGTATAGAGTTGAGGGCAGGGTGAAGAAAAGGAGATGACGTTAAGAATACAGAAAGGGAAGAAAAATAAGAAGGAATGGGAGAGAAGAAAAATGCTGTTTGGAGAACTAGGGCCATAGAAGTACCCACTGAGGGTGGGCAGACACTAACTTCGAAGTGACACAAAGGGAGAACTAAGCTCTATTATGTAACAGGCCTGGCAGCTGAGGAAAATGATGTCCAGAGAAATTACGTATTTTGCCTAAAATCATACAGATAAATAAGGGCAGAGTACAGAATCATACTGACTCCAGTCTCTTCCTACTCTGCTATAATGGGTTAGGGTGACTCAAGGTTGCTTATCATGGCTTCAAACAAAGACAATTCTATCACAGAGTCTAAACTCAAAAGGGATCTGAAAAATCACCAAGTCCAATAGGCTTCTTGGAGACCCTCTATACAATGCACGTTGATGGCATTTGAATACAGCTCTGTCTGTGCTTCCTAACACCAAGTTGAGGCCTAGCTCACAGAAGCACTTCACCTACCCAGGCCTTCCATTTCCTCTTTCTAAAGGTGATTTTCCCTGTCCAGTCCTTAGTAAGGAAGACAGAAACAAAACAGGAGTTAAGAACTTGTTCCTCTGTTATACCTGCACTTTTCCTTAATGGTCTTATTATTTTCGATATTACTTTTTAAAAAATTTTTATTGGAGTATAGTTGATTTACAATGTTGTGTTGGTTTCAGGTGTACAGCAAAGTGAATCAGTTATACATATACATATATCCACTCTTTTTAAGATTCTTTTCCCATATAGGTTATTACAGAGTATTGAGTAGAGTTCCCTGTGCTATACAGTAGGTCCTTATTAGTTATCCATTTTATATACAGTAATGTGTATATATCAATCCCAGTCTTCCAATTTATCCCTCCCCCCTCCCCTTCGCTATTACTTTAAAAGCATCCTTTTTGAGGCCCAGGCCTTCTTGGGTGGAAGGTATGCTGACACTTTTCTTAGAAGCACACACCACTGTCTGTATTTTCTGTCCTACCTTTTGGGTATGTCTCTTTAAGAGTCCATGCTCAGAGATATCACTACTCAATCAGCCTGAGGTCTTTAGGATCCAGCTTCTCTAAGTCTCTACATCTCAAAGATCTTATTTGCTGAGTGGATTTCTGCACTATATGAACTAAAGAGTTTGCTCAACAAATATGCAAAACAAGATTTAAGATGAGGAACATCATAGTACAAGTGTAAGCAAATAAACTTTTCTTGTAGTTTTTTAAAATAAACTTTTAAAAAATAAATTCAGGGGACTTCCCTGGTGGTCCAGTAGTTAGGACTCTGTGCTTTCACTGTACTGCAATGCAGCCCAAATAAATAAATAAATAAATTTAACCCACACTATTTCAGATAACTTGGAAATTTCAATATCAAAAAGAAAATAAAGAAAAAAGAAAAGAAAAGAAACATTCATCAGCAATCCCACTACCAAAGAACCACCACAACTGAGGTCTGGGGCTGTTTCTTCCCTATTATTTATCTTTTTCTATATCCTTTTTTTCTTAAGTTAACATTGTGAGCAGCTTTCCCATATCATTAGATAGTCTCTGAAAATTTTTAATATCAGCATAATTTCTGTCTTGTGGACAGATGTACATAAGAAATCTTTCACTTACCAGATATAAAATAGATAAACAACAAGGACCTACTATATAGCACAGGGAACTATATTCAGTATCTTGTAATAGCCTATAATGGAAAAGAATGTGAAGAATATGCTTATATATACGTATGTATAACTGAATCACTGTGCTATACACCTGAAACTAACACAACATTGTAAATCAACTACAATTAAAAAAAATTTTTTAAAGAAATCTTTCACTTACTTTAGGAAATTTTCATGTATTTAAATAATACTTTAGCACAATATTTCCCAAATTGTGTTTTGTGGAATACTAATCTACAAGATGCTCCAAATAGAATAGGTTTTACTGTCAAATAAGTTTGGGAAATGATGAATTGAACAATGCTAAACAGATTCCTATCTACAACACTTCTCAGGACATTTAAAACTCTCAGGTGCTCAAAGATTCCTCAGATTGTTGAGCCTGGCGGGGAGGGAGGTTAAAAGTGCTCCCAGACTTAGGACTTTCGTGACCATGGTTAACATGGAATGCAATCCAAAAAATGCTAGTTTAGCGTCCTCAACAGAAAACAAAGCAAGTAGATCTCAAACGGATTTACTTCCTGGAGCTAGGCTCCCACTGGGTTTCTTTCCTCTCTTCTGGCTACTACTTTCCTCGGTATTAAAAATGTTAAACAAGGGGCTTCCCTGGTGGCGCAGTGGTTGAGAGTCCGCCTGCCGATGCAGGGTACAGGGGTTCGTGCCCCGGTCCGGGAAGATCCCACATGCTGCGGAGCGGCTGGGCCCGTGAGCCATGGCTGTTGAGCCTGCGCGTCCGGAGCCTGTGCTCCGCAACGGGAGAGGCTACAACAGTGAGAGGCCCGCGTACCGCAAAAAAAAAAAAAAAAAAATGTTAAACAAAATTTCAGAAATAGAGACCTGATTGAAATAAAGACGTGTTTATTTGGGGTTTGTTAGGACTGCAACCCAGGAGACACAGATCCAAGAAGCACTTGAACTGTGTTCCACCAGACTACAAAATGGTGGGGGCTTATAAATGCAACCACAAGGTTACATAAATTGTTTGTCAAGAATTAGGATTGGAGCTGGCAAGAAGTAAGGGTGCTTGGTAAGCAAGGACTGGTTAGGAGTCTGAAACAATTACAAAATTGCAAAGGTGGGGGTAATTTGAAACTACAAGGTTGCAACTAGCAGCTGCTAGCAGATTCTGTTTTGAAAACAGCTGGTAGTGTCCTTGAGTCTGATACAGTTTAGAGAAAATTCAAGTTCTCAGTGATGAAGGAATGCATCTGAAATCATCCACAATGGCCACTTGGCTCCATTTTGCATGCCCGTACCACAGTTACTCCATTTTGATTTTTAAACGGTCTTAAGTACATCATCAAAGAGAAGAGAGGATTGCCCTGAGAATTTCTCTGACGTTCATTCTGCCTGCCCTCAGCTGGCACAACCGTATCCAGGATGTGCAGACAGACAGACTTACAGGTCATGTTTTTGTGAAGACATGAAGGAATCTTAGATTACAAGCTAAATATAGCTAAAGAAATTTACAAGAATATTTGTATTTAATTACCTGGCCATGGATGTAGATTATTTTAAAGCTTCAGCTATATCTTTCTGCTACTCTCTCTTTTATTTAAAATTCACCTAAGTATTGTATGTCAGGATTCTATGGCACCAATAATTTATTTCCTATAGTGTATTCATATTAGGAGAAAATAATAAACCAGTCTGCAAAGTGTAAAGCAAAACCTAGGAATAACCAATTACACAAAATGTCAAGACTCTAACCTAGATTTCATTTTTAATCCACACCGGAGTCTTGAATTCCAAATAATTTTTACTTAACAGCCTGTTTAAAAAATTCTAGTTAAGGGCTCATTTTGGAGGTGGTTCCCAATGCCCTCCTATACTGGAACAGCCAAGTACTGGGAAATCCAAGGGTTGAGGGTGTCATACTTGGGTGCCTATCCAGAACGTCTGTGTGACGCTGAACAAGTTACTTAAATTCTTCGATCTTAAATTTCCTCTTATGCTAAAAGCAGAGTATATCAATGCTCATCTCATGGTGCTTTGAGGAATACAAAGGCTTCTGGCACAATTCCATATCTACAACAAGTGTCCAAAATGGAAATGGTGGAGGGAGAGGGCGTTCACACTATACCTAACTTGCTACCGGATAATTCATGGGTGCAGAAATACTTAAAACCGAGCTGGCGTAGAGGTGCAAAGAGCGGTTTCCAGACCCTCTCGCCCACCTGGGCCCTGCTCTCTGGAGACTGCACAAAAAGGGGCCCAAGAAGTATATCCAGACAACCTTCTCAAAGACCGTAAGAGCAAAGCGACACACACACTTTAGTACTTCAGGACAACCCACCGCGCGAACAGCGTACCCGTTGCGGGAACTTGGGGCTCCGCTCCCGCCTGCGTTTGGGGGCGCCCCGAAGTTCCGGCCACAGCTGGGGTTCCCAGGGGCGCCCTCCCGCCGGACCACCTCTGGCCCGAAGTCTGCTCGAAGGAATGGGCCTGGCCCCGACGGCCCTCGCGCGTTTCGTCCGGGCCAGGCCGGCGCCAAAGGACCCTCTATTTCTTACCGATACCGTCGGCCGCAGCCCACGCCGGAGTAGGGGTCGTAGATGGGGCGGAAGGTGGGGTCCGGGACTCAGGCCTGGCCTCCTGCGGGCTGCGCTGCATGCTCTCTGCATCCCGCGGGCCGCAGCAGCGGCGTTGTCATGACGACCGCGCGCGTGCGCCAGCCGTCTCAGGCGGCCAACGATCTGCGCCGGGAGCAGATCCACCGCGCGACCCTGAGCGCCGGAACCAGCCGGCTGTGGCGACCTTCGCCATTACTCCCTTGGTCCCTGAGGCCTGATTGGGCGGGCAGTGACCGCCGATGCTATGGAGGCTCCTTGGTCACCCCGTCTGGGTCCAGGTCACCTGCCCTGGGTTAAAGACACACTGAGGGAGGGCACCCTGGCTCCTTTGCAGGGAGAAGTTCTCGAGGTTTAGGGGGCCCAGCTGATGGGCTAGGGCCCGGGGATACAAAGACGATTATGACACAGTCCTTCCCCCAAAGTGTGCACATACCTGCGGAGGCCAGGCGCAAAAGCACAGAGTGGCACTAGCACAGATAGGGCGCGGAGGTAAGGGAGCATAAAGGGGCTTGTCGATCAGTCTTGTGGAGGGGTGGGGGCATCAGGGAGGGCTTCTTGTTAGAGGTATCATTCTGACTGGGCGGGGTGAACCTGCCAGAGGGCAAAACTGCTTTGTGCGTTTCTGGAGATGTGCAGGTTCTTGGGGCTGCCCAGATGAGCCCAGACTGTGTATTGGGGGGGAAGGGGGAGCTGTGTGGCAAGCGAGGCCAGATCCACGTGGAGTCCTGTGCATCCTCTGAGAAGCAGAGCTGTTATGGGGCAGGGCGCTGGGAGCTCTCAAGTGGGGAACAGCTGATGGAGGATGGATTTGACACGACCTAGGGGAGATGCAGTATGAAGCAGCTCAGGAGAGATCATAAAGCATCAGCTAAGACTGGACTTTGGGGAATGAGAAGGAGACAGAACCCAGCGATAGTTACAGGGTAACATGTTCAGGATTTGGTACTTGGGCCTGGGGGAGAGAAAAAAAGGAAGGAGGGAAAGAAGTCCCTCTATTTGGGGTTACCATAGATCGAAGAGAAGTGGAAGGCCCCTGTAGAGCAGCGGTCCCCAACCTTTTTGGCACCAGGGACCGGTTTCGTGGAAGACAATTTTTCCACAGACGGGGGTTGGGGGGGGAGGTATGAGGGGGTGAAAGGGGCGGGGGATGGTTCAGGCGGTAACGTGAGCGATGGGGAGGGCAGATGAAGCTTCGCTCACTCACCGCCACTCATCTCCTGCTGTGCGGCCCGGTTCCTAACAGGCTGCGGACCGGTACTGGTCCATGGCCCGGGGGTTGGGGACCCCTGCTGTAGAGGACTCTGGAGCCAGTCAGAGACTCCTTGGCCTGAGCAAAGGTGTAAGGAAGATCCTCAAGGTAAAAACAGGCCAGTTAGGAAGACAGTGCAAAGGTGAAAAACAAAATGTCTGAGTCCTCTCTCCTTCCCACTACCCCACCAGCCAATTCCAGACCACCGCTCCACTGCCAAGAAATTGTGCCAGGCAAGGCAGAGGTCTCTTGAAACCCTGTGTTTCAAGAGATTTTTAAGCATCACCCACAGATTTTAAGCATCACTTGTATTTCTTCAGATTACACATGATGATGATAGAAAAGACAATTATATTTTAATTTACCCCACGTGCTACCAACAAAGTTGAGAGGTAGCCTGAAATACTCAGGTGTGAGTGTAGGTGCAATTCAGCACCCGCCCTTCCCTATTCCTCCCTTAAAGTATTTTGAGTTAAGAAAATAGGGGAAAGAGAGGTTGAGGATTAATTAATTGCTGCTCCAGGGGAAGGGAAGAATGCTCTTCCAAAGGAGCAAGAAGGGCAGAATTAGACTTTTGTTCTAGAGTGACTAACAAACAGGGTCAGAACAAACAGGAAAGAGCTGCTTTAACCAGGCAAACAGCACCTACAGCACTGTTCTCCCCATCTGCCTTAGCAAAACAAAACAGTATTTACACAGAATGACAGCCTGCAATGTCAAAATGCATATCAAATAGGATGGTCAAAAAGACACCACATGTACAGCTCATTTCCGTTAGTACCTTTCTCATCACCCCCAGTGATTTCCAGGTATGGAGGAGGGATGTAGTTTGGGGAAAAAAAAAACCCTCCCTGATTGGGGGGTAGGGGAGCAGGGGAGAGGGATGCTGAGTGGATTCACTGGGTGCTTATGTGCCAAGAACTCGGAGTAGAGGTCTAACTCGAATCTGAGCTTTCTAGAAGTCAGAACCAAAGAAAATATGTGAGGATGTCATTGTTCCTTGTCGTCCCTCGGTGTCCTAAGGGATTAGTTCCAGGACCCACTGGGATCCCAATATCCGTGGATGCTCAAGTCCCTTATATAAAACAACATCGTATTTGCATATAACCAATGCACGTCCTCCTTGCATCCTTTAAATCACCCCTAGACCACGTACCTAATACAATGTAAATGCTATATAAACAGCTGTAAATACCATGTAAAAGCTATGAAATAGTTGCCAGGGCACGGAAAACTCAAGTTTTGCTTTGTGAAACTTTCTGGATTTTCTTGGGGGCGGGGTACGCGGGCCTCTCACTGTCGTGGCCTCTCCCGTTGCGGAGCACAGGCTCCGGACGCGCAGGCTCAGCGGCCATGGCTCACGGGCCCAGCTGCTCCGCGGCATGTGGGATCTTCCTGCACCGGGGCACGAACCTGTGTCCCCTGCATCGGCAGGTGGACTGTCAACCACTGCGCCACCAGGGAAGCCCTCTACTGGCCTTCTTTACATACACAATTCTCTGGGGGTTTTAAGAAAAAATGCAATTTTTGTTTCGTTTTTTGGCCACGCAGCTTGCGGGATCTCAGTTCCCTGACCAGGGACTGAACCCAGGTCACGGCAGTGAAAGCCCAGAATCCTAACCACTAAGCCACCAGGGAACTCCCCAAAATGCAGTATTTTAAAGTACTATTTTTTTCCTAATGTTTTCTCGGTGTTTATGGTAAGATCAATGATCTTTTGCAACCTTCCACATCCAACCTGAAAATAGAATCAAAAGAGCCATTTCTAAAAATTGAAATTAGACAATCCTTCTTTTAAAATATAAGTCAACCTGTTAGGAGAAAGAGGGGTATTCTCCCAACATGAAACAAAAGCCTACATTTTATGTTGTGTCGTAGTGAGCACTCAATTTAATCAACTAAATTTTATTTCTCTTAAGGATACCAAATCTGGTGGCAAGTAAACTGATATATTTTTTGTTTCTTTTCACAATATTTCAGATTTTGAATATTTGAACTTTCCATCAGAATAATGTCAAATGACAGCACAAAATCAGAACATTCACCTAGAATTCATCAGAAAAATGATCCACAACAGGTCTCTGATAGAACATTTTTCATTGACGCTTCTAATCAGAGCTTGTTTACCATTCCAGAGGAGATTTTAGGCTTACGAGAATTAGAGGAAGTGCATCTGGAAAACAACCAGATTGCAGAAATCCCCAAGGATATTCAGCATTTAAGGAATGTCAGGATCCTCTACCTGAACAAGAACAAGCTGAAGAATCTGTGCCCCGAGCTGGGGAAGCTGAGCAACCTGGAGGGCCTGGACCTGAGCGACAACCCGCTCCTGGCCTCGTCCCTTCGGGTCCTCGGCGGCATCCGCAAGTTGCGTGAGCTCCGCCTCTACCGCACGGACCTGGCGGAGATCCCCATCCTCGTCTGTAAACACCTTCGCCACCTCGAGCTGCTCGGACTGGCGGGAAACCACCTGAAATCTCTGCCCAAGGAAATAGTGAACCAGACCAAACTGAGGGAGATCCACCTGAAGCAAAACCAATTTGAAGTTTTCCCTCTGGAGCTGTGTGGTCTCTTCAACCTGGAGATCATCGACCTGGATGAGAACAAGCTAAGTGTCATCCCAGAAGAGATTGGGAACCTGACGAAGCTGAAGAAGCTCTACGTGGCCTACAACAGCCTGCCTGCTCTCCCGGAGTCGCTGTGCCAGTGCTCCAAGCTGTCGGTGCTGGATTTATCCCACAATCGCCTCCACTCCATCCCGCACACCCTGGCCGAGCTCTCGCAGGTGACGGAGATTGGGCTGAGCGGGAACCACCTAGAGAAGGTGCCGCACGTCCTTTGCAGGTGGACCTCGCTTCACCTGCTCTACCTGCACAACACCGGCCTGCGGGTGCTGCGCCGCCCCTTCCGACGCCTGGTTAACCTGCGCTTCCTCGATCTCAGCCAGAACTATCTGGAACGCTGTCCATTGCAGATCTGTGAGCTGCAGAACCTGGAAATCCTGGCGCTGGATGATAATAAAATATGCCAGGTAACGATCCCCTTCCTGGCTGTGACTATGCTCCCACCAAGGGCCCTTCCGGCCCTAAGCTGGTGTAGTTCTGTGTCTAAACATCAGGAAATTCGAAATGAGTTTATGAGTGAAAATCCGGGGTTAACAGATATATCCAACAGGGTCACCATTTATGTTACTTTCCCCCCCCGAATAGCAATAGTGATCATAAATGGTAGCTGATGTTTACTTACAATATGTACGTGCAGGTCACTGGGCTAAATGTTTTACATGTATTGATATTATCCCATTTAATCCTCACAATAACTTTTCGATGTGGGTGATATTATCCTCAATGATCTATGAGGAAAATGAGGCATGGGGAGCTTAACTAACTTGTCAAGGCCACACACCTGTACATGAGTCAGGATGCCAACCCACAGCAGTGGGTTGCAGGGTTCATGTTCTTAACAAGACTACCTCCTAACGGGGTTTCCTGAAACAGCAGAGTTCTCCGACACGTACAGCCTTAGGCTTTAATGTTCCATTCACGGGAAACTGCAAAATCAGTTTGTCCCTAGAGAAACTCTCCCACATGTGTGCAGGGTGGTGTGTTCAAAAACGTTCATGGTAACATTGTTGATAATCATGACATACGGGAGATAATCTAAATGTCAGTTGGTAGAGGAATTCGCAAGTAAATTGCGGTATATTTGTAAAATGGAATACTACATAATAATTTAAGTGAACTGGAGTTATACGTGCCAATGTGGGTAGATCTCAAAAGTGTGATGTTTATTAAAAAGTAAAACACCTAATGGCAGAATATTATATCACATATAAACCTTTAATCACACAAAACTACATACACACAACACACAACACATTTTATGGATATTTTTATATGTAATAAAAGTATAAAAATATGTACTGGAAAAAAAACTCACAAAATTCCTAATAATGGCTGCCTCTTGGAAGAGGGAGGAAGTCAAGGAAATGAGGATGGGATCATAACTCAATTTGTTTTGTTTTGTTTTTTTCTGCGGTACGCGGGCCTCTCACTGTTGTGGCCTCTCCCGTTGCGGAGCACAGGCTCTGGACGCGCAGGCTCAGCGGCCATGGCTCACGGGCCCAGCCGCTCCGCGGCATGTGGGATCTTCCCGGACCGGGGCACGAACCCGTGTCCCCTGCATCGGCAGGCGGACTCTCAACCACTGCGCCACCAGGGAAGCCCCAAGAACTCAATTTTAATTGCAGTAGTTCATTTTGTTCATTAACGAAAGGTTTGGACGGCGGGTACAGATGCTTTTTTTAAATTTTATGTTTTTATTGAAATATAGTTGATTTACAATGTTGTGTTAGTTTCAGGTGTACAGCAAAGTGATTCAGTTGTGTATATATATGTTTCTTTTTCAGATTCTTTTCCATTATAGGTTATTACAAGATATTGAATATATCTTTTGTTTTTCATATTTGAAAATTTAAAAGAACAGAGTTCTGTTAAAAGCAAAAGACAACTGTAGAGAGAGAGAAAGGGAGGTTTGGAAATCAACAACAGTAACCAAATATTAGGTCTGTTTTTCCTAGCCGTGAACACCACTCTCATGTACTTCACACATTATAAAAGTCCTAGCCTTAAAGTTGTTTTTTGTTCTTTTTTAATCTTTTACTCGACTTTCAATTTCTAGAACTTTGGGTTTTGTTTTGTTTTTTTTTTTTTTTTTTTGGTTTTCCTCATTGCTAGAGAGTTTCAAAACTGCCTTTCAGGAAGTAAATATTTTGATGATGACTTCAAGATTTAGGAAGAGAATCTAGGACTCAATCTCTACTTAGGTAGCAGCCCACCTTGGAGGATTTTAGAGGTTCTATGAGAAGCCCTCTGCCCGGCTCCCAATTCTTCTGCAGCTCATGTAAGAAATTCCTTTTATAGTGAACAAAGTCTGTCATTCCACAGTTGGGAGTGAAAGGCTCAAAATATAAAGCGCCCTTGGGAAGTTCACTTAAATCCTATTGAGTCATGAGTGATACCTAACCCTTTCCTGTGAGACATTTTAAGAAATCAGGGTGGAGGAGGGAATCACACACAGATGGCTCCTTAACAAAGATTAGCCTCACCCAACACCAAGTTTTACTGCAAGTCAAACTGCACCGAAATGTGAACACGTTCAATGTTATTATGTTGAACATGAAAATCTCCATGTACCAGTGCTTATTATTCTTCAGTTCTTATGATGGTATTTCTGCGGCTTTTGTCTTCCTTTTTCAATTTCCTATTATGCCTCCAGCAACCTCCCAAGGCATTTCTCTCCATAATGACACGTTGCCTTTAAGCCAACGCCTTATCACACCCCAAAATTTGCCTCATGGGCTTCTGGTGCTAGAAGCCTGGCCAGTTGCTTTTTCTTGCCTAGATGGAGGCAAAAATAGCTAACTTTCAGTGTGTATCTAGATGGATTTTATTTGTATGGTACATTTCTATTGTTGACTGAAAAAAGACAAGACAACCTGAAAGTTGAGAATTATGTTTTATTTGGTGGACAAAACTGAGGACTTAAGCGGGGGATGCAGCCTCTCAGATAGCTCAGAGGGTCTGCTCCACAGAGGGAAGGGAGGAGCCGGGATATATAGGACTTTTTGCAACAAAGACTAGGTTGTCGGAATTTCAAAAGATTACTGTTAATTAAAGAAAACCAAATTCTCAAGTTAAGGAATTTAGCGCATTTCTGTGTATGGGAAGATGCAAGAGTCTGGGCTCACTGAAATCATTCCTTTGATATGCACCTCAGCTATCTAGGGCCATCCTGAGTCTCCTCAGGGTGCACCGTGGAGGGTGACTGCAGTGGCTGAGGGCTTGGGAGTGGGCAGCCCATTTGTCTCCATCCTGAGTTCCCTCAGGGCTCACTGTCAGGTGGCTGCAACATCTTTTGTTTTACTGATTTGGCTGGTAACATTTTTCATTCACACTATTAAGGGGGAAAATTCAACCTCAGAATGGCTACAGCTCAATGATAGTGTCAGCAATAATTGTTCTCATTTGACGCTCGGCAGGTTTTCTGTACATCCAAGTTTACTTACACTATACTTTGATATGACTATGATGGGATTAATTATTAGATCTTAAATATCCTGGGGAAAAAAATCTTTAAAATTCAGTGGGCTTTTGAAAAAGAAAAGCTAAACCTATGAACAAAGTAAACAGCAATAAGAGTGAAATGACTAGGTTATAATGAAGTGGTTATATTGAAAACTGTTTCCCCATTATTTTGGACTGCATTGAACGCAGATGCTTCCCATTGTAGGGATCTAAGGGCCTAATGAAGAATTTTGAAATAGCCAAGAAGGAAAGCTTAAACATCAGTTTCTCTGGAGGTTGACTTGTTCTGAGTTTTCTGTTTTTAATGTTAATAAATAAGTAAAACTGTAAGCAGTTTATAACTTTTTAAGAAAATGAACCCTCACACTACACAATAAAGAGAAAAATGGCTTATGGCAGATTCCAAGTGTATGAGACTTTGGCCTGTAGGTCAAAGGAAAGCCCACTATAGAGATAATCTATTCACTAATTATTTACCTATTCCACCCATCGAGAGAGAAATTGGGTTGAGCCAAACCCTATTAACCATTGTCATGAAAAGTAGAGTGGCAGATTAGGGAATGGGTGGGAGGAACGCCCAAAGGCTGCAGCAGGGACCGGTGAGGAAGGATTTGCCAAGGAACTATATTTCAAAATGAGTTAAGAAGCTATTAAGACACAGAGTTGGGCCTTTTTTCCTACAAGAAAATAGGTATTTCTGTAACATAATCAATAGGGTGATTGTGTCACATATTTTAAGAGTGAGATTTTTCCATGTGGTTCCAGAGGGCCAGAAAGAGGCCAATAGGTGGATGTATTAGTGACACAGATTTTGGCTTGACAGGAGAAGGAAATTTGAAAAGTAGTGGTCTTCAGCCAATGAGCTTTTCATCGCAGGAGGTGGTGTTTAAATATGGGCTGGATGGCTAGCTATGGAACATATTCCACCACCATATTAGAGGGTTAGAATAGAGAGACCTTTTTAAGGCCTTCCAACTCTGAAAGTCTGGGAGTGGGAGTCTGTGAAATGCCTGCCTAATACCAGGACAGATAGCCTTGGGATTCACTGGAGGGCAGAAGATATAATTGTAATTCATTGTTTCCTTCCAACTGAGATTTTAACTAAAGTTTCAGAATTGCTGAGCTAAAGCCTTTGAGGGTGAGAGGTCATGTCACTAAATTGATCAGTTCCAATAACAGAATTAATTATGAATATTATAGTTGCAATATTACACTAATAAGCTTAGTACTTTTTCTTTCAGTAGTGTCAAGCATTTGATACACTACAGCTTAAAAATTTGCAATAAAGTAGGTTAAAAATTGCTCTAATTTTATCCAGTGCATAAAAGTAAAGAGCAGAGAGGCTGGGGGAAATGTAGAACTCCAGACTTTATATATCTATGAGTATAAATACTATATATGCAAACATATGGGCTAACTTTTCATCAGTAGGAGATGCTAAATTGCTCTACTTATTTTTTAAACATTCTGCCTCAAAACTAAAAGCCCAATTTATTTTCTTACTGTTAAAAATAATCTTGACCTGAAACTTATCTTTTTGGAATACTTCCAGTTACCGTCAGACTTTGGTTTACTTTCAAAACTGAAGATTCTTGGACTAACTGGAAATCAGTTTCCTTCCTTTCCAGAAGAAATCCTTTCTTTAAAGTCTTTAGAGAAATTATACATTGGCCAAGATCAGGGAGCCAAGCTCACCCATATGCCAGAATGCATTAGAAAACTACAGGTAAGCCTCCCCAAACGAGCAGGCAAAAAATTATATGCCCTGATTCCTTAAATTGGCTGATATTGAGAAGACATGGTGTTGTTCTCACAGGTTGCATGTGGAATCATCCATACAAGGTTCCTAGCTCCCAGCAAGCAGTCACTGTTACACTTTGAGGCTTCCACTGTCTTCCTGAACAGCCCCGGGATCCATACTCCCAAGAACACTTTATTGTAATTGCTCTTGGATATGCCAAGCCATACTTGTTTCTCCTGTGTGCTTTGGCACGTTTTATTTGCAGAAACTGAGCCATACCACTTTGCAATTAATTTCCACTTTTAAAAAATATTCCCTGAAAATTATACTATTTTGAAGTTAAGGTATCATACAGGTGACATGGCTGGGAGTCTGCATTTTGGATGGGACAGTCTGATTTCCTTCCCTGCATATCATGGTGTACTTAACTATTGCACCAGGTTCATGCTGAAGATGGATCCACAGCACTATGCTAAATCCTAGCAAAGCAACAAGATGACATCATTCAAAGTAGCCATACCAGTGTGTCTTTATGTATGCGTACTTTAAAGATTTTGTTTTCATGTTCCTGGTGCTACACTTTAATAATGATAAAGTAGGTGTAACTTTAATAATGATAAAGTAGGTGTAACTACATAACTCCCAGTCCTGGAACTGAGCAATGGCATGTACAGAACAGGTACGTCTCACCTATTCCTAATTCTCTATTCCCTTGCCCTGTGTTCACAGAACTCCTTTCGTCAACTTGCTCCTTGTACATGTCATGCCACACTCTCCAAAATCTTAGGGTGAAATGCAAACATGAAAATCTTGCCCAGGGAATCTGAAAATAGTTAACCTATTCTCTGTACATTTTGGTTACATCCACTTGGGCAATGTTGGATTGATGTCTGTGGCAATTGCAGTTCTGTAGCAACTGCCACAGAGAATTAGCTGTTGAAAGGGAGCAAATGATATTTGTAGTTAAATGATCCAAACTGTTTTTCCATAAAGTCCTCGTGAAACAAATAAACACTAGATTCCCATGTTCTCTTTTCCCTGCATACGTGAGAACCACAACTGATGGCTTAACTCAAAAATAATTGTAGTTTTTGATGATGATTCTTTAAATGCGTTTTTCCCTTTACCCCAATGCATAATATCCCCATTGAAAGAACATGGAGGGAATTCCCTGGCGGTCCAGTGGGTAAGACTCTGCACTCCCAATGCAGGGAGCCCAGGTTTGATCCCTGGTCGGGGAACTAGATCCTGCATGCATGCTGAAACTAGGAGTCCACATGCAGCAACTAAGACCCAGAACAGCCTAAGTAAATAAATATTAAAAGAAAAAAAAGAAAGAACATGGGAACTCACAGGTGATTCTGGTTACCATAATTCTTTTATCAATGTAAGGGTCATTATGGTATACTCTCATGTTATTTCAGAGTCTTAAAGAGCTGTATGTAGAGAACAATTATCTCGAGTACCTGCCTGTATCCTTGGGATCAATGCCCAACTTGGAAATTCTTGATTGCTGCTGCAATCTGATTAAGCAACTTCCAGATGCCATTTGCCAAGCACAAGGTGAGGAATCTTTGTAGCTCCACAGCCCAGTGGAGTTTGAGGCCAGCATTTCCTGTGATTGAAGGCGTCCTTGCCCTACTAAAGATCAATCTCAGTGATGAGAGCTTAGACCTACCCCATCATCTCCTCGCAGAGCTTCCTAGTGGTGTGGGGAAGGCCAGGTGCCAGGTTAGTACAGCTAAGAGCCTCACAAAGGCAATTAGATTGTTCATTAAGAATTGAAAAGAAAATAGCAACTAAGAAAGTTAGCATTCATCTATATAGTCATTATGCCATGAACAAGAATTTACTGAATACCTACTCTCTGCCAGAATTGGGAGCTGGGGGTCCTGTATTAAATTTGCTTTAGGTCAATAAGTCACTTGAATAAAAGGAAAAGGATTGACCGAGAGTAATGAAATTAGCAAGGGGGGACTTTTGGAGCTACATGATTGACATGAAAAATCATACATGATTCATATTTGAACATGCAAACATTTTCCACTAGGCTAAACCACTATTTGTAAATCCATCCATTCACTGAACAGGCTTTTGCTGAGATCCTACTGGAACGAAATAAAAACTTTTTCTTTGCCATAATGTGCTGAATCTTCAGGTTTATAGATGTGTTTTCAAGCTATGACTTATTCTTTAATGAAAGGAGGATGAAGGAATATGAGTGGAAGCTGTTGCCTACCCATACCCATAGGACATAATTCAAAGATTAGCGGCAGGGGTGGGTATGAGGTGCTCCTTAGTCATGCTCCTGACCATGCATTTTTATCCTCTCTTTGAGCCCTGGAGGAATGGAACGTTCTCAACGTTTTTTAGTATTTACTATTTTCCTGTCTCTAACACTGATTTACACTGGCTCCAACAACTTTGGGTTGTTATGAAAAAGAGAACTTGGTTTGCCTCATTAAATGTGCTGTCTTTTGTTACATGGCATAGGAGGAAACAAACATTTCAAAGTGATTGGACTAAAGCATGCATGCTTTAATTTTGCTTGTTTTTAAGACAAATTCATTATTTAAAAAAAATCATTTCAGCTTTGAAAGAATTACGGCTCAAGGACAACTTGATCACCCATCTTCCAGAGAATTTGGATAGTCTAGTGAATCTAAAAGTTCTGACACTGATGGGCAATCCCATGGAAGAACCCCCAATGTTAGTGTGTGCCGAAGGTGCTGAGGCTGTATGGGCGTACCTTAAAGAAAGAAGAAATATGAAGACAATGGCAACAAAGGTAAAATCAGCAAAAATTTTGTATAACGTATTCACAGTTGCTTGGAGTGGGATTAGTGTTAAACTATAGATATATGAGGCTGCTCTTTTACACATCTATACCTTGAGAATAGAGATTCTTATTTACTTTTATATCCCCAGGGCTAAGCGAGAGAGTTTTTAACATCATCCTAGCATTTTTTGTCTTTTCTGTTCCTTTTCTCTGTGTCAGATGAGAAGCTGACAAATAGGCAAAAGAAACCAAAACTTCAAATTCCCAAACTATCTAAAACTGTTGGACTATTCACTGGAGTGAAAAGCTTATGTTAACAAAGTCAGTAAGTGGAGGCTGAAAAATTAGAAATGAAAGCATTTATGGATCAGAGGTCTAGAGACCAGAGTTCTGTTCTGCCCCTAACTTAGCATCAAAGGGCTAAGAGCCTTGTCACTCTCTTCCTTGCCCACCAAGCCCATGGAAACATAAGGATATCCCAGACAGCCCAGGAACGTGTCCACTTCAGTCAGTATTCAGTATTCTTCATTCAACTGGTCCAAACCCCCATCATCTCAAACCCAGATGACTGCATTAGCCCTCCAACTAGTGTCCCTACTTCCTCACCTGCTTCCCCTGTGATACATCTTCCACTCAACAGTCAGACCTACGCTGTTAAAACCTAGGTCAGATCTTGCCATGGCTCTGCTGAAGTGGACAACTCTCCATTTTACCTGAAATAAGAGTTAGTCTTTGGTCTGTAAGACCCTTTATCAATGGCCCTCAATCATATCAGACCTAACATCCTCCCTTTCCCGGTAAATATTGTGTGATACCTCCTTTACGCTTTTGAAATTAGACTCATAGATAATATAAGCTACCACAAACATAATTTTAATAAATCAAAATAATGCCTGAGATGCAACATAAAGGAAAAAAGTTTATGTTAAAATATTAATTTTAATATGTATATACTCAGGAATGACTACACTGGAAGAATGAAAATAATATTTGGGGGATACTTCTTAAAAGCATTTTGAAAAGCCATGCACCCTCTTGCACATTTTAAAATTGATATTTAACCTTTTTTGCCACTAAGTTTAAATCATTGCAAAGGATTTACTTTCCAGTGAATTTTACATACTGACATCTTAAAATAGAGTTGTTAGACCAGTATTTTAAATGTATCCAATGGAATCTAAGTACCATTATGATTTGATATGTCAGTAAACATCAATTTACAAAATACTTAAACAAGTTCTTATCTTACATGCAAAAATTTTATGTCATTTCTTTTTCTTCTTGAACGTGTATTTCCATTCCACTTTCCCCTCAGAATTAACCTTGAGCCTTAGTGCAATTACTAGTAGTATAAAATTGACCAAAACAATATAAAATCTATTATAAATTTTGATATTTAATTATTTGACTTACAGGAGTTTTGGAAAGACTTTTTCACATAGGTTATATATCCTTGCATAAATATTAATTATTGCTAGAATGAGATAAAGTTTGGCATCAGTTCCATTCCTATTTTTTATTTTACAGATGAGAAACCTCGTTTAAATTCTTAAGTTGACAAGAATGGAAAAAGTTTTTTTTTTTGTCTATATTGTTTTGTTTTAAGTGACAGGGCCTCACATATCTCTGAACTTCTTCCAGATATATCCCAAAAAATAGATAGCAGTTTTCTAAGTTTTTCTAAGCTGACAAATTAACTTCATTTTTCTTGAAGGCAGAGAGCCGGAAACCACCTGACTTATAAAAGGATTGGTTACCCAGTCTTTAGAGCCAACATCAATATTATTATTTTTTTAATACATTTATTTATTTTTGGCTGCGTTGGGTCTTCGTTGCTACGCGCAGGCTTTTCTCTAGTTGCGGCGAGCGGGGGCTACTCTTCGTCGCGGTAGGTGGGCTTCTCATTGCAGTGACTTCTCTTGTTGAGGAGCACAGGCTCTAGGCGCACAGGCTTCAGTAGTTGCAGCACATGGGCTCAGCTGTTGTGGCTCGCGGGCTTAGAGCACAGGTTCAGTAGTTGTGGCTCACAGGCTTAGTTGCTTCGTCACATGTGGGATCTTCCCAGACCAGGGCTCGAACCTGTGTCCCCTGCATTGGCAGGCGAATTCTTAACCACTGTGCCACCAGGGAAGTCTTACTATTTTTAATTATCTCTTTTTTTGGTGTCCCAGAGGTTTTTGGAGTCCAGGGCAGCCCTCCTGGTCAGATTCAGGTAGATGAGAGGCTGCCAGAGGGGCAGTTGTGAAGGGGCAGCTACAACTAGAGGATCAGCAGTTGTGTTCCTTGGCAGATACATTTCAGGGAGGGGTACAGATGGAAGTTGAAGCTCTGGAAATGAGTTGCTTCCAACCTATCTAAGCCTGCACACTCTTGGAAAGTCTTTGTGGACCAGGGTGCATGTCACAAAATAGAGGTCTCTTAAATCTTAACACACAAAAAGCCTCATAAATTTCCAGAATCCCCCTCCTGGGCAATACTGTTCCCCTGAAAAATCACCACCTTAACTGATCTGCTGTTTCCACTCTGCATCTCATCCTTCCCATTTTCACTTTACTTCAGTCACAAATGGGGTCCTTGGTGTTTTTTTCAAGGCCCATGTGTGCTCCTGCTTCAAAGCCTTAACACTGGCTCCTGCCGCTGCCCAGAGGTGCTTTCCCCAGATGTGGACAAGGCCAGCCCTCACTTAGTTCAGCCTCTGCTCAAATATCCACATATCTGCCCTTCATCCACCTTATATAAAACAGCATACCTCCACCCGCCTCATTCATTCATTCGTTCAACAAATATTTACTGAGCTGCTACTATGTACCAGGCACTGGAAATACATTCACTGAACAAAATGGACAAATATTTCTGTCCTCATATTGCTTAAAGCCTAGTGTGACAGAAATAAGAACATGAAATATAAAACATAAAATTGTATACTATGTTAGAAAGTGATTAATTGGTATTGGAAAAAAGCTCAAGCTAAGGGGAACTGAGATTGCCAGTAGTGTGTGTGTGAGTGTGTGTTATAGGGGTTTCAAATTTTTTTTTTGGTCCAAACATTTATTTAGGCAGGAAAAACTGGCAGAGTTCAGACTGCTGCTCCATGCTACTGGACTACTAAAGTAGCCACTTACTATATTTAATCTCTGTTCTTTCATCTGATCTTACTTTTGTTAGCTTTTTTTTTTTTAATTTTTATTTTATATTGGAGCATAGTTGATTAACAATGTTGTGTTAGTTTCGGGTCTACAGCAAATTGATTCAGTTATACATATACATGTATCTGTTCTTTTTCAAATTCTTTTCCCATTTAGGTTATTACAGAATATTGAGCAGAGTTCCCTGTGCTATACAGTAGGTCCTTGTTGGTTATCCATTTTAAATATAGTAGTGTATACACGTCAATCCCAAGCTCCCAATCTATCCCTCCCCTGCCACCCTTCCCCCCAATAGCCATAAATTTGTTTTTTTTTTAAAGGATTATTTTTATTTATTTATTTATTTATTTATTTATGGCTGTGTTAGGTCCCCATTTCTGTGCGAGGGCTTTCTCCAGTTGCGGCAAGTGGGGGCCACTCTTCATCGCGGTGCACGGGCCTCTCGCTATCGTGGCCTCTCTTGTTGCGGAGCACAGGCTCCAGACGTGCAGGCTCAGTAGTTGTGGCTCACGGGCCCAGTTGCTCCGCGGCATGTGGGATCTTCCCAGACCAGGGCTCGAACGCGTGTCTCCTGCATTGGCAGGCAGATTCTCAACCACTGCGCCACCAGGGAAGCCCCATAAATTTGTTTTCTAAGTCTGTGAGTCTCTTTCTGTTTTGTAAATAAGTTCATTTGCTTTTTTTTTTTTTTTTTTTTTTAGATTTATAGGGGTTTCAATTTAATGAGATGGTCAGGGTAGGCCTCATTGGGAAAATGACTGTCTTAGCTCAGGCAACCATTACAATATATCATAGCTTGGGTGGCTTGAACAACAGAAACTTATTTTCTCACAGTTCTGGAGGCTAGAAGTCCGGGATGGTCCATGGTGCCAGCATGGTCAGTTTCTGGTGAGAGCTCCCTTCCTGCCTTGCAGACGGCTGCCTTCTCACCGTGTCCTCACATGACAGAGAAAGAGCAAGCTTTCTGATGTCTTTTCTTATAAGAGCACTGATTCCATCATGACAGCCTCACCCTCATGACCTTATCTAACCTCATTACCTTCTAAGGCCCAGTCTCCAAATACCACCACATCAGTCATTAAGGCTTTTCAACATATGAATTGCAGGGGCAGGGGACACAATTCAGTCCATAGCAATGACAATTAAGCAAATTCTTGAAGAAGTGGAGGGGTGAACCATCTGAATATTAGGAAGAGTGTTCCAGGCAGAGGAAGCAGTAAAGGCAAAGGCCCTGAGCTGGAGCAGTGCCTGCGTGTGTCTGCATTGCTGGAACAAGTGAGCAAGGGGGAGACAGTTAAGAGATCAGGAGGGAGGGGCAGATCGGATAGGGCTTTGTAAGCCATTGCAAGGCCCTGAGTTTTGGGGGTGGGGGGGTTTGCTTCTTTGTTTGTTTTTGTTTAAGACGTGGATTTATTTAGAGAGATACACATTCCATAGACAGAATGCCATCCATCTCAAAAGGTGAAAATGACCTTTGGAGAAACACACTCCACAGACAGAGTGTGGGCCATCTCAGAAGGTGAGAGGCCAGGACTTGAGTTTTTATTCTGAGAGAAACTGGGAGCCACTGGAAGTTTCGAAGAGTCTACTAGAGAAGAGGTTTCCTGAGTAGGTGCGAAGGAATAGGATCTCAAGAACAGGTAAAGGCCGCCTGTAGGTAGGAGCGCAGGTAGTCCAGGAACAAGAGGAAGGCAGGGTACAGGCATACCCATTCCCCTTGCTGTGCACTGTCACCTCCGCCATCTGGCAAATTATACAGTCATGTGTTTATTGTTTATCGTCTATTCCCCTCACTGGGATGTGAGTTCCACAGAGTCAGTGACATTGGTATTTAACTGCTGTTTCCCAAATGTCTAGAACAGTGCTTGGCACATAAAGCACCAAATACTTGAAAAATGCTTTGCCTGGATGACTGGCCAAGTGAGAAAGAGAGAAAATAAGGTTCAGAGTTCTAGTGACTTTCATTCTCCGCATCTTGAAAACTACATACCAGAACAAAGAGCCGTAACCATCCCCAGTCCACTGTGGTACGAGCTGATGCTCTTCTTGTTTTCAGATTCAGGCATGGTGGCGTGGAATAATGGTACGCAAAGGATTTGGGAAATTTGAAGACCTGCTAAAATTGCAAAAGAAGGGGAGGAATTCTCCAAAAGATAAGAAAGGAAAGAAGGATGTAAAAGGAAAATCTGTCAAGAAAAATAAGAAATAATTCTATAAATGTATGAATTGAGGTAATGAACCCTGATGGATTAAGAAAGCAAAATCTCTAGGAATTAGATGCCTACCACACAAAAGTTATTCACAGAGTTATGGTTATATATAAAAATAAAGGTTCTTTTACTGACATGTTGATGGATAAAAATGCTATGATGTCTTCCAATCCCTAACCTGTAATTTTGTTATTTCAAGAAGATCATGTAAATGGAATCACATAGTATGTAACATTTGGGGACTGGCCTTTTTATACTGTATAATTCACTTCCAGTCCATCCAAGTAGTGCAAGTGTCAATAGTTCATTCCTTTCTGGTTGCTGAGTAGTATTGCATAGTTTGTTTCACCATTCACCCTTTGAAGGGTGTTGCTCTGTTTCCAGTTTTTGGCTAGTATGAATAAAGCTGCTATGAACATTTGTTCATAGGGTTTTGCATGAGCACAGGTGTTCGTGGAATTCATGGGAATGCTGAAAGAAGTGAAGAATCATTACTTAAAGCATCCCCATTTATACCACTCAAGACCTCCTCACCCTGATGACTTCCTTTTTTTTTTTTTGGCCACACAGTATGGCTTGTGGGATCTTAGTTTCCTGACCAGGGATTGGACCCAGGCCAACAGCAGTGAAAGCAGCGAGTCCTAACCACCGGACAGCCAGGGAATTCCCATGATGACTTTTTCTTTTAGAGTGGTATTGATTTCAAATTCTACATGTCTTTCAAGCAATGATTGCAGTATGAATTATTAGTGTAGCAAGAAGAAAGCAAAACATAACTTGACTGGAGCATATCAGAATAGAAATGTGTGAACAGACCCCTCTGCCATGCAATGAATTTCATGCTCTAGTAAGAGAAAAATAAAAAATACCAAAAATCACTTAGAGCAGCACAGAAACTTTAATGAGTTAAGTAGGTTTTATGTGACAAATTCCATGCCAAAGAAATGCTCAGAGGTAATATGTTAATTTGTTTATTTTAGCAATAAAATATTTTACTTTATTTTCACAAGGTATTTTTTGATACTGGGTTTTGAATTTTCGACCACTTTTAATGAAGATTTGTATGTCAGTGGCCATTATTAGTGTTCATGGTTTATATCTGAGATAAAAGCCAAGAGAACAAAAAATAATATACCACTGAAAGGAATACTTTCTGATAAAAATGTGAGTGGACCCCATTAAGATACATATAATGGTAAAGAATATGAAAATGTTCCACAGTTTGTGCCTTTCACATTAGAATTTCACACACACACGCACATACACATAAACACACACCCTTATATTTAAAATATTTAGGAAAAGAGAGGCAGAAAATTCCAGGGCAAGACAAAAGGAGATGCAGTACCAGAATCTAAGCATTTTTGTCAGGGCTTCTAAACAGCAAGTGAACTAACTATATATCAAAACAAATGAAAATCCATTGAAAAGTGTCATTCTTGTTTTATAAAATAGAGAATAAAGACATGCTCACATTAGATTATTATAGACAATATATATTTACAAAGCTCTTGTACTGTAAATCCCACCAAACAGCCCAGAAGCTGGTACTCCTTGATTTCACCGGGATTCACTCTTGTTCTTTTCCTCCCCCTTAGGATGGTGTGTAGCTTAGTTGAGCCTTGAGAAGTCAGCTTCCTGAAACCCACCATGGTCAAAGTGAATGCTGCTTTTGTGATCTTGGTCAAAGCCTTCTAGTTCTTCCTCTTGTGAGGCTGGGAGGACCCACCTCTTCATTCTTATCTCGGTGATCTCAGGAAGTTTGGTCACGGCACATAACAAGTGTCTAAACCATTGTCCACGCTCCTGAAAAGCTGATGGCTGAAGGCTAATATCCAGCTCGGTTAACTCTTTAAGGAGCCACAGGTTTTGGCAGAATATGGTCCATTCTGCATCACAGATGCTGTCATTATAGCTCAGGTCCAGCTTCCGCAGCCTGGCCAGGTGACCTGTCTGGATTACCGATGCTGAAAAACAAAATCACTCTGCTAAAAGCCAAGGATACTCTCTAGTGTGACCATTTCCCACTTCCAATAACACAACACAGTAGCTCCAGGATTCGTAATGACAAGACTGATACTTAGTAATGAAATGTTATTAGCTAGCAGTTTTATTCAGGGCATCTGAAATTACTGTAGTAACAAATTTCCTCTCTGCATTTCATGTACAGCTTGAAAATGGATTTTTCTTTCTCTTTCCAAATCACATTCCAAAGAGTGTCTTTTTTGTTGAGTTCCTGCTCTGCTCCACTGGAGTCCCAACTCTTACTGCAGACTTTCTCTAATTGAAGGGGAAGAGTGATGGCTCACTGGCTTTAACTCAGGACCATTTCTGAATAGTTTTCTTGCTGTTTAATGCCGTTTAATTATTCATTGCTTATTCATTCTTCATTGAACAGTTATTTAATTGAGCACTTTCCATGGGCAAAATCTGCTTGGATAATTTCTAATTCATGGGTCAATTACAGACTTTAATACATGGATCAAGTTTTCCTTTGAATAGCACATATCACAGTACTACCCATAATGGCTCTCAATAAATAACAGTTAATGATGAAGCTAAGAAAAGGAGCTAGGAGAGACAGCCAAAGCAGACAGGACATGCTTCCCTTTTCAACCAAAAACAGGAATGGATTACAGAGATGAGGTGTGTAGAATCTCAGAGTTGGAAGGGACCTTGGAGGGCTCCTCATTCAACCTGATCGATGATCAGAGAGAAATCCCTCTCACAGCTTCTCTACTGGGGACCAGCCCAACTCTGCCTGAAGCCCCTCTTCAGGTTGCCCCAACAGAGGGAAGCAACTCTCAGCGGGAGGAAGCCATGCCTCTAGGCCCTATCTGACTTTCCCCACTGCCCACCTCAGCCTGCTGGGAACCTCAGCTCCTTCCTTGTGCCAACCATGCAGTGTTGGACAACAGTCGGGTCCCCTCAAATGTCCCCCCATAGGCCTAAACACGCCCTGGTCCTTCAATCATTCCTCACACATCATGGCTTCCACACCAAGTGGGATGCTCCATCCCCATCATTTTCATCATCCCAGTCAGGACACTCAACAGCTGTATTTGGTCCCTAGGTGTTCATGTTGATCGTGTCCCTTCCTATCTTTCTGTCTCGGAACATTACTCACCATGTCCTCAAGACCTAGATAAGTGTTAAAGATAATGTGCATGCTTTTTCCCTTTAGAAAATTTTCTATTACAGACATTTTCAAACATATAAAAAGTAGACGGAATAGGAGTGAGAGCTCCCATGTTCCCATCAATCAGCTTCAACGCTATTTTCATTACACTGATCTTGGCTCATCCAGTCCCCTTCCCCTACTTTTTGTTTGTTTGTTTTTTAGTATTTTAAAGCAAATCTCAGACATTGTTTTGCCTTTCCTATACTATCTGAATTTTCCAATGATGTGAGTACTCTATTTATTATATTTTAGTATTTTATATGCGTTATATTTTTAAAAATCTGGGTAATAGTATCATAGGTCATGAAAATACTATTTTTGTAGCTTACTATATGAAAAAAACCAATGCTGTTATTTACAAAAGAATAAAACACAAACTACTAGGGATTAACAAATTCTTAAAGTTTCTATTAGAAATAATCAAAACAGTTAAGTGGCAATGCTTAAAGCCACACACAGCAATACTTATCATTGACTAAAAATTGAAAGAACAAAAAATACCCTTGACAAAATGTAAAAGTATAAATTTGACCTGAGGAAGAAAACCTGGTAGTAAAAATTAAGAAACAATATATAATGGCTGGAACTATGATTAATAAAATATGATGCAGACCAAAAAAATAAAAAATTGAAGAAGCAAATTTTAATAACTGTAAATGAAATAATTTAAATATGTTTAATGGTGTCCAGGTCAGGAAAACAAAACAAACCAAAGGCTTATTCTTTGAGAAGATTGGTAATATTGATAAACCTCTTGTGGTAATCAGAATTCTAAGGTGACCTCAAGATTTCCACCCTAATTCCTAGGACTGTGTATATGATGCGTTCCCATGATTGGGTTATATTACATGGCACACCTGAGTTTAAGAAACGCAGACCCAAGTGAGGTTAACCTACTCACAGGAGCCCTTTAAAAGCAGAGAATTTTCTCCAGCAGGTGGTTGAAGAGGAAGGAGGTCACAGAAGAAGTAGTCAAAATGATTAGGAGACATTAACAGGATTATAAGAAAACAACTTTATTTCCATAAATTCAACCTAAGTAAAATGGGCCAATTCCTTGGAAGACACAAAGTACCAAAACTCAAGAAGAAAAAGATAACCTGAATGGTGCTATATCTATTTTTTAAACTGAATTTGTAATTTAAAACTCCTCACAAAGAAAACTCCAAGTTTAGACAGGTTCAGTGGTCAATTCTATAAAGTTTCAAGTTAATGAAAAAATAATACCAAGTCTACAAAATCTTTCCAGGAAATAGAAGAGGCAGGAACACTTGCCAACTCATTTTCTGAGGTCATTATTACCCTGATACCAAAGCCAGACAAAGATATTACAAAAAAACTAGTAGGCAATTACCTCTCGTGAACATAGCCACAAACATCCTCAACAAAACATCTTCAATTCATTATAAGAAATCTAGCCAGGTTAGGATTCCTTTACCTGATAAAGGGCACATCTACAAAACACAAACAAAAACCTATAGCTAACATTATACTTAATGGGAAAGACTGAGTGCTTTCCCCCCAATATCGAGAACAAGGCAGGGATGTCTGCTCTCACCTCATTCAACACCTACTGGAAATCCTAACCAGTTAAATAACCAAGAAAAAGAAATAAAAGGTATAGAGACTGGACAGGATGAAATAAAGCTGACTCTAATTATAGATGACATGATTGCCTACGTAGAAAATCCTACAGCATCTACCAAAAATCTCATAGAACTAATAGATGAGTTTAACAAGGTCTCAGTATAAAATGTCAATATATGAAAATCAATTGTATTTCTACATACTAGCAATGACCAATTGGGAATCAAAATTTAGAAACCAGTACCATTTATAATAGCACCAAAAAATTAAATACTTATATATAAATTTAACAAAGTATATGCAGGATGTGCATGGTAGAAACTACAAAACACCAATGCAATAAATCAAAGAGGACCTAAACAAAAAGAGAGATATACTGTGTTCATGGATAGGAGTGCTCAATATAGTTAAATGCCATTTCTCCCTGAATTTACCTATAGATTCAATGCAATCCCAATCAAAATTCCAGAGGGATTTTTTGTAGATATTGACTAGCTGATGCTAAAATTTATATAGAAATGTCAAGAAACTAGAATAACCAAAATGATTTTGAAAAAGAAGAACAAAGTCAGAATGCCCATGCTACCTGATTTCAAGGCTTACTATAAAGCTTTAGTAATCAAGACAGTATGGTATCAGTAAAAGAATAGATGCATAGACCAATGGAACAGAACAGACCAAAAATAGACCCTCACAAACTGGCCAATTGATTTCTGACAAAAATGCAAAGGCAATTCAATGAGTCTTTTCAATTAATGGTGCTTGAATAATTGAGCTGTCGTATGCAAAAATATTTTCAGCCCATATCTCATGCCTTGTACAAGAATACTCAAAATGGATAATAAGTCAAAATGTAAAATATAAATGTAAACCTTTTAGAAGATGATCTAGGAAAAATCCCTGAGAACTTGGGTTTTGCAAAAAGTTCTAAGATGCAGCACAGAAAGCTCTATCCATCAAATTAGCAATAGATAAATAGATCTTTATCAAAACTGAAAGTCTTGGGACTTCCCTGGTGGTCCAGTGGTTAAGACTCCGCACTCCCAATGCAGCGGGCCAGGTTTGATCCCTGGTCAGGGAACTAGATCCTGCATGCCACACTAAAAGCTCCCTCACGCTGCAACAAAGGTCCCGCATGCGGCAACTAAAACCCGGCACAGCCAAATAAATAAATATTTAAAAAAAAAAACAAAAAAACACTGAAAGTCGTGCTGTGCAAAAGATACTGTTAAGGGGTTGAGAAGACAAGTTACAGACTGAGAGAAAATATTTGCAAGCTATAGATCTGATAAAAGACTTGTATCCAGAAAATCTAAAGAACTCTCATTAAGAAGAAAACAAACTATCCAGTGTTTTAAATTAGGCAAAAGATTAGAACAGACACTTCACCAAGGCATATATGCAATTTACAGATAAACACAGATAAACACATAAACACATAAAAATATGCTCACCGTCATTACGGAAATGCAAAATAAAATCACAATGATTTGTCCACATCTTCTAATTACAGTGTTTGGCCATAACACTTGCTTTGAAAACACATATTTGTTCCAACTAGATTGAAATATCAGAGAACAGTGTGAACATAACACAAATTTCTTGTTTGCTTATGCATAATTTATCCACAGGAAACAGTAGGTGAACACAGAAAACTGCACCCAGCTGAGCCAAGGTGGGTACAGGCATAAACAAAATCCACACATGCACACACCTCTCAAGGACAAGGAGCCTCACCCATCCACATCCAGTGTTCCAACTTTCTATTCTACATCAGGTAATCCTCCTTCTTCCACCACCATATCTATGTCTATCTTCTTTTTTTTTTTAATGTTTGGCCGCACCTTATGGCTTGTGGGATTTTAGTTCCCCAACCAGGGTTCGAACCCTCGTCCCCGGGAGTGAAAGCGTGGAGTCCTAACCACTGAACCGCCAGGGAAATTCCTCCATCTCCTTTTATGAAACACTCTCCACTGTCTTTTTGGTTTCAGAATTGCCCTTATCTGTTTTAACAAGCTCTCTCCTAAGCAGATGTCAGGGAGCAGGGAAGATGCACAGAGGGCTTAGCACCAGGCCTCGCTGCCTTCTCCACCTCCCCTATCCTGGACTGCCAGAGCAGGCACGCTGGGCTCTGAGTGCCAGGACTGCTTTGGATGGAACCAGTAGGTAAAACCCAGAAGAGCCACGTCCTCTGTCACCAGGGAACAGCTGCTCAGCCTCAGCACCTGAAGGGACGTTGAAAGCTTTAGCGTTTCCAGGAGCAGCTTTAGGTTGCTGCCAACACACTTATTCCAAGAAAGGTTGACTATTTCCAGAGCAGGGAGGTGAACGGAGGCTTCAGCTGAAATTGACAGTGATAAGAATAGCAATAATTTAGGTTTCCTTAGAGGCCATAAGCCTTGAATTTGAGGAACCTAGGCTAGGGCAACATATTTCTATCAGTGAGGTTAAGACAGTTGTAGAGACCGTTTCTCCTGCCTGAAATTCATGGCCTCAATTTATGTTGTCTATTTTTATTGGGGAGAAATGTTGGAAACTTTAGAAAAGTAAAACTTGATTAAATGGGGACTTCCCTGGTGGTGCAGTAGTTAAGAATCTGTCTGCCAATGCAGGGGACGTGGGTTCAAGCCCTGGTCAAGGAAGATCCCACATGCCGCAGAGCAACTAAGCCCATGCGCCACAACTACTGAGCCTGTGCTCCAGAGCCCGCGAACCACAACTACTGAGCCCCCGTGCCACAAATACTGAAGCCTGTGCGACTAGAGCCCATGCTCCGCAACAAGAGAAACCACCACAATGAGAAGCCCGCGTACCGCAACTAAGAGTAGCCCCAGCTCACTGCAACTAGAGAAAGCCCACATGCAGCAATGAAGACCCAACGCAGCCAATAAATAAATAAAAATTTAAAAAACTTGATTAAATGGAATTCACTATTGACTGGGATTTCTTTCCTTCACTTCACATTTAAGAGGGAGAAAGAGACGAACAGTTTTCACAGTTAGTCACGATTTCCAGAGTGTGTCCTAGTTTTACATGTCCTGGTTGCTGTTGAAATTCAGAGACAAGGCCAAACCTCCCTAGAACTCTGAAACACCAAAATGTATTTGTGTTTACTTAACTGCAGTTAACAGAGACAAAGAAGGGAAATAGTGTATATTGGAAAGATTTTTAAAGGAAATTCAAAGATTTTCTGCTTAGTTCTCGGTTTCCGCTAACATTAAAATTAACCAGAGGGCTTCCCTGGTGGCGCAGTGGTTGAGAGTCCGCCTGCCGATGCAGGGGACACGGGTTCGTGCCCCGGTCCGGGAAGATCCCGCGTGCCGCAGAGCAGCTGGGCCCGTGAGCTGTGGCCGTTGAGCCTGCGCGTCCGGAGCCTGTGCTCTGCAATGGGAGAGGCCACAACAGTGAGAGGCCCGCGTACTGCAAAAAAAAAAAAAAAAATTAACCAGAGCAACTTATCCACGAGGTATAGCCACTAATTACATTTTAAACTATTCTTCCTTCTTTCTAAAAAATAATATCCGTTTGAAGGGTAGATATATATTCTTTTTATAATATCTAACAAGAGCACCCTCCCACTCCTATGGTACAGAGACCTATCAATAAGAAATTGAACTTTATTTTCTCAAAGTGATGCAGAGAAATATGTATTTACTTCTTTTTTTTTTATTGTTGATTTACTTTTTAATTCAAATTGAATTAAACAGGTCTCCCTCGACTTATAGTGGGGTTACGTCCCGATAAGTTGAAATATCTTAAGTAAAAAATGAATTTAATACACCTAACCTTCTGATCATCATAACTTTGCCTAGCCTACTTAAACATGCTCAGAACATTTATATTAGCCCATGGTTGGGCAAAGTCATCTAACACAAAGCCTATTTTATACTAAAATGTTGAATATCTCATGTAATTTATTGAATACCATACTGAAAGTGAAAAACAGAGTGGTTGTCTGGGTACAGAGTGATTGTTAAGTTTACCCTCGTGATGGCATGAGTATTGCACCACGTATATATTACTAGGCTGGGAGAAGATCAAAATTCAAAATTCTAAGTATGGTTTCTACTGGTGTGTTGCTTTTACACCACCTTAAAGTCGAAAAGTGTGAAGTCAAACTGCTGTAAGTCAGGGACTGTCTAAAGATTTATGTCAGATGATGTAATTTTGTGTAATATCTACTTGATTATGATCCATTGATTGTGTAGCTATAATTGAAAAGAGTTGTGCCTTCTGATGGCAGAAGACACAAAGTTAAAAACAAAATTTTATTTAAAAATATTCAACATTTTCCATCTAGGAAGTATATTTATGAAATCTCATGTTGTCCCCAAATTTATTTTTTGTGGAATTTTCCTAACAACATTAGTCTGAGCAGTGGAATGTGGGGCGTGTGTGTGTGTGTGTGTGTGTGTGTGTGTGTGTTTACCTAGGCATTTTGGGGATTATAGCCCCCTTTGAGAAATTTGTCTGTCTGTCTGTCTATCTACTAACCTGCCTATCTACTTACTGACTTACTTAACTAATACCGAAAACGTGCTTTGAAGGATGCAGTGAAGAATAAACACAATCCCTGCCCTCAAGAGGGTAACAATCTGGGAGAAGTATCAACATTACAAAACCACACAAGTAAATACATAATTATAAATACTGATAAAGGCTATAAGGAAGATACAGGGACTTCTAATTCAGAGAGAGGCTGTCTTAAAAGGGGACATTTACACTGAGACCTGCAATCAGAGCTCCCCAGGAAAGACTGGGGGGTAGGGAATTCTAGAGGACAGGAAGGTCAAATGCAGGAGAGAGCTCGGTGATATGAAGGAACAGAAAGAAGCCAACTGAGGCTGGGTTCAGGGAGCAAGGGGGAGAGCCGCCAGGGGGCCTGTTAGATCACAGGAAGGAATCTGGGTTTTACCAGAGGTTCTCCAGGCAACCGCTGGCTTTTACAATAAAATTTACTTTTTTTTTTTTTTTCCACACCGTGTGGTATGTGGGATCTCAGTTCCCTGACCAGGGATGGAACCTGCACCCCTGCAGTGGAAGTGTGGAGTCTTAACCACTGGACTGCCAGGGAAGTCCCAAAATTTACTTTTTAAGTAAAATTTATAGACTGTCTCCCCATAATAATATTCACAACTGGCATTTATTGAGCATTTACTATGAGCCAGGCACATTTCCAAGAACTTCACATGTAATAACCCGTTTAATTCTTACAACCCTATGAGATATGATCCTATTATTCCATTTACAGACAAGGAAACTGAAGCACAGAGTTGTTAAGTACCACAGGTCATGAGAGCCAGAGCCAGGATTTGCTTTCAGATGTCTGATCCCAGGTGCTTTGGAGCCAGAAAAATGTACCATACAGTCCCCACCAACAAAAGAATTGGAATCAGTTTTAGGGAGTTCACAGCCCCCTGCCCAGGCATAACTATAGACTGACTCTCTTAAGGGAGGAGCCGTGGACCTCAGGTTAAGAGACGTACATATCCTGCTACTTATCCCCATCCAGACACGTGGCCAATGAGATGAGCAGTGCTGGGGGAGGGCTGGGAGCAGTGCATGGCAAGGACCAAGACCCTGTGGGTCAAACAGAATACTTGGGATGAAAAGGAGAGCAAGAATACCTTAAATAGAGAGTTCTTAGAATTTGGGATAAATTATATGTACTTATTTTTATTAACAGATATTAATAAATAACTACTTGTTATTTTTTATTAATAGAATGCCTTTATTTCATTAATAATAGCCCTGTTGGGTCCAGAGGACAATTCACTTTTAAGGGAGTGTCAACAGACATAACCCTTGAGGGAAGGCCAGAGAGAAGGGCTCTGTTTTCACTGTTACTCAGGAAGCACCAGAATCCAACCACACTAGTCTTGCGCATGTGTACAAAACAGAGTTAACCTAGCAGGCCTGAGACCACTATCCCTACAAAGTCCTGCTGGCAAGGTTGGCCCTTGGCTGACATCTGGGAACTTGGAATTTGGAAGTGTCGTCACCATTCCCTAACTTATAAGGGTGGTTCGTTGTGCCTACAGTGTCTGTGTACGAATAAGATGATTTATGCTGAACACTAGCTTTCCTTCCGTGAGTCTGGAATTTTGGTATGTGCTTCGTAGAGGGTGCCTGCATGACCAAGCCCCACTAAAAAACCTGGACTGGAAGGTTCAGGCGAGCCTTCCCAGGAAACATTTCAGACCATGACATTACAACGTGCTGCAGGAGCGGAGTGCATCCTTGTTACTCTGCTGGGAAAGGAATCTTGCAAGCTTGGGCCTGGTTTCCTCTGGACTCTGCCCCATGCATGTTTCCCTTTGCTGATTTTGCTTTGTATCCCTTTGTAAAGTTGTAGCGTACACCCGTTATGCACCGTCCCACTGACTTTCTGTACCTTCATTTGTATCTAAGTGCCTCGGCTTCACTTGATTAGCGAGAAAGACTCAACACCCTTCGTTTTGGCTTTCCTTCTACATCCCTATTTGTAATACACTTTGTAACAGTAACAGATCCGTTTCAAAACAGCCACATAAATTCAAAAATTTTCTCCCTCAAGTGCCACATCTATCCTTTACAGATGTGTATAGGAGGAGCTTAGATTCACTAACAATTACTGGGCACTTAATATTTGCCAAATACTATATTGGGGCATTCACAAAACTTTTATGATGTGGTCCTTCCGGTAACTTCATAAACAGCACATCTCAAATTTGCCAGGTTTGCAAACACATGGCAAGGCTCCAAGAGTCCTCCCTCGACTCTGCAGTACCTACTCAGCCACACCGTGTCGTCGGTCATCAGCGAGCACTGGCGAAGATCCAGCCCCTCCAGATGCTCGAGCATGGCCAGCCCCGGGGAGTCTTCAAACCCTCCACTCATCTCCTTGTTGCAGAAAATGTCTAGTGTCCTCAGCTCACACAAGTACCTAAAAGCAGCATCTACAAAGAAGGTCAGAACCCCATTCTGACATATTACAAGGCGGTCAGCAGGAAAGGGGGCAGGTGTGGAGAAGGAGGACTGAGACAATACATACACTATGTTGACAAAAGCCCAGACAGTGGGATAACTGTCCACTTTGTACCATCTACCCCTTCGGACCTGACAATGGCTTCAAATACACACTCCCTGTGATCTGCATTGATCGTCAATGGTTTTGATCAAAATCTTTCAACTAATGAATCTTCGCCTGCTATCCTTGAGCATTGGTGCTGTCATAGCATTCTAGACTTATTCAAACTGCAAGGGAGAAGGATTTTACAGGCTCTAGAAGTTGAAGGGATAAATACACATTTCATTTCCTATTCTTTAATGTGGATACTCTATAGCAGAGTAAATTTTAACTACAGATGTCACTGAAGCTGTTCTTTTTATCAGTACCAATTCCTTCCTACTACTAAGAATAAAATAATGCTGGCATTTTCAAAAGTAAGAGAAAAATGGACAGCTTTAGTAGCACACTTATTTTGCACAGTGTCTCTCTCAGACCTAAAATATCCTGGCCTTTTCAGAGTCAGCCGTTTTAAAAGATTATTTTTGTAATCATGAAAGTGCATGCTTACTGTAAAAGACTTAGAAAATCAATAAAACATGAAGAAGATTTAAATCACCCGTAATCTTATTCCCCAACATAACTACTGTTTATGTTTTGTTGTATTTCCTAACAGCTTAAAAATTCCATATAATATAAAGTTATAGAGAAACTTTAGCCATTCCTAACTCACCCAGTAGTTTGACACTCTTTTGTGATAATCCACATGAATGTAACTTCAAGACTTTCAGATTTAAGGTACTTTTTAATCCCTGAGCAATACTGTTGAGACTGCCACCGATGTTTCTGTTAATAGAAAGATCAAGTACTTCAAGGTTTTGCAGCCTAAGTAGCAACTGACCTGGAAGGAAGGAAATCCAAAAGACAACTCAGTAAAGATGCAGGGTGTGAAAGATGGGGCAGGCAGGAGGGAGGTACACCATCATGCGACCTGGAATATAGTGAACCACTCTTTCAATTCAGGGTGAGAGAAAACATAGCCAACGTTGATTTCCAAGCTATCCAATCATGGGTGCCTTCACATGTTTTCCTGGGAAGGACTCTTCCAAATTCCACTTACCCACAAACGCTCCATCTTCTGACGTGAGGGCGTAGTCCACAAGCTCAGGCATTTGTATCTTGCTCCCTTCTCGGAATGTCCGGAGGATCAGAGGCAAGTTTCCTCCCACTTTACCGTTCCAGGACAAATTCAACTCAAGTTCAGGCAGCGCTTTAAGTGCTTCTCCTGATACAAAATGGCCCAAAGATCAGGTTGATCGCTAATCCGCAAAGCAGGGAATTCGTTTCAAAATCAATACAGCCATTGTTTACGGAGTATTGAAGCCAGGCCAGCTACTGGTTAGATGCCAGGGAACAGGGAGGAGAAAAGGACCCAGTTCTTGCCCACTCCCAGCATGGTGAGCTTCTACAGGTACAGGCACAGCAAGTCTAGTCCCTCCAGAGTTCTGAAGCCATGCTCGTAAGCAAACATTGTGTAAAAAAAAAAAAAAATCCACCTGTTAGTAGGGGTGGTTTTACCGAATTGTTTTTATGGTAGTAAATATTTCTACCAATCCATCTACTTTCTCTCATCCACCTTCTCCAGGGATCAGCATTGCTGAGAAGCTCGGCCAGAGGTAGAAGTGTGAAAGACTTAGAAAATAAAACATGAAGAAGATTTAAATCACCCATAATACTATTCCCCAGCATAACCACTGTTTATATTTTGGCCAGAGGAAGATTGGTAGAAGCAAAGCAAGGCACTGGCCACCACAGAGGAAAAGCTCACTTTGACATCAAGAATATCACATACAACTGATCCAACCACTGCAGAGAGGAACCAGTAAGAGAGCATCAGGCACTAGCAGCTCATAACAGTGATGCAACCTTGGGGTGGAGGAGGATGCAGTGAGGGGGGTGAAACTTGACATTTCTGATACCATTTCACACAGGAAACATCTGAGGGCTACAGAGTGGAGGCTGGGAGAGAACAGGGGAAGTGTGGGGAGATCAGCCCTTAGGAATAATTTTCACTGCTTTGGGGGCAGAACAGAATGGTGAGCCACACACATGACAAATGTGCTTTCTCAATGTCTGGAGTTAATTTTAGCACCAGTTAAGAGTGTTGGAAGGTCCACTGTGTCCAGAAGCCTCTCTTCCACCATCCACTACTGGGCTGGAACTTCTGCCACTGGTTATTTATTCCATGGTTTGAGGTTTTTGGAGTCCAGGAGCCCCAGGTTAAAATGCAAATTCTCCAGGAGTTATAATATCATAAGCCAGGGATAAACAGGTGTCATTTTGTATGCCATGGCCAGTCAAAGGGGCGTGGATATGTATCGCCCTGAGGCATCCCCCAGGATCAGGGAGAAAGAGTACATGACTGTCTGCAGTGCATATGGTACTGGAGGGCCTAGGCATTTGCAATCTTGCACTAAGCAATTGTAACAGGTGTAATAATGTTGAAATGCCTCCTGATTTATATTTTCTTATCAGTAAACCATTCATTCTCCTTATACTCCATTTGCCATTAAGGCTAAGCAGAGTATGGATGATAAGATAGCCCCTCCTGGTGGAGAGGATGCAGAAGTCCTTCCAGAGAGGATAAAATCTCGGGGAGAGGGGAAAGGACACAAAACATTAGTGACAAGGGTGCAGACTCTCTCCTGGACCAGATGAGTTTAGAGTGGGTCCCAGGGCAGAAATTCCACTTCCTGGTTTCTTAAGGATGGTGGATCATGAAAAAGATTAGATTAGTCATAGAAAATAATCTATACTTCTTTGCATGCCTGAGTAACAGTATGTTAAATTTGAGACCCTGGTACACAATAACCAGCTGCTAACCAGTGGGGCTAAATCGATCATGAAAAACCACAGAAAGGTAATTTTGGATGAGGGAATAGGGAAAGAAAGAATTATTGAGTGCCTACTATGTGTCAAGCATGTAGTAGGTACTTTACAGAAATTATCTAATGCTCACAATAATTTATTTTGAGGTGGATATCACCCCTTTTCAGAGATAATAAAACTGAGGCTCAGAAAGTTAAATATTTTGTCCATGGTCACAAAGAGAATTAGAGTGGGACTAGGATTTGAAAGGATCTGGCCAGCTCTGAGATGTATAATGTTTTTCCTTAGGTATAGGAAGGGTGAACCAGGAAACATCAGCTGGCCCCTATTTTCTAGGGAAGGATTAGAGAGAAGACATTAGCATAAATTTTGTTGCTTTTACAGAAATCTTTGCAGAGATGTAAATGATCAAAATACATGATCGAAATAAGAAACTTCAGACAAAAAGAAGACAGAAAAAGTATTAATTGCATCTAAAGCCAGCAAGCATTCTAGATAACCCGGCATTCGTAACCCAGTAAAGCAGCTGGGTTAGTAGCACGACAAATTTTGTCTTATGTTCTATGTTATCCAATGTTTGATATACTATAAACTAACTTAATTGAGGTTCTAGTCCTATTTAAATCATTGCTTTTAATTGAAAAATCTTGTTTTGATCATTTTTTCAAAATGGGAATGGGAAAATAGAAGAGAGAAATACTATTTTGGAATTGGAAAGGAACTTAATTATTATCTATCCCAACTCCTCTAATTTACAGATGAGGTAACAGACCCAAAGTGAGCCAATTTTACAGTTACTATCTCCACTTAAACTCCATGAGAACAGAGGCTTAGTCAGCCTGTTCCCTTCTCTATCCCAGGGCTTAGCACGATGCTAGGTGCAGGTTACACAGCTCCTTAGAAGGTATACAAGTGCTCAACACAGCATCACGTCATGTACAGGCAGCGCTCTCATCCTCGTCCATGGGCACTTGAGGGGGTGGTGACCCCGATAATTCGCCCCTGAGGGTTTGGGCTGCAAAGATCCTTCCAGGGGAGCCATCTCTTAGGGAAGCATCCATCATACCCAGTGCTCGAACATCATCAGCAGTAAGTCTGCATCTACCCAGCCTCAGGACTTTTAACTTGCTGACAAGATGCATTTGCTGCATGAGTAAATGGAGGGTTCTGCCTATGAAATCATTCCAGGAAATATCCAGTTCTTCCAAGTCTGGAAGAGAAGGCAGCAAAGCAAGTAGAAGTGAACACAAGAAAAAAACAGATTTGCATGTGTAATTTGTGATTTGTAGTAAATAGGATCCACTGCCTGTTCCTCTGGTAAGCAGATAGAAGGAGGGTGGACTTGCTGACTTTCCACAAAGCAGGGATCTCTCAGCCACACAACTGGAGACATTGTGACATTTACTTTACCTATTTCTTGGGATGTTTTCTATTTCTGCCAAATAACTGCACTCTGAAAATGCAGTGGTGTTTCCATAAGATTTCATAAGAACTCCTTTATTGTAGTGGAAATTGTAACTCTACTGCTAGGACTGTTACTACCACTGTCACTGTAATGTGTATACAGGTCCTTTTGTTCCGCAAAACCCCCTGACACCCGTCACCCTGTTGTCCTATTGGACCCTCAGGCTGAAGGTCTGGGGAATACTCCGTTGGCAGGACCGCTGAGACTGACCGTTACCTTTTCTTTCTTATCTTGATCACCTGGGTGTCACCACCTTATAAAGTTCCTGTTATACCTACATGGGCCAACATGTGCAGGTTTAGACACACAAACCCTGACCAGAACCTTCTCTGAGTCTCCTCCATTGCTCACGAAGATTGAAGCTACTCTCTGCGAACAAGATTCTCACAGGTCATCTTTGTTTCCTGCAGCAACAAGACTTAAGAGTGGAAATACCAAAGTCAGGGGGTGAAAGTGTCTTTGCTCGCTTGCTTTTAAACATCTGTCTTGAATGTTAAAATAGTGGCAGCAGTCAGACGCTGCATGGTGAGCTTCTAGAGTTACAGGCATAGCAATTCCTGACCTTCCACAATTCTGAAGAAATTCTAAAAACATGCTTAGGGGGCAAAAAGTATGTTTTCTTTCTACTAGCATTCAAAGCACTTTAGCAACTTCATCTTGTTCACCATGATCCTAACTTTATAAAGTATGAAAGCCTATTGAACACATTAAGAAGGAAAAAAACAGGATTCCTGGGGCCCACCCTCAAAGATTTCAATTCGGTGGGTTTGGGTTGGACTCAAGTGCCTGCATTTCCACAAGTTCTGCAAGAGATTCTGACATGTACATAGGCATTTGAGAATCAACAGGCATGGTTAGAGCCCCCTCGTAAGAGATCTGTCTCAAATATAATGGCATAGATTTTTTTTTTTTTTTTTTTTTTGCGGTACGCGGGCTCAGTGACCATGGCTCACGGGCCCAGCCGCTCCACGGCATGTGGGATTTTCCCGGACCGGGGCACGAACCCATGTCCCCTGCATCGGCAGGTGGACTCTCAACCACTGCGCCACCAGGGAAGCCCTAATGGCATAGATTTTAATTAAAATACTCAAGGACCCCTCACTCAAAACACAGTTCTTTTGATACCTCTGTTGGTAGACACACCTAATTTGATTCAAGACTTGATTTAAGGTATCTGAAAAAAGAGTTTTTTAAAAAGGTGGTGACAGTGGTGTTGGGAAGATGGTTCTTTGCAACCAAACTCCTGCTAGAGGGTCACAAACAGTAGTTGCACTTTTTTGTAAAACGGTGTGAGCAATAATTGCTGGTAGTGATAGTTTTCATTCCACAGATAATAACGAGATGCCCCTTTAAATTCCCAGCAGGGCTCAGTTTTATGGATGAGTTTACATCCTATGCAGGAACAGGTGTGTTTCAGGGAGCTAGAGGTAATCAGTAGAGAAGTAAAATTGCTCAGGAAAAACAAACAAACCTCCCTCTTAAACTCGGCTCAAATCTTTGAAGCTTGAGGAAGAATCAATTAACTTGTTTTAAAAAAAAAAAATAGCGTTGCATCTGCGCTTCCTTGTCTGGGCCACCCTGCAGACCTAGGACTACCAAGTGAGGACCGAGCACTTTCCCTGCTCATCCCAGCCCGAAGGCCCTCTGTGCCTCTGCGCAAGGTCAACTCCATACAGACCTGGCTCCCTCACATCTGCTGTTGTTAGTCTACAGTTGTTCAAATCTAGACACTTGTCGACAGGGTTTTTGCCCAGCTTCGGCAGGAACGGCTTTTTCCTCCATCCTGGATCTTAATTCCACTTCTGCAGTGATAGTCTTAGTTGTATTATAAAAATAAAGAAAAATTTGCTGTGAATGACAGAGTGTATTAAAGATGCATAATGATCGCCATAAGACAAGTGAGAAGACGGACAACAACACTGAACTGATCCCTTGTGAAACCTCACCTCAGAAGGGGACAAAACCTGACCTCTGTTCCTGCGGTCGGTGCTCAACACTGGCCGCTCCAGTGACCCGTTTCCTACAAAGGAGCCTGAGGAACTCAGTGGCTTTTCTTTCCTGGCCTGACCTGGGCTTCTTGCATGTAGATGGAGCTTTGCTCCTGGACAAAGAGGTAAACTTGGGCTTCTCTGGTGGTGCAGTGGTTGAGAGTCCACCTGCCGATGCAGGGGACACGGGTTCGTGCCCCGGTCCAGGAAGATACCACATGCCGCGGAGTGGCTGGGCCTGTGAGCCACGGCCGCTGAGCCTGTGCGTCCGGAGCCTGTGCTCCGCAATGGGAGAGGCCACAATAGTGAGAGGCCTGCGTACTGCAAAAAAAAAAAAAAAAAAAAAAAAAGAGGTAAACTTGTTATTACAACGTTTAAGACAGTGCTGCTGGAAGGATGCACAAACATCTTTGGTGAATGCAATGCTGGGGGTATGCCCAGGCACTGGCCTCCTAACCAGACAGGTGAGGAAGGGGAAGCACTGCAGTCACCTCTGATGAGCCTCAGATGGCTAAAGAGAGCGAGTGAAACCCTTGCTGCTCATTTCCTAGACCCCTCATTTGACACATCCGGAGAGAGTAGTCCCTGAGAGAGCTTTTGTATTTTCTCAACTCCTGCCAGAGAATACACTCAGAAAGCCTCACGTGTCCTCGTTATTACAGACTTTTTATGTGGCACCCTTACCAAGTTCCACTGTAATAATACCACACTACATGATATCACTACAATTTTTTTTTAAATAGGATTTACTTTCTTAAAAATAATTAATTAATTAATTTTGGGCTGTGTTGGGTCTTCGTTTCTGTGCGAGGGCTTTCTCTAGTTGTGGCAAGCGGGGGCCACTCTTCATCGCGGTGCATGGGCCTCTCACCATCGCGGCCTTTCTTGTTGCGGAGCACAGGCTCCAGACGCGCAGACTCAGTAGTTGTGGTTCACGGGCCTAGTTGCTCCGCGGCATGTGGGATCTTCCCAGACCAGAGCTCGAACCCGTGTCCCCTGCATTAGCAGGTAGATTCTCAACCACTGCGCCACCAGGGAAGCCTATCACTACAATTTTTAAAAGTTAAATAAATAAAAATAAAAAGCTATGATTTTATTGAGTGCCTACTATGTACCAGGGCTTTACCTACTGAATGTGTCAACATTTAAGACACATGTGAAACACATCATACTTTTGTGAGGAAAAATGAATAGGCATGTATTGACAGTGACTTTAAAGAGGTTTTGTAAGTGAAAATGCACAGTTTAAAACACATGCAAAGAGTTTACTGGAATCCAATAGGAAAGCATAAATTCTGAATGTGCAGTAATATTCTACTACCCCTGACAAAATGTATACAACCACATAGCAAAAAAGAAATATATTAGTACCAGTGGAAATGAAAAGATGATGGTATTACAGTAGTAGTAAATTTAGACTAAAATATTAGCAGGATAATAAAAATTCCCCCTCTCCTCCACAGTGTGTCTGGTGGCTTGCTATTTTTGTTTTGTTTTGTTTTGTTGCTTTGTTTTGTTTTGTTTTCTTGGTGGCTTGCTATTTTTAAGAAAACCACCTACAGGCTGTACATCTTTGTGGGGATAGTTGGTGTTGTCACATTCTACCAGTAGGAGGCAGCATCATCCACCTACCATTTACCTCTTCATTTTGGCCTTCAATTTTTATTATGGTACATTGGATACAAGGTATTTTGTTTTGGGTAGGGTTGCCAGATTTAGGAAAAATAAAAATAGCACGTCCGATTAAACTTAAACTTCAGGTAAACAAGGAATCATTGTTTAGTAAAAGTATGTCCCAAATATTGTGTGTATTTTTTCTGGCAACCCTAATTTTGGGTGAGGGGAGTTGTGGATGGAGGATGTGAGTACAGGGCATTTTGTGTAAACTTAATGCAGAGTCACAATTACACTGTTTCATAGATTTGGAAACTGAGACTCAGAGAGACTGTTAAGTAGTAAGCAGCAGAGGCAGAATTTGAACCCAGAGCAATCGACTCCAAAGCCCATTATGTGCAGGTGCTTTTTATAATTTTTGTTCTTAAAAAAATTTTCTCTGCACTGTATCTTATTGCTCTCTCTTTTGTTTTTTAGCTTTTTATCTCCATAGGCTCAACCTACAGTCATGCTCAAGTTCCAGCCTCACCAAACCTTCTTTTTCTTTGTTTTCTCCTCAAGCCACTGTTCTGTCAATCATTTCCTTTACTGTCAAATGTTTGGAAAGAATGGTTTGTATTTGCTGACCCCACTTCTTCACCACAGTTACCCATCAACCCTCTACATTCTGGTTGCCACACTGGCCTAGCCAAATAAATTGTTTCTCAGGGGTCACCACCAATGACCTATGTATGGTCAGGCCATTCAAGATGGCTGTTCTCTTGCTCTCCGTCCATCCTCTGTTCCACCAGGCCCTGCTTCACTCACATGACTCTCCAATCCTCTTAATTACTGGGCTTCATCAGTAACTGCCTGCATGCTTGCCCCCTGCCCCAGCCCTGGTTTCCCTGGCAACTAATAAGCCCACGTGATGTCAATTCCGCCTATAAATGGTAGCCTCCTTCTCCACCAAGTAGTGGAGGTTGTTGCCATGTCCTGTCTGCTGCCGGCCATCCATGGAAGGAGTGTTGCTCCAGGACCTTTGTGTAAGATGCCCCTTAACCAATGAGCTTTGATGTCTCTGTTGTTGTCTCCAGGCTTTTTCTTTGGTCTCAAGGCTGAGCAGCTACAAGATTTGCAGGCTGGTGGGGGGTGCGGTCCACCAATCAACCAGTTGACAGATTCAGAAATCTCTTCTCAGACCACAGCCTACTTGGGCGCTCTGTAATATTTATATGATTGGCAAGTCCAAGGCAGCACCATTGGAAAACCTGGTTCAACTCGTGGGTCCATCAGGTAAGCAAGTCACTTAACTTCTCTGAGCCTTGGTTTACTCATCTATAAAATGGAAATTATAATTCCTTCCCGGTTCATTTCTCAGGAGCATAGTGACTTAAAGTTACTGAGGCCTCCCAGGAAAATGGGACTCTGCAATGCCTTTTATATCAGAGGTACTTTGTAAACATTTGTTGAATGCGCAAATAACTGAACGAATGAATGAATGTTACTTTTACAGTTCCTCAATAACCAAAATAAATCAAGATGACAAATCTTTATCAAACCACCTAAGTATAAATATGAGTACCAATTTATGAGGCTCCTGGACATCTCCTTACAGGCCATATATTTCTTTTTTTTAAATGTATAAACCCCTTCCTTCAAAAAGTATCTTATGTCATACCTCATTATATAAAACAGACGAGTCAGAGCTGCTACAGGTTGGCTGAGGAGGGAGGGCTGGCACTCCATGGAGAGTGCAAAGTGACCACACATAAGCAGCTCCATGGAGTGACTCGGGGCTTTTTCTGGCGGCTTTACTGCTGAACCGAGCTCTTGCTTCTCCAGGTGATTCTGTGAGCCAAGCAGTATCTTCTCATTAGGTTCCTTTCCAAGCTAAACCTGTAGGGGCTTGTTTCCGTTGTTTACAACCAAGAATCCCGATGCTTTCGTAAAACATTTTTACATGTTTTTAACATGGGTGATGCTGTATAGGGAACCAAGGTAACAAGTTCCTGTTGCCAAGGAGCTACCTGTCTGATGGAGCAGACAGACAAAGCCACAGAGGGTCCAAAGTCCAGTGGGTGCGTCTTGGGAAGCTTCCAGGTGAACGTGGTGGATAAATTGCACCTTAAAGTGTGAGTGAAAGTCAGCCAGGTGGGTGGACATGAGGGAGGGATAAATGGGGGAGGGGTGCAGAGGGAGGATGCCACAAGGCAAGGTCTTTCTAGGCACAGGTACCCACTTCGGGGGAATGTGGCCAGTTCAGGAGAGAGTCAGTCAGAATGTCAGGAGTAGAGGATGAACATAAGATTGGGGGGAAGGCAGAAGTTGTGAAGAGATATTCAACTGATCACAAACACCTTGAAGACCATGCTTGAGAGTATAGACTTTCTCTTCAAGGCAGGAAAGACTCAGTGAAGGATTTTAAACCGGCGAGAGACACCACAGTATCTGTGGTTTAGAAAGAGCACCCGGTAGCAGTGTGGAGGACAGGCTGGCCACAGACCGGGAGTAGAGAAACCAGGGAGAAAGCTGTGGCAGTGGTCCAGGCAAGAGACGATGAAAGCCAGGACAGCAGCGGAAAAGAGGAACGAGGTCCCAGAGCTGTTTGGAGGACAGAATTCACATGACTCCAGGGGCCACTGGACTTGGGGAGAAATGGAAATGGAGAAGCCATGCATGGTGCTGCCCAGCTGGGATAACCAGCTGACGGGTCTTGCACGGTTAATTTAATCATGGTTATGGGTATCCATGAACCATGTTCCTGAAGCTCCAAATCATACTTTAGAACAAATATCAACAACTTTCTGACTGCCCTCTTTTAAAGGTAGACTTCTTAATTTTCTACTTCCAAAAATGCATTCAATCTGCTTACAGGTAAAATGATATTTTTGGTATTTGGTGCAAATAATCTGACGGACATGAGGGTAGGTTTAAATGAAACAAGACTGGCCGTGGATTGGTAATTGTTAGAGGGAGGTGGTCTTGGGGACTCATACTGTTCTCTCTTCTTTTGTATATGTTTGCATAAAAAGTTTAAAGTGTTTTAAAAATACATTTAATCTAATAATATAGTGATGGCATTGTATATGACATAACTCTAGAGAGAGATTTGGCAATATTTTCATAACCCTTGTATTTGTAATCTCTGTTCTGGGAATTTGTGCTAATTAGCTGAAACAGCGTAAAGCAGAAAATAGGGGAGAGGGAAAGCCAAAGATATTCACTAAAGGGCAGAAAAGGAACTTAAGTAATTATGGTATAGGCATGTAATGGAATATTCTGCCCCTGTCAAAATTAGCATATGAACATCACATAACAATATGAGAACTGAGCAGTATAATAATATGTCTCAGTAGGATCACAGCTCCGTGTCAGATCAAGCGGGCTTTATAAGCTCTTATAACCGTACAAAGTACGTCCGTTTGGCCCCAGCTACCTCTCTGACTGGTCTACTACTCATCCTCTCTCCATCCCTCATCCTGCTTCAGCATGCCTAACCCCCTGGCTTGGTCTCAAGCACTCCAGGCTCACTCCCATCTTGGGCCTTTGCATTTACATATCCCTTTGCCTGGAAAACTACTCCCACAAATACCTGTGCAGCTGGCTTCATTCATTCTACGTGGCTGACTTTCAGATCTTGGCTCAAATGCCACCAAATCGGAGGCTCCTTCCTTCCAACCACATCTAAAATAGCACCCCCAGCCCATCATTCTCTGTCTTCTCAGCCTACTTTGTCTTCATATGACTTATCACACTGAAATTATATCTGCTTTTGGTTGTTTATGTACGCAAATGTTCTCTTTTTCATGGCTGTCCTTCTAATAACAGGGATTGGCACAGACACTCAGTGTTTGACTGGTTGGTTGACCATAAATGCATGTATACGAATAAAAGGCTGAAAAGAATCTTGAAGAAATGACCATTTGTGTTAGAATGAAAGGAAATAGGGTAGTTTTCTCTAAACCTTTCTGCAACATATTACTTTTGATAATTTAAAAGGAAAGTGAGGGGAATTCCCTGGCGGTCCAGTGGTTAGGACTCCACGCTTCCGCTGCTGGTTGAGGTCCCGCAAGCCGTGTGGCATGGCCAAAACAAAAAAGTAAAATGAGCAAATTATTTAAAGCATTTAACAAAATAAATGTTTAGAACAGACTCATCATATTAGGTTTCGGTGTCTCGTCGCTGGGTCGAAAAGCAGTTGTTTTAAGGTCATTGCTCTCTTTTCTGTTTTCAGCTTTGGGGGACCTGAATTTTGACCCCCTGATGCATTTGTTGACAAATAAAGTCTGGGGTTTAGTTTCTCCATCTGAGGAACTCTTGTTCCCTGTTTGACTCATGGACAAGTTGAAGGGGGTCTTTCTCAATAAGCCATCTTCCTGTGGTTTTCTGTTTTCTAGGATTTCAGAAGAAAACAAGAGTCTGTCAAGCCTGTGTGAAATCCTAACTTCCCTACACCTGTCTTTATTTCCCCCTTACTTTCTGTTTTTCTTGCTGGTAGTGTTTAACATAAAAATAAGAATGATGCAACCCAGGATCCTGGAAGTAACAGATGATAGCAGATAGAAATCCAAAGCAAATTTGAGTTTTAAACTTGGCCCTATTTTATTGTGAGATACAATTCATTAAACACCACTTTGGCAAGTGCATTAAATGTGTCAATACTTTTAAAATTTCAACAGTCAGTTAAAGTTACCTTCCAGGAGAGAGAGCGTCAGAGCACTTGGCATGCCTCTGAGCTGTCTGGGCGACAGTTTTGCGAAGGGCCAGAGGAGTCTGCTTCCAGGGACCCCAGTCGCATCTCTTGGCTTACCGTTTCTTTTTCTCTTGGCATTCTCACCTTCTCTACTGCAGCCCTTCACCCACACCCCATAAAAACACATTGGCAGTAAAGAATTAATTCACTCCATAAACAGAACTCACTGTTCTCGATGCTAAGAGATTCAATGATAAACAAGACACAGCTCATGTCACTGAAGTCTTAACCTGGTGGAAAGATGGTTACACTGGAGCAAGGGCTGTCAGGGAGGAGAGACCCACGTAGTCAGGGAACCCACAGTTGGACCAAGCCTGTCTTGGAGCACAGCCTTTGAACAATGAGTGGCATCGCCTGGGTTTTGAAGAACTGAGGTAGCTAAAAGGAGGAGAGAGAGGGAAGTGTCCCAGGAAGAAAAATCAGGCTCAGAAACTTCCAGGTATGAAGATCTAAAGGAGCCTGGGGTTGCCTCTAGGAGTGAATCCTGGTTTGCCTGGAGCAAGAATGGAGGATGGAGGTTAGGGGTAGTTCTGGTATGATTTGAGGCTCAAGATTCATAAGGGTCAATCTATGAATCCCTTCGGGGATTTGCTTACATTTTAAGGGAGGGTTCAAGACTTAAAGGGATGAAACTATAAATGGAATTTTAGATTCTGTTAATAAAATTTAGATTCTGTCCTTAGGCTAGGGCCTAATAGGTATTCTTAAAGTTACAATGTTCATGGCTTCCTCCCTATAAAATAGGTCTTACAATGTTCCAGAATGGTTCAAGAAACATTTTGCACAAGGGGATCCTCAAAATGACTTTGCAGAGCCCACCTCCCTGCTTGGGGGATGGAATGTTCCATATACCCGGAGTACTATTTTAGAAGTCACAACTGGGCATCCTTTTTTTTTTTTCTCCAACCTAGAAGCAGGATCCGGCCCACCAGGTTCACGCAGGAACAGACAGCAATGGAACCAGACAGGTGTCCCAGCCACAGCCCCGTAGCTGACCGAGCCTCAGTAGGGTGGGTGGGAAAGAGAGACCTTCAGCTTGTGAATCCAGCCACAGCCTGCTGCCCTGACTGCCCCATCCTGATTCCACCGTCACCCCGGGGGCGCTTTTCCTTTCACTGGTCCCCTGGCTCCCACCCAAGACTTACCTCTATGGTCAGTTTCACTCATTTTCACCTTTGGGAGGTTTATACACTGCTATTCTTTGGAGAGCCATCACAGTAAATGCTTTTACTTTTCCCCCCCAAGTTGCTGTGACTCCATCTCCCACGTCTTAAGAAAACACTGCTGGATGGCGCTCCAGGATGTGGTAATTCCCCCAAGTGAAACCCCACCCAGCTGGTGAGGCCCTGCTGGGTTCTATGTGCAGGTAAGTACACCACAGAGCAGGATGGGAAAGACCAGGGAGCCAGGGAAGGTCAGAAAGTACACAGGACTCGAGTGATCGGGAGAGGAAACAAAATACCGTAGGGAACAAGGAAGGCAGAAAGGAGAGGAAGGCAAGAGAAGGAAGCAACTGAGAGCTAACAGGGAATCAGAAAAGGAACAAGTGCGAGAAAGGCAGATTTGTGAGAACAAGGGGGAGAGCACCTGCGTATTTCTTAATATACAGTGGGTTAAGTAGTAGGTTACCATGCTCGTGCTTAGAAAAGAATTTCTTTCAAAATGTATTTCTCTTTATATACAAACTTGTGCAAGTACTCAGGCTTCCCACACCAACTCGAGCTTTAAGAATGGCTTCCCCCTTGTCTCTGCACTGGGTTTTACTCTGTGAAGGTAAATCCCGGAAACCGAATTTGGGGAAATTTTCAGATCACAACATAACCAGACTACAGCAGCTAAAAACCAGGGTTTTGCCTCTCCTCCCAGGATCAGAGGCATTCACTTAAGAGCCCTCTGGGAAAACTAATGGCTGGCATTTAACAGAGTAGTTACTGTATCATATTTACTGTATTATCAGTAGGTGAGGTTACTTGCCATGAAACCCCAAGGGTAATACATATTTGGCATGTAATTCCTCTTGCACTGAAGCGATTTTTGTTTTTGTAAAAGTGAGGTATACTTTTTTTTCTTTTCCATCCTTAGGTTTAACGTATATTTTAATTTTTTTAACATCTTTATTGGAGTATAATTGCTTTACAATGGTGTGTTAGTTTCTGCTTTATAACAAAGTGAATCAGCTATACATATACATATGTCCCCATATCTCTTCCCTCTTGCGTCTCCCTCCCTATGCCACCCCTGTAGGTGGTCACAAATCACCAAGCTGATCTCCCTGTGCTATGCAGCTGCTTCCCACTAGCTATCTACCTTACGTTTGGTAGTGTATATATGTCCATGCCACTCTCTCACTTCAGGTTTAACGTATATTTTAAAGCTTTTTTTTTTTTTTTTTTTTTTTTTTT
>NW_021703767.1:95988854-95998787 GCF_005190385.1 Monodon monoceros | reverse complement strand
GGAGCACAGGCTCCAGAAGCGCAGGCTCAGCGGCCATGGCCCATGGGCCCAGCTGCTCCGCGGCACGTGGGATCTTCCCGGACCGGGGCACGAACCCGTGTCCCCTGCATCGGCAGACGGACTCTCAACCACTGCGCCACCAGGGAGGCCCCCTTAAAGCATTTTTGAGGAATGCTTTCAAAGGCCTTAAAATTTTTGATCCAGTGTTTTCAGAGTGAATCATATTTTCAGTGTTGCTTCTTAAAGGGAAATGCATTTTCTTTCTCCACAAAACTTACTTTATTAAAAAGCATAACACATGCTACAACATGAATGACACTTGAGGACATAAGAGAAGAAAGCCAGTCATAAAAAAGGCAAATACTGTATGATTCCTCTTACATGAGGTATATAAAGCAGTCAAATTCATAGAAACAGATAGTAGAACGGTGGTTGCCTGGGGCTTGGGGCAGGGGGAAATGGGGAGTTGTCTAATCTGTACAGAGTTTCACTTTTGTAAGATGAAAAAGTTCTGGCGATCTGTTGCACAGCGATATGAATATATTTAACACTACTGAACTGCACACTTAAAAATGGTTAAGATGGTAACTTTTATGTTATGTGGGGCTTTTTTACTACAATGAAACATTTTTTAAAAATATATTTAAAAAACATGATTCAGAAGGCTAGGACTCTAAATGTAAAGAAGTTTTAAGAGTACCTTAATCAATTTCTGCTTTTATTTTTCTTCTTATGTACAAGTACGACATGATTTTTAAAAATCCATACCTGAATGTCTAAATAAGTTTTAATAAGTATAAAGTAAAAATCCTAGGTAATTTTTAAAAACTTACTTCAGTCACTCAGCTCTAAAGCATTCTGGCGGCATATGCAGTGTCTTGAGTTACACGTCTGATGGGCTTACTTCAGCCCTATTCAGACCTCTTGCCTTGAAAACATATTATTGTAGATCTATTTCTAGCATTAGTTAGTATTACTATTCTCAATTAATTTAAGCAGAAAAGGGATGTATTAAAAGGAGGACAAAACTTCTATTAAAAATATGACAAAGGTAAACATGTGTTTACCTCCACTCCTTTTGAACCCCATTTAAACAATTAAGGAATTAAAAAAACACAATCACTTCATGAATCTGTAAGGATAAAGAGAACTGGACAGATTCCAACAAAATTTTGGAATCTAGAGAGCATGAGGAGGGTACGTTTACCTGACTTTACAGTTAATTACCTGCAAAGTTTGGGGTAACAGATTTTTCAAATTTCAGAATCCCCAGGGGTTCAGTAAGTGAACCAGTAATTATACCAGGTAACTCTGAAGGAAGAGGTAGGAATGGGCAGGGCTGAAAACAGGATGATTAGTTTAAAAGTATAAGAAGTTAAACTATTAAATTCCATTTCTCACTCCGGGGCAGACAGGAGACCGTCCTCGTCCCCACCCTGGAAAAGATAGAAAGTTTATTTTCAGAAACTGTTGAAACACAGAGGTTCTGGATTCAGAGACACTGGTCATGGTTCAAGTACCGTATTGGATAGGGGGTGAAGTAAAGTCTGTGCACGGAAGCATGAGATCGCTCCCTAAGCCCCCTTTAGTTCCTCTAAGAACACACTGGCAACCAAGCTTAATCACCCTCTTCCCCCGCCCAATAGAGGCAGGTGCGGGGACACCTACCTGGGAAACTGACCAGCCCAAGAGAAAAAACCTGCGGATACTGACTGTGTAGAGTCCCTCAACTAAATGAATCTGTTGCTGCCCAAGCAATTACAGAGAAGCCCACTGATTGACAAGTCCTACCTCTATACACAGAGCCCCTCATTCTACAAGTGCTCAGAGGACCAAAGACCTCAAGATAGTTGAGGAAAGACTCTGATACGAAAATGAGGTGTAGAAACCGTAAGAAAGAGGGAACTTGGAGAAAATAAGGACAAAGTAAGGAGAAGAAAAAAAAGTTTTTAAATCACTATTATACTTAGTTCTTGGGCCCATAAACCAAGAATCAGAAGATGTAAAAAGGGGGAAATCTAGGGAATAAAGGAACTTCTAGAAATTAAAAATGTGATCATTTCTGTGCAAGATTAAAGTGGCAATCGTGTAGTTTTGAATCTACCTATTCCTCTAACAGTAACCACCACCACAACAAACGCACAACAATTATCTACTATAAAAATAGTAGGGTATCCTGTGAACTTCGAATACAAGGAAAGGGCGGATTAACTGACAGCAGAAAGACCCACAGGGTATCAGCAAGTGGGAAGGAGGACATCGAAAGCAGGCAAAGGGTCTTCTGGTGGTACTGAACGGCATCCGACTTGTAATCAAACTGCCAAAGGTACTTACCCTAAAATCTAAATGTGCCCACTCAGCATAGAAAGCTAATTGGGTTTTTGGAGAACAGTGCCAGAGCTAGGTTCTAAGGGTGAAGGCAAAGGAAAGATTAGATGGTGTGTGACAGTCTGGGCCCTGTTAAATCTCAGAAGTAACCAACTGACTCTCCTTTCCAGGACAAAGTCCCTCAAGGAGAAGGATCTGCTGGCAGTAGAATCTAAATTGAGCAGCACAGAGATACTATGAGCAAAGGCAAGAGAAGATCCAGATGAAGTGGGAGAAGGGGAAGAAAAGGTAATTTCAAAAAAGCATAAGGCGGGCTTCCCTGGTGGCGCAGTGGTTGAGAATCTGCCTGCCAATGCAGGGGACACAGGTTCGAGCCCTGGTCTGGAAGGATCCCACATGCCACGGAGCAACTAGCCCCATGAGCCACAATTACTGAGCCTGCGAGTCTGGAGCCTGTGCTCCGCAACAAGAGAGGCCGCGATAGTTAGAGGTCGGCGCACCGCGATGAAGAGTGGCCCCCGCTTGCCGCAACTAGAGAAAGCCCTCGCACAGAAATGAAGAACCAACACAGCCATAAATAAATAAATAAATAAAATTTTAAAATAAAAAAGGCAAAATTCCTTAAAAAAAAAAAAGCATAAGGCAAATATTGTTTGACTCTTTAGCATAAGAACAGCAAAGCCAGCGAGCTAGGAAAGCAGTCCCGGTGTACCCTCCTCTCCTAAGGTACACCATGTGGGCCTCTTCATAGGGCTGCCTGATATAGTCTCACAAGCTGGCAGCTGACATGCCAGAGCACATGATTCGTGGGTGAAAGCAAGGAGGAAGCTATGATGCCTGCGATGAGCTGGTCACACACCATCCCTCCCACCGTATTCCATTCGTTAGAAGTGAGTCCCTGAGTCCAGCCCATACTCAAGGTGAAGAAAGAGCTCCACTCTGAAGGAAGGAGTATCAAAGAATGATGGGCATTTAAAAACTGCTCTGAGATACAAAAGGACCAGAGAGAAAGCGAGAGCTGTGAATAGAAGATAGGCAAAGACAAACCAACATTTGTTTGTCAACAGTTTTGAGGAACTGCCAGACTGCTAAAAGGTAAACGCGATCCAAGTGTCTATCAACTGATGAATGGATAAATAAAATGTGATTTCATACAATGGAATATTATTTGGTCCTAAAAAAGGTAATGAAGTACTGATATATGCTAGAACATGGATGAACCTTGAAAACATTATGTTAGGTAAAAGAAGACAGACACAAAAGACCACATATAAGATTCCATTTATATTAACTATCCAGAATAAGCAAATATACAGAGACAGAAAGTAGACTAATGATTGTTTAAAGCTGAGAGGGGTAAGGGAAAGTGGGGTAGGGGAAGGTGATAGTCAAAGGGTAAGTGGTTTCTTTTCGATGAGATTAAAATGTCCTAAAATTGTTTGTAGTGAAGGTTGCACAACTCTGTGGATCTACTAAAAACCAATGAATTGTACACATTAAATGAGTGAATTATATTCTGTGAATTTTATCTCGATAAAGCTGTTACTAAAAAATGAACCTATTATTAACTACAGGAAAAATGTATATACATTTCTGACATACTTTATGGTTAAGATGTGAACAGTTTTTACACAGCTGTAATAATATAACAGTAAGTGTTATATTACAAAACTGGAATAACCATATTGAAGGACTGTGGAAAGGGGAAATTTGTAGAAGTTTACAGAAATAAATTCTCATCTGCCCTACCAGGAAGACAATAGATAGTACCAAAGTTGAAATGACAGTGTAAGTGTATTATTTAGAAATACAGATGTAAATAGTAGACAAAAGAATAAAAGAGTTGGAATATGTTGCCTGAATAAAATCTTATTACATTTAGGTTTTTCTCAACTACTTCTTTTTTTGTGTGATCCTGGACATCTGTAACCTCTAAGACTCGATACTGTCTTCTGTAAAATAGAAATTATAATAATATATAATACAGGGTACTTTGTGATGATTAGATGAGATGATCCATGTCAGATGCTTATTGCAGTGCCTGTGACATCGCAAGAACTCAATAAATGTTAGATTCTGAGGTCATCATGATCGTAATCATTATCACCACCAGGACTATGAGGTAGCTGGCATTTATTCCAACCATTAGGGCTAATCGGAGGCTCATGGGAAGATCCAGAAATAACCACCAGGGAGTAGGAATGATGGTTTCTCTTTGCTGTGAGGCCCTCCACTTGTACCCAAGGCCCCTCTGGGGTCCCAAGGTAACAGAGGACAGAGATCAGTCTTGAGTGTAGGATCTTAGGTGCAGCCAATACCTTCCGGGCCTCTCCACAGCCCCTAATACTTAGTCCCTTATATCATCATCCACCCATGCATCCCTTATTATGCAGTGAGTTATCATGAAGGATGTAGTGACAAGCCTGCCCATGGGATCTTCTCTCCCGTTTTAGGGCTGCTGGTCATTAGTTGTTTCCTGCAGTGAACCCGTCTCCTTATTGGCAAATTGTGACACAGAGGTCCCCCAACCCCCAGTCCCCGGTACCCCCGGTACCGGTCCACGGCCTGTTAGGAACCGGGCCGCACAGCAGGAGGTGAGCGGCGTGCCAGTGAGTGAAGCTTCACCTGCCACTCCCCAGCCCTCGCATTACTGCCGCAACTATCTCCTCCCCCATCCCCCGCCAACATCCGTGGAAAAATTGTCTTCCAGGAAACCAGTCCCTGGTGCCAAAAAGGTTGGGGACCGCTGTTGTAGCATAAGGAACGTATCCATTTGAGCTCAAAAAGTCACCAGATGGGTTTAGATGCTCCCAACATTCTCCTTACCTAGATATCACCTTCCCTGTGCCCAGCACCAGGAGAACATCAAGACTCACAGAATTCTGAGAATCAAAGTTCTACCTAGACATATCCTGATCATGAAAGCAGCCCAAGATAAAGGAAATGCAAAGAAAATTAGAGAGTTGTAAAAGCACTGTCCAATTAGTCACAGAAAATAATATAGGCCTGGAGAGGTTTGAAGGATCTACCTTCCTCTGGTCCTTAAGCTGGAGGCTCAATGCAGCTCATCCCAATCGCATTACTTATGTTCCCTTTTAAATGTTCTCAAAACAGGAGCAGCTTCCTTACAGAGGAACTTAATGAGACAAATAACATTTGTATAATAAGCATGTATGTGTACATTACGCAGTGCTGGGTTCTGACAGAGCTCATCTGTGATAAGGAACCTGCCCTCTTACAGCTTCTAATGTTCCTAAAGCAAGGAACAGATGGAGAGAAAGGCACATGCTTTAGCCAAATACAAAAGAAGTGGAGTAATACACACTTTTACAGTGGCTTTATTCTTGATAGGGGAAAAGATAATAGAAAGACAAGGAGAGTGGCACTAGGTAAGTATAGGATTTTAAAGAGCTAATGTGAGAATTGGAAGATTTTCAAAAGGGGGATCTCACTTCGATTCTTTCGATATGTGGCGTGATGAACACCATGAATTACATGCTCAAAATCTCTTTCAACCCCGTCCAGCAGGTTTTCCCTACTGCAGAGACTACAAACTTAAAATGCCTTTTCCCAGCCTCCCCCAGAGCTAGGCTCTGGATGTGATTTAGGTTCTGCTGATCCGCTGCATTTGTGCAAGCCTTGAATTTGCAGCTGAGGTACATGGGGAGAGGGACGGGTTATGTGACGTCCAATTTCCTGATGTGTGTGGTTTTGGGTCAGCAGCCGTAGCAGCTGCTTCCAGTTTCGACAGGGAGTGGCCTCATTGTGACAGGGCAGCCGTTTTCTTGGTGGCCCAGTAATATGGGGTGGCTTTAGGGTCTTCCTGGAAACACAACTCAGAATCCATTTCCCCATGATCCCATAACTGATATAGTACCTGTAACAAATCCCTCTTTGCCAATCTAACCAGAGCAGATCCTGGTCTCTTCTGAAGAACGCTGCCCGATACTGGGTGGATGGGATGGTGGGAGCTACAGAGGAGTGGGAGACATCAGACAGGAACCTCATAGGACAGGAGTATGTGCTCAGTCTCTCAAGTTGCTTAAATCTCTCTCAGCAAGAAGGAACTCCGTGCCATTCCACAAGGGCTTCCGGGGTGGAGAAAAGTATGATAGGAGGGTGATACATGACCATTAATTGTTTCAGGAATACCCAAATAAGTTTTAGAAAAAGGGATGGAAATCTTTAACAAAGCCCACCAGGCCGTACAATGTGATTTCTACGTGTTTCATGAGCCTGGTGGACTGTGCCCTCACCTTCTCTTGTCCAGCCATGCTGGCCTTTTCTTCTTCAGATTCACTACTCCCTTCTCTGCCTCAGAACCCCAGCTGCGGATACTCTTTAACTGGTAACTCTTACTTGTTGTTAAATGAACTCTCTCATTAGACCTCAGGATGTCCATGTGATGTGCTCTCTTGACACGTTCTACCTCCCTTCATGAGTCCCAGCCAGAGTTAAATGCTGATTTATATAAGTCAAAAATATTAATAGATGTCTGCCCTGCAGACAGGAAAGTCCATGAGAGTAGAGGCGGTCATATCCTCAGTATCTAAAAGTGATTTGCACACAGCTGGGGCTCAGTAAGTATAGGTTAAGTGTACGCTCTCCATCTTCCTGCTCCGGTTTTGTTGCAACTCTATCTGAATACCTGCTCCCATGACTGTTGCAGCAAAGGAAGATGGATTGGAGACTTGGCCACCGGTTCCTAAATGCTTCTGCGAGGGAATGACATGCATCACCTCCATGAATACTTCGTTGGCCAAAGCAAGTCACAAGGCCACCTAGCTTCAAAAGGGCAATCCAGGAAGGGAAGGAGAGCTATGAATACTGGTCTGCTGCAGCCCCCTACCCTAGAAGCTGACCTAAACATTAAGGTTAGAAGGGGGAAAGTATTGATTATTCTATAACTCGTGACTTGAGTCTTACTCCCTAAAGCAAGCACATCGTATTCTTTGTTCTGAGGCATATTTTCCCCATTTCACTTTTATTGTCATGTTCTCTACTGGCTAATGTGCATTCTTATCTAGGCAGTCCTAAGCTCAGGGCTTTACCAGAAATGTCCCTGTGAAAATGAACTTTAGGCCAATAGCAGAATGTGCTTACCCAAGCTGGCTCATCATCTATTCATTGCCTCAATGAGGACAAGCACATTTAGTCCCTTTGTTACACATGACCCCTGGCTGTGCTGCTGTTCTCATTCATTTGCCTTGAAATTAGCTGCTCTTGGAGCTTGGCAGCATGGGGGCAGCATCCACAATCAACCACGTATGGATTGACCATCTGTTACCCATAGTTCCTTTACCAGGTGTTGATAGGTGCAGAGAAACACAGTTCATGACTCTTGTCCTCAAGGAGCTAACCCTTGAGGAAACGAGATGTAAATCCCCCCACTACTACCTAAATTCATGGCCGTGTATGTTTAAATACAGAATGGGTTGTCGGGCAATGAAAGAATTTCAGAGGCAGGAGAAAGAGGGGGGAAAGGGAGGAAGACGATCAGCCACAGTTGTAGAGGAGAGAGCCCCCGCCGTCAACGGGTGTGGGGGGCATGTTGCTGAAGCAGCGGGGAGAAATCCCGAAGGCAGGGCCAGTGGTGGCCTCCCCTTGGTCCAGTCGTCTCAGTTCTGACTTTGAGTCTTCCCAGGTCATGACTGCACCTGGGATTCCAGAAATTCTACATCTTCTGGGAGTCCAGTATTTGGATTAATATGAGAATGCTACTCCACATCAGAGATCTTTGTGTCCCGACTGGCATCCTCCGAGCCCACGGCTTGCTGCAGGCGTTGCTGGGACAGCCGGGTGTGTGCAGGCCTCACAGGACAGCGCTGCCTTGGCTGAACCCAAGAGCTCTGCTTCTTGGCCCTGGAGCTTCTCTGCCGCCACCTTGAGGGAGGCTGAAGGGAGCTGCCCAGAGTTCTACTGCAGGTGCAAGCCTGGGAAGTGCCAGGAAGTTCACACCCCCCTTGGACAAACCTTGGCCAAGGGGAACTTGGGGGCCGTGCAGCAGGTACATGCTCCCCTCTTCTGTCCCTTGAGCTGACAACTGTGAAGGCGTTTTACACATTTTCTAAGGAGTTCCCCAGAGGGGAGTAAACTGTGAAGAGTAACCTCCTGTTTAACACACACTGTACTGACTTTTCTTCCCTCTGTTTCACAATTCCAGGTCCCCCAATGAGCAAATCCTATGCCCAAGTTAGGACACACCCCCGCAAAGGAAACTGTTTAAACTTCTTTACTTCTTCAGTAAAGCATTTACCCCTTTGCTTCAGAGTTATTAATTAAAAAATTAAAATTAAAAAAGGCTAATTCTTTGCATCTTGCTCTTACACTTTAATAAACTGTTTGGGAGATCTTTTCATGTTAGCACAAAAGTATCTATCTGATTTTTAAAATAATATTCACTCTGTGGAATATCATAATTTATATAATCAGTTCTCTATTCACTCTTCTGATAAATACTTTGATGGACAGCTTTATCTGTGTATATGTCCTCTTTTCCCAAACTGCCCTTTATCTTTATTTTAATATCATTTCTCCCGACCGAAATACTGGGAGAAATATCCTGGCCTGCGCTCTATTAGGATAGGTCAGGATTGATGGGTTTCAGGCAGCAAAGCCGAGCTGGTAGGGATTTTTGCAGGCCATACAGATGTGCCTTTAAGCTTGTGAGAGTTTAGCCAACTGAGAAGTGAGAAGAAAACAGTCCACAGAAGAGACCAACCTCACTACTAACACAAGTTACAAGTTCAGGGTTCCCAAGACCACTCTTAGGTTTGATAATTTGCTGGAAGAATTCACAGAACTCACTGAAAGCTGTTATGGTTATCCTTTAATACAGCTAAACACTACAGATTAGAATCAGGCAAGGGAAGACGTACACAGGACAGAGTCCAAGAGAGTACGAAATGCTGTTTGTTTCCTCTTCCCATGCAGTCATGACACTGTCACTTTCTTGACATTGATGTGTGACAATACGCATTGAATATCACCAAGCAAGAAAGTTTACCCCAGCCTCGGTGTCCAGTCTTTATCCAGTGGGTAACCTCAAGTTCCAGCCCCTCAAGAGGTCCACTGATACCACCTCAAAACACCCACCCTATCTCACTTTGTGACTAATTGCCTGGCCCCCAGGCTATCAAAGACTCTCCTGTCAAGAAGCTGAGGACAGTGTAGGTGGGTTCCCTTCTCTCCACACCCTCTCCGGCATTTATTGTTTGTGGATTTTTTTGTGACAGCCATTCTGACTGGTGCGAGGTGATATCTCATTATAGTTTTGGTTTGCATTTCTCTAATAGCGATGTTGAACATCTTTACACGTGCCTGTTGGCCATCTGTATGCCTTCTTTCGAACCCTCCTACAGTGTTGGTGGGAATGTAAATTAGTGCAACCACTATGGAAAACAGTATGGAGTTTCCTTAAGAAGCTCAAAATAGAGCTACCATATGATCCTACAATCAATCCCACTCCTGGGCAAGTATCTGGAGAAAAACATGGTCTAAAAGGATACATGCACCCCAATGTTCATTGGAGCACTGTTTACTATAGCCAAGAAATGGAAGCAACCTAAATTTCCATCGACAGAGGAATGGATAAAGAAGATGTGG
>NW_021703767.1:95942522-95988454 GCF_005190385.1 Monodon monoceros | reverse complement strand
ATATATATATATATATACACACACACACACACACACAATGGAATATTACTCAGCCATTCAAAAGAATAAAATAATGCCATTTGCAGCAACATGGATGGACATAGAGATTGTCATACTGAGTGAAGTAAGTCAGACAGAGAAATATTGTATGATCACGCTTATATGCGGAATCTAAAAAAAAATGATACAAATGAACTTATTTACAAAACAGAAACAGCCACAGAGACTTTGAGAATGAACTTACGATTACCAGGGGGGATGGGGGGGATAGTCAGGGAGTTTGGGATTGACAGGTATACACTGCTATATTTAAAATGGATAACCAACAAGGACCTACTGTATAGCACAGGGAACTCTGCTCAATATTATGTAACAACCTAAATGAGAAAAGAATTTGAAAAAGAATAGTTACATATGTATGTATAAGTGAATCACTTGGCTGTACACCTGAAACTAATACAACATTGTTAATCAACTATACTCCAATATAAAATAAAAAATTAAAAAAAAAAAGCAGCAGCTGAGGACAAAGGCCAGACCTCTTTTTGCAGTAACAGATAGACTCTATAGTACACAACACCAAAACAGAATTGACTCCATTAGATTTTTCTAGGGAAATATCTAATTAATAATGTCTAAATTTTTTTCCCAAGAAAGTTATTTAATCAAGCAAAATGGGAATGACCATCAGTTTGCTCAATAGCAAAAAGTGTCCTTGACAGCAGTCAGCTCAACATGTTGCAAAGAAGCCCTGGTCAAATGGTCCTCCCAACCTCACACCCTGCCCGAACATGGCAAACAGCAAGCTGCACTGGCCACATAGTTTCCCCTTGGGCTGGGATCTCTGTTTATTTTAAGGGAAATAAAATCCTTATGTTTCTGAATCATTAAAAAATTTCACAATGGAAATTCTTTGGTTCTCTCCTTCTTTAAATCTTGGGGAGTGGGGTTGTGGGAAACAAAGAAGTTTATACTAGCAGGTATTTCAAACATTCAACATACTGCAAACTTAGTTTCAGGCCAGGAAATCATGAAGAATATTGCTGGTGTTAGTGATACCACATGACTCTATTCTTCTAGAACTTGAATGCTCAAATCACACCAGATCCACAAAGCCTTCTCCCAGACAGGAGTTTTCTTAGTCCCTTTGGGCTGCTTTAACAGACTGTGTGGCTTATAAACACAAATTTATTTCTCACAGTTCTAGAGGTTGGAAGTCCAAGATCAAGGTACCAGCAGATTCAGTGCCTGGTGAGGACCTGCTTCCTGGTTCATAGACAGCCATCTTGATCTGTGTTGGTACATGGCAAAAGGGGCTAGGGAGCTCTCTGGGGTCTCTCATAGGACACGAATCTTATTCATGAGAGTTCCACCCTCACGACCTAACGACCTCCCACAGTTCCTACCTCCAAACACCATGACATTGGAGATTAGGTTCAACACATGAATTCTGGGAGGACACAAACATGCAATCTATAGCAGAAGGGATCTCTCAGCCTTTTGACTGTTTTGCCACACCTCTGCTCTGATCTAATATGATAATAATAATGCAATATAATAATAATAATACAATGTTGCATCTCTGTTCTGATCTAATCTTACCTTGAGTGCTTATCTCTACAACCAAAGTGTTATCTCTACTCCAGAGTAGGAGGACACCTCATACCTGTGCACACACTGCACATTGCCCAGCACAGCACCCTTTGATGATACTGATGACAGAGCATGTAGTGGGGTTCAATAAACATTTGTTGACAATAAAACAATTTATATTTTTGCAAGTTCTTTTGCATATATTTATTTGTTCTAAATTTTAAAAACAAGCTCCTTTACCCTCCCGTCCTCATTCTTTAGTTACAAAGTACTGTACCACGAGTTCCAGTAAAGCCCTCAAGAATAGTGTTCTATACCTATTTATCACGTATCTTCTGCACTACACTGAAAAGATGAAAGTAAACATGATCGAATGCAAAAAGAAGCAATCTGAGTGTAGGAAAGGAGGGATTTTGCCATTGGAATTTTACTATGGTTTTTAATTTTTTTTTCTTGCTGAGAAAGTAAGCAATTAACCTCAAGAACCACTGCACAACAAAAACCTACTGACTTTTTTGTTCCTTAAACAGGCTTTATGTAATTTATACATTAAATGAAGTTAGGCCTTTCCTGGAGGCGCAATTACCACTAGTTCTCAAATTCTGTGGTGAGGAACAGTATCATTAACACACAATGCCGGGTTTCTGCACATCACATTAAATTAACCCACTGGTTCAGGCATGACTGACTGGAAGACCATGTTCTGCCCTAAAAGAGCCCTTAATGACTAACTATTGTTGTCTACGAAAACAGTGAAACTCTGTGCCATTCAAGAAAAATATGGTCAGGGGACTGTTCCCTTGATGGCTTATGCAACTCCAGGTGTTTCATTTAGTGGGCCAGTTTTCAGAGTAATTTGGCCATAATAAAGATTTTTTAAAATCCAGTTTTAGATACATCTTTAAGGCTCTGAGGACAAACATTAATCAGATACATAAGCATTCCTTGTAATTTTTGGCCTCATATCCACTTTCCCCTACATTACTGAGGCTCCAGCTGTTTTATCTGGTAAATATTTTGTAAAACTGGGAACATTGTTGACCCTCTTTCAATGGTAACTCTTGTAAAACAGGATAGAGTGTCAGCTGGATGCTGTGACAAGGGTGGTCCTAGTGACATGGGCTCAAGGTCTCTCCCAGAGAAGAGCTTTGGGGCTGGTAAAAACCCTCTCACTGAGCTTCCCTGGTAGCACAGTGGTTAAGAATCCGCCTGTCAGTGCAGGGGACATGGGTTTGAGCCCTGGTCCGGGAAGATCCCACATGCAGTGGAGCAACTAAGCCTGTGTGCCACAACTACTGAGGCTGTTCTCTAGAGCCCGCAAGCCACAACTACTGAGCCCACGCGCCTACAGCACATGCTCTGCAACAAGAGAAGCCACCGCAATAAGAAGCCCACTCGCTGCAACTATAGAAAGACAGCACGCAGCAACGAAGACCCAACACAGCCAAAAGTAAATAAATAAAATAAATTTTAAAAAAAACAACAAAAAACGAACCCTCTCACTGAGGTCCTTAGAGTGAAAACAATTCTCACTTGTAACAATGCTAAGATGTTATTTGCCTTGTTCACTCCTATGCTCTCATGACTGTACATGACATGTGGAGTTTTCCAGAGGCTACATGATATGTGATGTCACAATAGATTGAATGAAGAAGGAAGAGAATCCACCTGTCTTTTTCTAAGCCAGACATTACAGAGATTGGCAAACATGCAAAACAGTGCCATTCTTCTCACTAACTTTTTTTGAAAATATATTTTTTATAAAAATATTTTATTTATATTAACATGCAATGGGTTCATTGTTATTTTTAAATGAATTGATAAATGCTTTTGAAATTCTGCTTTAATTTCTAACACAGTAAATATTGACATACATTCCATTTGAACAAAAGTTTTTTAAGGCACCCAATACATTTTAAGAGCAAAATTGATCCTGAGGCCAAAAAAGTTTGAGAATCACAGGTGTAAGCTTTAAATAGAGATATCCCTGCCACTTACTAGCCACCTCTCCACACATCCCACCTCGAAGAGCACGCGCGCACACACACACACACACACACACATCCCAATCAAGCTCTTTCCCATCGCCTACTGAAGGAAAAAAAAAACAACAGTTTAATTCAATAAGTAAATATTAAGTGACTCAACAAAGCAATTAAAAGAAAAAAATTCCTCAACTGAGTAATGAAGGTAGAGGAAAACAGAATATGTCATCCCCAAATACCCCTCTTTGACATAAATTTATTTTGAGCTGAAGGCAATTAAGAAGAAGCAAACAGAGGAAAACCTGTCTGTACTGTCCACCTTTTCTGCCTAAAGGCAGGATATAAATTCTCCTTTACTAGAGATGATTCTGGACTCATAATTATGAGCCCAGAGACAACCCAAGGAATCTGCCAACAAACCTTACTCATTTTCCTCCTATATGTTTACCTTCCCACAGTTTGCCACCCTTGGAAACCTAAAACTGCTTTCCTTTGTCTTGTCATTTCTCTACAAATTTATTGCTTTTTGTTGAAAATGCTATAAAAGCAGGAGTTCTAAGCCACCTCTTCTAGTTACTCTTCTCTTTCCCCAAGTTTTTCCCATGCATATGTGAGATATTAACAAACTTGTTTGTTTTTCTGCTATTAATCTGTCTTTGTAGAGACCCAGCTGAGACCACAGAAGGGTAGAAGGAAAGATTTTTCCTCTCCTACGAACATACTCAGTTTGGGTATGGGAGCAAGGAAGGGAAAGTGTGAAATAGAACTAAATGCAAGTGATTTGGGGGTTATTTGGTATTATGCTATTTTTGTATGCATACTCAAATGAACTGTATTTGGATATTCAAAAAATTTTAGTTTTTCTATTAGCTTGTTATGGGTGCTCTAACCCTTTTGCTTTGAATACATACAATTTTATTTTCTTTTTCCTTCCCCAATTTTATTGAGGTATATTTTATCACAATAAACTGCACATATTTAGAGTACATAATTTAATGGGTTTTGACCCACGTACATACCTGTGAAACTATCATCACAAGTTAATAAACATGTTCACCATCCCCTCCAGTCTCCTTTTATAATTCACCCCCACTCCTCCACTCATCAAACACTAATCTGTTTTCTGTTTAGTATAGATTAGTTGGCATTTTCTAGCATTTTATATAAATGAACTCACTGCAGTATATACTCTTTTGCAATATTATTTTGAGACTTAATCACGTTGTATTTATCATTAGTTTGTCCATTTTTATTGCTGAGTAGTATTCTACTGTATGGATTCACCAAAACCTGTTTATTCTACTGACTCATTGATGGACACTGGGTTGTTTCCAGGTTTTGGCAATTGAAAACAAAGCTGCTATGTCCACTTGCGTACAATTCCTTGTGTTACCAACCCTCCCCAGTCAAGCCCCAACAAGGGTCCTCCTGCCCAGTGTCGCCACTGCCAGTAGAAGGAGACCGAGTTCGGTTTAAAGGCAAATGGAAGCTCTATTCTTTGATTAGAGAATGGAGAGACGCGAGCTCCACCCGCAGCACTCCCTCTCCCCAACAGGCAGAGAGGCCCTGGGCGTGGCTGCTTTATAGGGAGCTCGTGGAGGGGGCGGGGTGTGGGGGAAGTTCTCACTGGGCAGGCGCAGATGTGCTGCTCGTGGCATTCATTCGTATCAGTGCCAGGTGCAGCCCCTCGGCACTCAGCCCACCACCGCCATCTTGGATTAAGGTGTGCGCAGCGTCTCTGCACACGGCTGGAGCTGAGGTGTCGAGTGCTGCCGTTCTGTAGTGGGAACTCTGCTGAAGTGTAGGGTGTGAGGTCTCTGCTCGCGGCTCCCTATGAACAAGTGGAACTAGACTAAACACAAAGGAAAAGAAAAAGGTGAGACTTTTTTTTTATTACCCAGCTTCTGTTTTTATTTTCTGGGAATTGTTAATGGGCTTTGGCAGTGACAAAGCCCTCCTGTGTCTTTTGTCCTGCCCCTCATTTTTGAGGGACGCTTGTCTATCTTCTGTAACCCTTTTTACTACCGGAGTCTGGGAGGTTACAGTGTATCCTGCCAGCCTTTTTCCCTCCCTCAGAAAACTACTCCTGTCCATGAACCATCTCTTTAGGGTTTGGGGAGGCTCGCTTCCTAGGTTGGGGAAACTGGCATAGACTGTATCTATTGTTTCTACACAATCACGTTCCAAGGACCCTGTTTCTGTAGGTAGTAAAATGGCAGGATTTAGTGTGTGACAGGTTTTTATAGTAACCACTGGGTTGTCTAATGGCTCTATGAATGCCTGTTCTTGGGCCTTCCCTGTTACCCCCATAATTTTATGACTCTTTTTAAAACTAATTTTATTATATTTTATTAATTTTGAGGGAAAATAACTGTTGGCCTAGAATTCTACATCCAGGTGAACAATTTTTTTTTTTTCTTTTTTGCGGTATGCGGGCCTCTCACTGTTGTGGCCTCTCCCGTTGCGGAGCACAGGCTGCGGACGCACAGGCTCAGCGGCCATGGCTCACGGGCCCAGCTGCTCCGCGGCATGTGGGATCTTCCCGGACCGGGGCACGAACCCGCGTCCCTTGCACCGGCAGGCGGACTCTCAACCACTGCGCCACCAGGGAAGCCCAGTAATTTTTTTAAAAGTATAGTTGATTTACAATGTTTCATGTGTACGGAAGAGTTATTCAGTTATGCATATGTATATGTATTCTCGTTCAGATTCTTTTCCATTATAGGTTATTACAAGATATTGAATATAGTATATATTCAAGTATATATAGTATATACAAGGCCATATAGTAGGTCCTTGTTGTTTGTCTGTTTTATATATAGTAGTGTGTATATATTAATCCCAAAGCCCTAATTTATCCTTCCCCCTTCCCCTCACTGGTAGTGAGTCAGTGAGTTTGTTTTCTGTCAGTGAGTCTGTTTTCTGTCAGTGAGTCTGCTTTGTCAGTGAGTCTATTTCTGTTTTGTAAATAAGTTCATTTGTATCATTTTTTAAGATTCCATATATAAGTGATATCATATGATATTTGTCTATCTCTGTTTGACTTATTTCACTTAGAAATTTACAACTCTTGTAATCGAGTTTGCCTGATCTGGTCTTCAGAACCAAGTAAGTGACACGGGTGTCGACTAAGAATTTGACAGGCTTTCCCCTTATGTCCGGTGTTAGCCAGGGCTCCTCGGGGGCCAGTTGGAGCACCAGCTTAGGAGCCCCATGGCCCCATCATTCTTCATCTGTTTGGACCATCTGCCTTCAAGGGTAGTGGCCAGGATCTGCCATTTCTGTCTCCCTTTGGGAGTGGGAAGGGCATTCTCCTTCCAGTGTCCCTCTTATTTGCACGTGGCACACGGGCACTGATTAGGTCCTAGTTTCCTTGGCTTGTTCTCCCTCGGTGGGGACTTGGGGTCACTAAGTGGAGTCTGGGCAGTTAGTCCAGATTCCCGTGTGACCAGTTGACATTGAAGGGCAACAGCCAGGACATGGGCTTGCCTCCACACCTTTTTATCTTCTGACTTTTCTTCCCCTATATCTCAGTTATTAAACACCTGGTAGTCAACCTCAACCAGGCAAGGGGTAGAGGTATCTGGTTCTATTTCCAGTTTCTGAGGTTTGCACCTAATGTCCGGGCATTTTGGGAAATGAAACACAACCTCAGGACTGCATTCCCTTCCAATGACCCAGGGTCAGTTGTAGTATATGTTCAAAGGCATTCCCTGAGGCAGTCTAGGAATGTCAGAGGGTTTTCCGATGGCTCTTGATTGATTTCCTTTATCTTATTCTAATTGACAGGTGTCTTTCCTGCTGCTTGGATTCCCTTTAGGATCATATTTTTATAATTGGTTAGCCTTTGCCTTCTACCCCCTTATCCATTGTCTCAGTGGTCCCAGTTGTGTTTGTTATCTGGGACCCCTTGACTTCCTGGTCTGAAAATAACATGACCTACATTGTTTCTATTCTTTGTCTGCTTCCTCTCAGGCTTTTTAAAAGACCATGGCCTTTTCTTCCCCCATTAGGAGTACATTGAGGAGGCTCTAGATGTCAGCCCACGTGGGTCATGGGTCTAAAAGATTCCACTAATCAAATTCAGGAACCCCTCTGGATCTTCCCTCAACCCCTTACTATGACTTTTTTCCAACTACCATCGGGGCTGTTGGAGTGATTGGCATGCAAATGCCACAAGATTTGACCCAAATAAGATTTCCAGTTTGGGAAATTTGGAACCAGCAGCAAACTGTTAATGGATTCCTCAAGAGACCCAAATAGGAGTGAGCTCTTATGTGGGGGTTCCCCTTGACTTTCAGTCGGTGCTTGAAGACGGGACTGCCTCCAGGCCAGAGCAGCTTAACTGAGGCGGGTGTCTTTCCTTCTTTCAGCTGGAAAGGAGTTTTAGACTTCCTGCCAAGTGAGAGCTAAACGCATGAGGGATTCCCCCCCAACCAGGGTACTCACCAGATCACGAGGGTTGATACCAGGAGGAGTGTCCGTGGAGCCTCAGTTGATAAAGAATCACCCAAGGCTTGCCTCACAAGCAGTAGGGGGAAGGAGCTTGGAAGATTAGAAGGAAAAGAGATCAGGGAGAGGTCAGACGGTGGGTGTTTCCTGTTCTTGCCAGCAGCTCACAGGGCTTCCTGATAATGGGGCTCCTGGTGTTGCGAGCAGCTCATGGGGCTTCCCAGCCCACTTCAGGGAGACTGTCACTAACCAGAAACGGTCAAGTCACCGGTCTTGTGCCCAGGGCCCTTTCATACTCAGGCGTCCCTGGTGCTTTTTCCTGAACTCAGATGCTGTGCCCTCATTCCGTTTTGTCAGGCAGTCTTTATTACCTGGGCGTTTTCCCCATCTAGCCTCTTGACTCACGTGGCAGGCCACTTTCCTTTACCATACTGTGATGATGGAGAATGCATTGTTGACCCCTGGAGGTTGGCAAGGAGGGCAAGAAGCCCTGTTGCAGCTGCTACTGCCTTGTACAGGGGTCAGGAGGCCGGCACTACTGGCGAGACAGTGAGCAAGACTGCCTGGCTCCGTCTTGTCTGGTAATGTGGGAAGCCAGCCAGAGGCAGTGGGCAGATACGTGTGAGTTTCAGTCTCCAATCCCCAACACTGCCACAGTATGATCCCCTCAAGGAGGTGCAGTCCAGATGACTCTGGGGGCCACGCTGTGTGCTTACCATACCTGGGTATTGGGTTGCTGGACAGAGTTGCTCTGAATTTGGCCAAAGGCTGCCGCCATTCTACCCCATCAGGGTGAACTCAAAGATCAGAGTCAATCATCCTTATGCAAACCTCCCAAAACCTCTGCCATCCTCCCTCTGGAGCCGGGGTGAGCCTGGAGCCTGGTGGATAGGTGCGGCTGAAAAGGCCACAGTCCATCCTTCGTGATCGCCAGAATTTGTTTCCGACCCTTTTCAGTTAGGTCTCCAAAAGGATCCTCGTGCCTGGTGTACTTCATGCCAGTAGAATGAGACTGAGCTTGGTTCAGAAGCAAAGGAAGGCTTTATTCTTTGATCAAAGAATGGAGAGGTGTGAGCTCAAGCTCTAAAGTACGTGTTCTCTCTGAAAGGCCTTTGGCTGGGTTGCTTTATGGGGTTCTCATGAGCAGAGGGAGGGCTGGAGTGCTTGCAGGTCGGGCGAAGTTCTGTGGCTCACGGCACTTCACACTGAAGTGCCAGGGGCAGCATGTCTGCACACGGTCCACAGTCACTGTCTTGAATTGAGGTGCTGTGTGCAGCACTTCTGTACATAGCTTGCCAAGTTGGGGTGTCAGGAGCAGCAGTTCTGTGCTGGAAACCCTTGTCCGATGTGTGAGGCGCAAGGCCACTACACACGGCCCCCAAAAGCAAGTGAAACTAGACTAGGCACAGAAGAAGAGGTTAGACCTTATCCCGTAGATACCATCTTATTTTTCTCCAGGGACCCATTGGGCTTTGCCAGTAACATATATATATATATTTATTTCTCTCAAGTGAATACTTGGCAGTGCAGTGGTTGACTCATATGACACATGTGTGTTTAATGTCATAAGAAATTGGCAGACTGCCAAACTGTTTTCCAAAATGATCACACCATTTTACCTACTTACCAGCAGTGTGTGAGAGAGTTCCGCTTGTTCCTACATCCTTGCCAACACGGTATGGTCAGTCTTTTAAATTTTAGGGAATTCCCGGGCAGTCTAGTGGTTAGGATTCCGAGCTTCCACTGCAGGGGGCCCGGGTTTGACCCCTGGTCCAGGAACTAAGATCCCCCAAGCTGCAAGGCGCGGCAAATAAATAAATAAATAAAATTTAGCCAATTGAAGGTGCATAGTGATAACCTGTTACTTTTCCTCTATCTCCTGATGCCCTGTAACACCACTATTTTCCTGATTTTCTAAATATTATTCATCATTCGAGGCCAAGCACAATATAGTATGTCCTTCAGTGAAACATTAAGCAATCGTAAATAAGAGTCCTCTGTTTATGCTGATAAGGAACAAACTCCAAGACATATTATGTGAAAATAGTAACGTCTAACATATTACAGTGCTTTCTACATGCTAGGCAGTGTTCTGAGCATTTAATATACCTTAGCTCATTTAATCCTTAACAACCTTAAGAGGCAGATACTCATACTTTCCTCCGTTTTAGAGATCCGTGAACTGTCTCAGTGACTTTTGCCCAAGGTCACACTGGTAAAAAACGACAGAGCCAAGACTGGAACACAGGCTCCAGAATCTCAGCTTTTTTTTTTCTTCCAGTTTATTAAGATACAGTTGGCATACAGCACTGTATAAGTTTCAGGCGTACAGCATGATCATTTGACTTAGGGTCCATCATGAACAGTATATTCAGTGAACATCCATCATCTCATAAGGATACAAAAGAAAAGAAAAAGAAGAAAAATGTTTTTCCCTTGTGATGAGAACTCTTAGGATCTACTCTCTGAACAACTTTCATATATAACATGCAGCGGTGTCAATTACGTTAATCATGTTGTACATTACATCCCTAGGACTTATTTATCTTATACCTGGAAGTTTGTACCTTCTGACAACCTTCCTCCAATTCCTCCTCCCCCCATCTCCCGCCTCTGGTAACCACAAATCTAATCTCTTTTTCTGTGAGTGAGTTTGTTTGTTTCTTGAAGAAGAATTGACCTACAACACTATGTTAGTTCCTGGTGCACAACATAGTGATTCAGTATTTCTGTACATTATAAAATGATCACCACCATAAATCTAGTCACCATCTGTCACCATTCAAAGATATTACATGATTATTGACTCTCTTCCCCAGGCTGTGCATTTCATCCCCATGACATTTATTTTGTAACTGGAAGTTTGTACCTCTTAATCTCCCTCATCTATTGCTCTCAGCCCCCTACCCAGAGCCTCAGCTTTTGATAGCTTGCTACACCATACCACCTCTGTGTTTCAAGGCACAGACTAACTACAATTTGTAACTCCAAAGGGAGAGAAAATATCTACTCACATTTATTTATATATGCATGAGGTATCTCTGAAAAAATATGCAAAAAGGCAGTAATGTCAATTGCCTTTGAGGAGGAAACTTGGAGTTGAAGGATAGGGGAGAGAGGAAGATCTTTGAAACTTTGAATTTGGAATTTTGAATATTTTTACTCAAAATAGAAAATAAAATTTAAGTAATTAAAAAAAAAACAAACACAAGTCCAAATTTTTTCCAGAGTGTCTCCCAGATACTCAATTCCAGATCCATGTTGTGTAACAACTGACATTTTTCACGTACTCACCTTTCTTTCCCAGGTTATAAGCACTTTGAATGAAATACCACCTTCATACTCATAAGTCTTGGAGTTCCCTGCAGTACTCAGCACAGTACTGGGCATTAGCAAATGCTTAATAAAAACTTGTTTGTTAACTGGTAAACCCATTCCCAAGAAACTGAAATCCTGACACGAATCCAGCTTTATGTAGCAATTTGTCTTCTGTGACGAAAACACGTGGGACTGGGTCAGCCAAGGAGAAGAAGGTGAGGCACATGCTGATCAGCAAAAAGAGAAGCAAAAAACCTTTTTTAAAAAAAATGTGATATTTTATATTTGAAAAACAAATTGAAGTGGTCATCATGGGAAATACAAATGCTTTGCTGGATTCCGTACAAGTATTTTATAGTTTGAAATTGTTTTTACTTGTTTACATAATAGAGCACAGTTGTCTTTTCAACGTCTGTCTGCCTGCCCAGGGCCTCTAAGTACTTAATCCAGCTGGGAAATCACAGAATAGATTTTTCCATGATGATGTAGTTTACTTGTCTCCTTTTTGGATAAATTAGTGATGGTGAGCATTTGTAGAAAAATCATTTAGAATCCCAAGGTATTTTATAAATGAGGCAGTAAGGGTGGTGGGTTATCATCACATAACTGAAGAGCTAGCCAGCCCTCCTGAAGGTGAAGGTGATTGTGACGAAATAAAAAGCTCAGGCCTTTTGTTTCCAACTTTGAGAACTGAACTTTTGGGATAAATCTCTAGTATAGATGCTAAAATTGGTCAAATTTTATTTTTCAGTAAGAGTGGTTGGCATTACAAAAACAGGGCTTAAGTGTTTGTACAGAAAAAAGTCAGTAGGTGAAAAAATTTCCCATCTCTTGAAGAGATTGTCACAAAAAATTTGCAAACTCTCTCTGCCTGGTCCCTTCAATCAGTAGGAAAACTGACTGATTCACCCAAAATGTTAGCAGTACTATATTCTGCTTCCTAGACATATTTGCATTCTTCTAGGGTTAGCAACCCTTAACTCATAGAAATGAATAACTTAGAGTAAAATTTCAGGTGATGAACCATTTAGAAGTTTCTGCTTCTTCTTAAAGATGATCTTACTCTCTCAGGTCCTTTCAGCTCTTAACTTTCTTTGTTACAATTGCAAATTATGAGTAAAATTCCATGTTCAAATTTAGAACTTGTCAAAGGAGAAATTTTTATTTTATCCAGGTTTGCTTTTAAACTTTTACAAAAGAGAGGCAGGGAATGTGGGCACCATTTCAAAAGCCAGATGCTGTTCTGACTTTTTTTTTACTGTTTTGGAGAACAAAAGATTGTTTTTGTAAATATCAGAGTTGATTTTATATTCGGACACCTTGAAGAGATAACAATAGGCTCCTTGCATAAACCACCTTTACTTCCAACGCCAGCCTTGCTTATTAATGTTTAACAATTTCTAAACATGTTTCAGAGTTATTGACAAGCATGAAGGTTTGCAATTTAGTGGAATATCAAAACAATTTGGCAGTAAGAGAGTCCTCATAAACTGAATATCATAAAAGCACAACTGAGGAAATCTGTTACTCGTGATGGAGCAAAATCTTTGAGTCTTTGAGAGTTTGTCTCAACCAGATTACTTTAAAAAGCCCTCTGTTTAGCAGCCTGAGTCATAAACATTTGTTTATCCTTTGGCTTTGTTTATCAGCATAGGAAGGCAATGAAAAAGTACTTTTCAGTAATTTGCTTAATCAATTCTTTTTAATCAGCTGATTCCTTTCTCAAAGGAAGTCATACTTTCTAACTTAAAATTTTTCCTTCTAGGAGAGATGAATATGATTCTGTTTTCATATCTATGAAGCCAGCCTGTGTGTCTCCTCTTCTGAACATTTACCCAACTCAGGCCTGCTCACCAGATTGTTGGACGTTGAAAGAGCCTGGTGGGGTGCCAGGACACTTTAGGAATCTCAGCTGTGCTCAAGGCCAAACTCTTGGCAGGAAACTGGGCTGAGCTTTCCAGGCCCCAGTATTGGAGGCCAGCAGCCTGGTCTCTTTTATGATGGCTGGCTTTCACCAGACAAAGGTGGAGCTCTCTGCCATTGCCAAGATATTGGCTAAGAGAGCCATATCCAGTGACCTCGTAGGTGGCCATCATTTTTAAAACATTATTTATTTCAGCTTTATCGCATCCTTTAAATTTTCTTTTTGGGGTGTTATCATGCACATAATATATAAAATAATAGTACATGTGTATAATTTATAAATAAACATACAGTGGTGATTCACACTTGAAAATATTTTATAATGGGAGTTAACATTAAAAAAGTTTGGACACCACTGCTCTATGAGTGAAAGTTCTGGAAAGAGTGTTTATGCCCTTTTCCCAAAAGTAGTTAAAAATCTTATGTGCAAGACTCAAACACCAACTTGAAACAGCACCAACTGGCCAAAGATGGAACAATTTGAGCATTAAGACAAACATTAAATAAATTTATTATAAAAGTCATAATGACATTTAAAAAATAATCTCATTGGTCACCTTTGGAGAATGTTAGTGAACCAACTAAATATTCGGAAAAGAATAAAGCTTGAACCAGCCTTTCCTGTATGAGCTGTATCCTTACACTCAAGGAATAGTAGACTTAAAGTATCATCATCTGGCAAACCTCAAATGAAATAAGATCTAGGCCCTGACTGTCAATAGCACTAACATCACAAGAAGAGAGAGAACTGAACATGATGTGCCTCCTGGTAGGAGATCCAACACCAGCTTTGACGAAATATCGAATCTGAATCAGATCAAGCATCTAAATCTCATAACAAGGTTTCAGGAAATACAGAGGCCTGTGAAACATATTAACACCACAGGAATGCAGTAAGCAAAACCAGACTGTGGGAGACTCGACACAGATAACCTGTTTTCTTAAACAAATATTTTTCGAAGAAAAAGAAGGGAGAGGAGAACCTACAGCTGAATAGAAACTCAAGGCACATAAACTAAATGCAACAAGTGGACATTTTTTGGATTCTCATTCAAACAAATCAACTTTTCAAAAAGTGATGAGAGGGACTTCCCTGGTGGCACAGTGATTAAGAATCCGCCTGCCAATGCAGGGGACACAGGTTTGATCCCAGGTCCGGGAAGATCCCACATGCCTCAGAGCAACTAAGCACCTGTGCCACAACTACTGAGCCCGAGCACCACAACTACTGAAGCCCACGTGCCTAGAGGCCGTGCTCCACAACAAGAGAAGCCACCGCAATGAGAAGCCCGTGCACCGCAACAAAGAGCAGCCCCCGCTCACCACAACTAGAGAAAGCCCGCGTGCAGCAACGAAGACCCAACGCAGCCAAAATAAATTAATTAAATAAATAAAAACAAAAACACTTTAAAAAAAAAAGTGATGAGACCGTCAGGGAAACTTAACACTGGGCAATAGATGCCACTTAGACGTACTATTTTATGTGTGGTAATGGGGTCATTGTAATTTTTGGAAGGTCTTTCTCTTTTAGAGAAATATTTGTGGATGGAATCATATCATAGCTGGCATTTACTTCAGTATAAAACAGTGTGGGGAAGGAGAAGTGGACGGCATCACTGAAACGAGTAGGCACGAGTTTGTAATTGTTGTAGCAATATAATTGGTATACCCAGGATCATCCTTCTAGTCTGTCTCCTTTAGTATATGTTTGAAATTATCCACAATAAAAAGATTTGTTTAGGGCTTATGTCCAACCACCATCCCCCTTTGTATTTCTAAACCACATACCAAAGAAAATGTTCTTCAGAAACAAGAATTTCAAAGGCTCTAGTGGAATCCAACAAAATTACATGAAATGGACCAATCTCACCTCTAAGGAAAAGCCGAGGAAAAGAGGCCTTGATTATTGTTCTATACAGGATTTCCACTCTAGAAAGGGAAATCCTGTAGCACTCAGTGCTCTCAGTTAAGTATTCCATACAGGAACCATAAAGTGTTGTTGAAATAAATGAAACCTTGCTGTTCATCCAGATGTGCTGAGTCAGTGCCCCTCTCCATCCCTATCTGACCTCTGGAGGCCTGGCCAGAGCAGCAATGCTGGAGACAGGCTTCAGTGGATCCATTCATCAGAATATTTTAAAAAGGAGACAACTGAGTGTTTAACCCAATTTTATTAGTCATGTTTCTAAACTGTTAATGGTTGCTGGGCATATAATAGTGCCTGTAAGTGTTCATTGAATGAATATTTGTGTATATAGTATTTTACAGGATTTACACTTATACTTCAGGAGAGAAGACATTCTAGTCATTCACCAAAACACGACCTGGACCGAGAACACAATTTATGGGGCATAACCTCATCGTGATAGTGAGAACTGCTGTCCCTTTCATTCCTTGATATTAATGTTCCAGTACCTGGTGCTCTGAGGGCTTAACTGGATGCATTAGTTTCCTACAGCTGCCATAACAGATTCACAAACTGGGTGGCTTGAACAATAGAAATTTATTGTCAGTTCTGGAGGCTAAAAGTCCAAGATCAAGGTTTGGGCAGCCTTGGTTCCTTCTGAGGGCTGTGAGGAAGAATTGGTTCCATGTCTCTCCCCTAGCCTGCAGTGGTGCGCTGACAATCTTTACTGTACCTTGGCTGGTAGGAGCATCACTCTGATTTCTGCCTTCATGTTCACATGCTGTTCTCCCTGTGTACATGTCAGTGTCCCAAATTCCCTTTTTATGAGGACACCAGTCATTGGATTAGGGCCCATCCTAATGACCTCCTTTTAACTTGATTACTAGGCCCTATCTCCAGGAAGGCCACGTTCTTAGGTACTGGGGGTTAAGACTTCAACATATAAATTTCGGAGGGATGTAATTCAACCCATAACATGGGGTGACTCTTATTTTCCCAGGCTCCCTGTCCTTGGGGATGAAAACTCTTGAGTTTTCCAAGGAAGCCACTGGACTCCAAGGCCCCAAGCTTTCCTTCCTTTTCCTATTGGCTATAAGGCAGGCTTCCTGGTCTTGCTCCTGAAGCTTTCTCAACAGATGAAGCTGTGGTTCATGTTGCCTGTTCCAGCTCTTGGTGGCCTGGGTTTGTGGCTACTACTTCCCTGTCCCTGGAATATGATTCTCATCTCTCTCCTTTCACTGCAATAATCCTTAAAGCTATAGAAGAGTTTCTCCCCTGCCAGCAAACACAGTTTTTTTGGCCTAACTTCCAGTGGCCTGGTCTTATACTGGCTATTACATTCTTTAAGCCCTCCTTCAAAAGGTAGCCTACTTGTTTGAGGGACTTGGGATATATCTCCCAGATCTAGAGAAATGTGGGCAAGTAATAACGCACCTCTCCTCTATTGCCCTTGAACTCTTCTCCAGGGATCAATTTTCCTTCCTTCATTCAAGACATGATACATCCTCTGCATTTCAGGGTACCGCAGTCCCCCTAAATCAAAGGCAGCCTTCATCACATCTTTGTTTAAGACTCATCTTGATGTTCTAGGAGTTTGTAACTTCCCAAAATTCACTATCCCACTTCCCAAGACCCCGAGGGGGCCTCATGCAAACGGGAGTCCTAGTAACCGGCCAGGATACTCAAGATTTCCCGTGGCCAATGTGCAAACCAGGTGTCCATTCAGCTTTCAGTGTGTGAACAACATCTTCACATAACCATCATTCCTGCTGTTTGGAATCTGTGCTCAGAGCAAGCAGGCAAAGGAAAGCCTCACCCTTTCAGATATGTAGAGTTCCAGCTAGATTGGCTGCATTCTTAAATCGCAGTGCTTCCAAAACTAGAGCTAGAAAGATGACAGCTATGGACTCATGTTCCTTTAGCCAAAGAGTGCCAAGCATCATTAGCAGAGAACTTCAAGGAACTTATGCTCACCTTGTTTTCAAAGAGTAGACAGTTATGCTCCAGGTCACCACACAATAATTGCATACTGAGACCTCAATTACAAGAAAAAAGTGAGTAACCTGGGGAGACAGGACCAGGGGCTGGATAACCAGGAAAAGGCCCAGAAATTCCAATGGCTCAGACCTGGGGGTGGAGATGGGGAGTGGAAGAGGGAGTTCTGCTCCAATCCACTCAACTCCCACCTAAGGCTGTGTGTGAAGGTGAGAAGCTTGTGAAGCCAGGCAGACTTGGGTTCAAGTCCCCGTTCTCTTACTAGCAGTGGGAGCCTAACTGTATCCTTGCCTCAGCATCCTCATCTATAAAATGAAAGTAATAGTAGTACCTGCCTCACAGGTCTGTTGTGATGAATACATGAGATAATGTGTAAGAAATATAAAGCATAGGGCTTAAAACAGAGCAAGCACTCAATAAATGTTAGCTGTCACCATCATTCTTGTATTAAGTCCGAGGCATCCTTGTGTCCTAAGGCTCTGTTCTGCTGAAGGAACATTGATAACTCTTTTGGCCCTAGCTGCCTGCATTTATGGACAAAGAATTTCCTCTCTCTAAACTCAGATTGGCACCTTGAGGTCAGTGTTACCCTATGAAAAACATGCTGGCATGTTTCTCCCAAAGGCCAGGGCAGAACTGCCAGATTTCTTTGGCGTTTTGTAAGATGGAGGTGCTTTCTCCGATGTTACATTTCATAGTCACCCTCTCTTCACACCTCCCACAGTTTGACGAGTATGGCTAGCTCATCTGTCTCACCAAGTAAGACAGAATGTCCACAAAATTGGAGTTGTGTCCCAAAATGCATGGCTGGAAAGACTTGGATCCGAAGGAGCTTTCTCTAATTGAGAACAGGGACACAGGCAGCCTTTTACTCCTGAGTGATAGGGTGAAACTCTAGCTGCAGATGCCCAGCTAGAAAGGCTGTTGCCATGGTTGCTGAGGCAGGCATAGAGAAGCAATACCATTTTGCAGTAATAGATGGAAACGATAATATATCACCCTTGTTTCTCACAGTGTGTCTTTAGAAGGGCAACAGCAGTTGAATAGAAAGTAGGAAAAACTAGTAACAAGAAAAACTGATGCATTAACCCTAGGGACAAAAAGGCAGAATTACTTATTTTTCTGTTCTATATAAGTCATCCCAGAAGAAATCACTTGACATGCCGGCAGTTGCTTGTATTCGCAGTTCACCTCTCCTCTTCTTGACTGACTGGTCTTGGCTCTCTGGCTGGTCCCTGATTGCCCCAGAGTCTCCTCTGGGCCCTCCCCATGTGGGGAAACTGGACGAAATCACGGTCCCTGGTTAATCCACACGGAGACCAGCTGCAGCTTGTTTTCCCTCTGAAGCATATTTCTTTTTCCATTTGAGAGCACCTGGGTTTATGACCCCAGGATATAGCACGAAGCACCTATCTTTGGTCAGGGGTTGTCCCTGTTGTGTCAAGGGTGATTTTGTTTAGATAAAAATTGGGTACATTTGATTATTAATTTTTTGGTGAACCTCTGCTGCATTTTTGACTGGAAACCTGAGAGGGGGACACTGCAAAGAAATGAAAACAGAACAGCGCTTGTGCAGAATGGTGACTAAGGTGTTTAAGTGTTTGTGTGTGTTGGTGATGGGGGCAGGGGGTGGTGCCTGGGGAAGCTGCAGTGGTGTGTGTCAGCTGAATAATAATAAGGGCCAGGCTGTTTTTCCCTCAACGCTTCCTACACTTGTTTTCAAGCATTTCGTCTCTAATCATTTTCCAAACCTACTCAAAGCTACAAAGTATTTAGAACCTTCCCTTAGGTGATGAATTTTAAAACCTCCCTTCTGTTGTAGGAGACACGGTTCTGACTTGAGCAAGCAAGGACAGGAGGCACTAAAATTTAGCTTGATTCCCCTGGGGTCTGAACCCCAGTTCTTAGAACTACACCCAACACCAATGACATTATTTCCTTTAGTCATTATTATCCTTCCAAGATACTGTCCTTATGACTATCTTTAAAATTACATTGTAGGTGACATGTCAGGCAAGCTCTCGCTTTATTTGCCAAAATTTCTGTTGTGCTTTATAGTTACCATGATTTCGACATCCATTTCATCATGCATGTTGCTACCTGACTTCAGTGTGCCTAATGCTCTCAGATTCAAGAGAACACAGACCCTATCCCAGGGGTGCAGGTGCACTCAAGGAGGGCAGGAGGGCAAGCAAAACCCCACAGCAATGAAACAAGGGTCACAGCAGAGATAAAAACACTTGGAGCGATTGGAACGATCTCATGTCTGTGTGGTCCTGCAGCTGCTGTGCCCACCCTCATCAGACCCGAAGCCCCCTTCTCATAACAAACATTTTGGAACACCCTTTAACATCCTGACGTGGAATTCCTAGATTATATAACCTGCTTACACACTTCCAGAAAACCAAGGTATTGTCCTGAGTGTAATAGGAAGGAGAAAAGCAAGGAAAATAACATTAAAAAAGTCATATGTATTTTAACATGCAAATACTCCAGCACAACTACACTGTAAGATACATGAAAAGTCAGCTGCTCATACCCACTTATATTGACAATGTTTTATTTAATTTTTATGTGTGCTTACATTATTTAATACTTTATTATATCAACATATTTAAATTATATTTAATGTTATTTATAGTCAATGTAATGTTTTTGAGTTTTTAAAGTACTCGACTTTTTGAAATCAGGACTAAATTAGTATATTGTACAGATTAGCATGTTGTAAGATTTTATAGAGAGAGATGTAGACATATAATGACTAAGAATACAGAATGATATGATGTGTTGATTTAGTGACTCAAATAGCATGAAGGACATTGCTGTTTATGATGTGATTATTTTTGGAATGATGAACAACTCAAAAAAATTTGGAATGGAAGAAAGCAATTTTCCCTCAACTTACATCCTAGTTGAATATCTGGAAACTTCAGTGTATGCCAAAAACCATATAAGAGAAAGTTCTTCATGTAAAGTGGAGTTCAGATCTAAGTTCTGCTAATTATAATTCATCTTCATAAATTCCCAGCAAAACACTTTAAAATTGTGTATGAAACAATGTGATTCTTTGTTGAGCATGACTGTCCACACATTGCAGGATGTTGCCTATCCCTGGAACCACCCAGAAATGCCATAGCATTCTCTAAACAACCTAACAACCCAAAACCCTCCATTGGGTTCCACAGAACCCCTGAGGAGGTACCACTGTCCCCATTGAGAATCCCTGGTCTAAGATCCCTGCTAGCTCTGAAATTCAGTGGTTCTATTTATATACTTTACCCCCAAACTTAATCTAATTGTTTTTATTTCCTAGTGTGTGCCTTGTCAACAAGGTAGGCAAAGATAAACTTGTGTCTTGATCCTTTACAAGGACTTTTACAAATTTATCCCTAATGCCTAGCATAGCCCCTGATATATGGTAGATGCTCAATGAATATTTTTGAGTATATGCATACATATAGGAAGGATACTCAGGAAGTATAAAACATGAGTCTTTTCCTTACATTCTAATCGAAGATGTTATACATTTCCAATACATTCTAATTGGGAAATTAAGAACAACATGTGACAACAATAAAAGATCAGTACAAAATAATACTTCACTAAGAGGCACATCTTATGGTAGAAGCTATAAGTATAATAAAGTTACTGAGGTAGCCAGAGAATTCATAGAGTCAGTGGAATTGGAGCTGGGCCCTAATGGAGGGATTGAACTTGTATGAGGATAGGGGAAGGCTTTCCAGAGAAACTGAGAGGATGCAGGGCCCAGAGTCAAGAATGTGCAAGGGCTGTGTGAAGACAGGGCTGGGAGGCACCCGGCTCCACTGGAAGTGCAGCAAGGTTCACGTTAACGAGGTGTGGGAACATTGTGGTTAGGTGTACAGGGCCCAGATTTAGAAGGACTTGGAATACCAATTAGTTGAGACTTACTTGAAAGATTTTAAGGAAAGGCTAAAGTTATACACTGTTTTAGAAACCCAAACAAAATGCTTACATTGTTGGAGGAGGGAAGGACTCTGTTCATGGCTGAGAGCAGAAGAGGTCTAAACAGAGATGTGCTGGGGCCAGCTTGTACCAACTCACAATAGTGATTATTAAATTTGTAGGAATTTTGCAAGTTTGCTGTTAAACATAGCTATTATTAAAAATCAAGTTATGTGCACACACTATTGAATCAATTATATTAAAAATGAGGTAATACATACTCAAAACTTATCACTTGCTAATTATTTTACCACATTTTACTATTTTGTATGCTTTTGAGGTTGTTTACATCTACTTATCAGAATGGTGGAAGCAATGTATAATGCTGCTGTGTGTCCCTTCAGAGATGGCGGTGGCTTGAAATCAGTGGTGGTGAGAGTATGAACGCCATGGAAATCAGAAAATGCTTTGTATCAGTGCTCGATATGTTTTGTTGATTGTAGACTTAATAAGATGATGGAGAAAATGTTAATAATCCAGATGAAAACTTTAAAAGTGCACATCATGTCTCTAAGCCATTGCTTAGAGAATAGCATAAAAAATTGAGGGAATATTCTTTCAGTATTTATAAATGTTTTTTCAGCTTTATTGAGGTATAAAATTTCCTCAAAAAAAGTAAAAGTAGAATTACCTTATGATCCAGATATCCCACTCCTGGTTATATACCCAAAAGAATTGAAAGCAGAGTCTTAAAGAGATATTTGCACACCCATTTTCACAGTTGCATTATTCGAAATAGCCAAAAGATAGAAGTAACCCAAGTGTCCCTCAGTGGATGAATGAATAAACAAAAGATCATATACACATACAATGGAATTTTATTCAGCCTTAAAAAGGAAGGAAATTCTGATACATGCCACAACATAGATGAACCTAGAGGACATTATGCTAAGTGAAATAAGCCAATCACAAAAGAACAAATACAATATGATTCTACTTATATGAGGTACCCAGAATAGTCAAAATCCTAGAAACAGAAAGTAGAATGGTGATTGCCAGGAGTTGGGGGAAGGGGAATGGAGAGTTGTTATTTAACGTGTATAGAGTTTCAGTTTTGCAAGATGAAAGGAGTTCTGGAGACTTGGTTGCACAACAATGTGAATAAAGTTGCTACTGAACTGTATACTTAAAGATGGTTAAGATGGTAGATTTTATGTTATGTGTATTAAACCACAATTCAAAAAAAGATATTTCATGCCATGTGGCACTCATAAAACTGATTCATTATTGACATCTGATATTGCTTTGAAACAGGATAAAATATTGACATCTGAGATTACTTTGAAACAGGGTACTGCTCAAGCCAGGAGTCAGAGCAGTAAACTGGAGGGGAGTCAGGGAACCCAAGACCACTTCTGGTTTCATCAACGATACGCCATGTGTGAAGTACAGTTACTGCACCTTTGGAGGATTTGATCAAATGCTCTTACTGCCTTCTAAAAAAAAACTAGATGTTTTAAGTATGAATGGGGTAATATTTGTAAAACTACAGAGGCTTTTTACCAAAAAGAAGACTTTAAGGAAAAAAAGTATCACTAGTGTTATTATGCTAATTCTATAAACATTGTTACATTGTTAAAAGGAATCTGTCCATTTAATGGTCTGTGCTAGATATCTATTAATGATAGGCCCTTTGTCACAGCAAGTAATATTTAGTTTCCAGAAACCAATCTTTAAAAGCCTGCTTTGTACAACTGTTGAAGTCTATCATTACGAGGATTTATTTTTGGCACTGGATCCTGGAGCTTTGGCTAATAGCAGTCAACTGAGGTAATTCTACCTTAATTTTGCAAGTGTTCTAATGGCAGTAAAAATATATTACCTGTGAATCATGGTGACACTCAGCACAAGAGCTCAACATTTTATGAAGTTATAAGAGCACAGTAACTGTAGTTCTCATTTTTCATGGTCATTTTTTGTTGGAAATACTTTTATTATTTAGAGAAATGCAAATAATTTGGGGGGATCGAATTCCATTACAATTAATATCCACATAACAAAAATGTGTTCAATTCCAGAAGTGTTTGTGGTATGGTCAAGTAATCTAGATTCAAATTCCCTGGAGGAGTTTTTATCCTGTGTTCTTGGTACCAAAGAAAGTATCACCATCAACAAACAAGTGCAATTGTTTTAATGATCCTTTTAAATTAATTTTCCTGTTTGAAGATGAAATGCCATTTCTTTCTGTTTCCTAGACTACTTTCTTTCCTATACCTTGGCAGTTATTTTTCATGCTTGTTCTTATGCTATATCAGTAGTGAAGAGGGAGGAACAGGGGACTCATGTAGCAAAAAACAAGGGTCTTTTGATAAAAAAAAAAAAGTCATAGATTATAAGCCAGAAGCAAGAACCATGTTTCCAGCATACAATTCTCATCGTGTTTGGCATTTTATGGCCATTAAAAATCACTATTTAAGGTCAAATGATATTTTTAAGGTACTTTGCAATGCAGGAAATAATATTTTAGTATTATTTTTATTTTCAGAGTTCATGGCTTTCTAAATCTTAGTAAGGTTTTATGTAATAAGATAATAAGTAATCTTATTTTTGAATGGGAATATTAAGGAAAGTGAGACTTTCTAAAATTAGGGTAATTGGGACTTCCCTGGTGGTCCAGTGGTTAAGACTTCGCCTTCCAGTGCAGGGGGTACAGGTTTGATCCCTGGTCGGGGAGCTAAGATCCCACATGCCTTGCGGCCAAAAAACCAAAACATAAAACAGAAGCAATATTGTAACAAATTCCATAAAGACTTTAAAAATTGTCCACATCAAAAAAAATCTTTAAAAAAATAAAATAAAATTAGGGAAATTAAGGAAAATAACAATTAAAACTAGTATTGAAAGAAACAAAAACCTCTGCTGATTGTCTTATCTTACCATTTCCAAACTGTTGTCCACTTGTATGATATACACGAGCAAGAGGTGAACCAAAGCTCACTGACTGAATGAAATTGCCATTATAAAAATAATATACTTTATTTATATGAGTATATGCAAATTGATGGAAAATGTTTATTTCCAACTCAGTTATTTCCAGAAGCAAATACTTTCATTTATTCAAAGCTTATTATACAGTATTCTGTTAATTGTTAGAAGCATTATAAAGTAGCACATAACAATTTCAGAAGAACATATCTAATGCTATCTTTTTCTTTTTTTAAATTTGGCTGTGCCAGGTCTTCGTTTTGGCACGTGGGATCTTTAGCTGTGGCATGTGGGATCTTAGTTGCGGCATGCGTGTGGTATCTAGTTTCCCGACCAGGGATCGATTGAACCCAGGCCCCCTGCATTGGGAGCGTGGAGTCTACCCACTGGACCACCAGGGAAGTCCCAAGTCTCCATATTTTTAACAAAGAATCACAATCTTATTAAGCTAGAGGTTCCAGTTTTTTACAAACTCAGTAGATTTGAAGTTTTCACAATTTCCTTAGATCATGAAATAATCACTATAGAAGTTCTGGGCAAAGAAAGGGAAGAACAGATGAAGAAGGAATATTTCCTATTCTTTCTTTATAAGTCTTTTGTTTACATGGAAAAAGTGTCCTTGAAATTAATCGTATTACATTCTGTTTCTATACTTAGATGCTTATCTTACAGAAAAAGATCTCTCAGCACTACAGGAGGAAATAATTTCAAGTGCATGGTGGATCAGAAGTGTGTCAGTATCAAAACAAGTGAGGTTATAAAATAGTTCTAAAGCAATCTTTATTTTTCAGTGTATCCTCACCACAATTAGATAAGTCACTGACAGTAAGTCAGTAAGAACTTTAGTAATAAACAAAACCTGAAAGCTAACTTTATATTTTTTTAAATAGGTGGAGGTGATACAAAAATGTGAAGCTGTAAAGCCAGCAGCCACTTATGACCCTTCAGCAGCAGAGTCATGAGGCTCGTGGGCACAGGAATGGAACGTGTGTGAGAACTCCCATCACCAAAGAGGCTGGGGTGGTCTGGCTTTGAGTCCCACACTTCCTTTTTTTCATCTACTTAGTTGAGACTTTTATCCTTAAAACTAGACTTTGTGGAGAGAGAATGGATAACTTAATTCCAGATCATCTCTTTTGGTTAGCATAACAAGAGCCAGGACTGGAGGACCTGCTCACGGTTGTATATCAGGAAAGTCCCAGCAAGGCAGGAAGAGAGTGGCCTAGCTTTTGATTCTGGGAGCACCCAGAGCACTCTAGGGTCCAGGAGAGGAGAACAGTGTTAGATGAGTAGAGGGGAAGCTAAGCACAGAAGCACGCTTGCCACACATCTCGTGTGGTTTCCTGGAAGAAGACTTTCCAGCAAGGTGCCCTGGAACAACCTCGGAGTGCCAAGAGGCCAGGCAGAGAGAGAGGCTGAGTTAGCTTTCCTGAGGAACCCAGCGTGGTGTGGAAGGAGGTGCCTGCATCCCCTTAGGCAACATTAGAGTAGCAGAGGCTCTGCCTGAGAAGCTTGTTAGGGTGGGTCACCAATGCCAGGGCAAAAATAACTCTGTGGTCAAGGGCTATAGCGAGGGCCACCTAAGCCAGGGAAGGGACAGCCAAACATCAGGGGCTCTGCTGTGTCAGATGTTGAGTCAGCAGGTGGGGACTCTGGGTGAGCAGACCATAGGATGGTGTCCACATGGGAAGCCAACAGAGCCTCCAGCCTGAAGCGGCATCAGGAGAACCAAAGGGCAGTATGTGGCCCCTCAGTACTCTCCAAGATCCCTCCCCCAACTCCTCCACCACAAGGACACTGCAAGCTGTCCACTCCCGGACTCCCATGCCATCTCAAAGAAGAAAAAAAGAAAAAATCAGAAGGAGACCATTGAACTTGGAAGAGACTAAGCTACCGGAAAAAAAGAATTATAAAAGGTAACTCCATATTGAAACAAGCACAGCTATTACACTGTTAGACAGGTGCTTATGCCTTGGTTGGGAACCTAATTACCCTTTAGGAAGTTGCATGAATAGAAGCAAAGCATTTATAAGTTCCCACTGAACAAAGTATAAACAAGCCTTTCAGGGACAAGCTCTTCTAATTTTTAAAAAATATTTATTTGTTTTAGGCTGCGTTGGGTCTTTGTTGCTGCATGCGGGCTTTCTCTTGTTGCGGCGAGCAGGGGCTACTCTTCGTTGTGGCGCGAGGGCTTCTCATTGCGGTGGCTTCTCTTGTTGTGGAGCACAGGCTCTAGGCTTGGGGGCTTCAGTAGTTGTGGCACACGGGCTCAGTAGTTATGGCTTGAGGGCTCTAGAGCGCAGGCTCAGTAGTTGTGGAGCACGGGCTTAGTTGCTCCATGGCCTGAGGGATCTTCCCGGACCAGGGCTTGAACCCGTGTCCCCTGCACTGGCAGGCAGATTCTTAACCATTGCGCCACCGGGGAAGTCCCTCTTCTAATTTTAAGACTACCAGAGTGATGAAAATCTATTGTTGGCAGAAACTTCAAAATATGCATATGATACAATAAGAAAACACTTTAGTAAAGAAATCAAGGCAAAAGGAAAATAATGTTAGGAAAAACAAGATGAAGCCGTAGATAATTTCTAGTTTTAAAATGCATGCTTAAAAGCAGGCCACAAATTTGGCCCTGAGTTTCCTAGCAGTTAATGCAAAAAAATAAATCACGTTACATGATTCTTGAGATTTGGTTTTGGCCGGATTTCTCAGGGAAAAACTCAATTATTCCTAGTACTGTGGGCTGAGAAAATTGTCTCCCGTGGATCCTCAACAGAGGACTTCATGTCATGTAGTTTTCTAATACAATGGCTAATGCTCAGCGGGAGCTATCCAGGTAATTTTTCTATTTTGTCACCTTCACATCTCAGAAAAACGCTATGAGGCCCTTCCGAGATAAGGAAACTGAAGCTCAGAGAAGTTTAATACCTTGGCCAGGTCATACAGTTCATACACGGTGGGCCTGGGACTTGACTGGGTCTGTTAGTTAGTCATTTTAAGTCCCTGTTGTTGATGACTGCTTCATGAACAATCACCCTAAAATGCAATCAATACGTCCCATGTGGTATTTTTTATAATGACCTCAATATCCAATGCTAAAAATGTGTGTCAACAAAGCAGCAAGTTATCGTCACACTAGAAGCCGAAAGCATTACTTGTAACTCAACTGTAATTTTTTCATACTGTATTTTTTTTTTTAAAGAAGATGTTGGGGGCAGGAGTTTATTAATTAATTAATTTTTACTGTGTTGGGTCTTCGTTTCTGTGCGAGGGCTTTCTCTAGTTGTAGCAAGCAGGGGCCACTCTTCATCGCGGTGCACGGGCCTCTCACTATCACGGCCTCTCTTGTTGCGGAGCACAGGCTCCAGATGCGCAGGCTCAGTAGTTGTGGCTCACGGGCCTAGTTGCTCCGTGGCATGTGGGATCCTCCCAGACCAGGGCTCGAACCCGTGTCCCCTGCATTAGCCGGCAGATTCTCAACCACTGCACCACCAGGGAAGCCCTTTCATACTGTATTCTTATTTCGTACTTTCCACCAGTAAAATTGTTAGAAATAGAAAAATATGGATATTCTTTTTCAAGGTTTCAACTGTTTCTTTAGTAAATAGAACAGGTCTATTTCAAAATTCCATATTTTCTCTTTTATATGGATCATAGCTCTCACACAGATTATGAAAAGTTTCTTTCACTGTCTATAGGAATTAAAGTACAGTTGTCAATTCTAGAAGCTTCTTCCTTAAATATACTGCCATCTTTTGTTTAATTTTGCAGCTCTGTGGAAAATAACTTTTTTTTTTCCTACTTGCAAAAGGAACTTTTCCACTCAAAATCTGTTGGAAATATAAAATAGTTCTATTTCTATCAAAGAAAACCTTATTACTTATACGCAGAGTATTTTACTTTTGTGTTAAATTGAAGAGTGGCATTAACTGAATGCCCACAAAGCATCTTAAAGGCTAAGGAAGGATTAAAGTAAAGGCTAAACTCTGAGACAGGTTTATGTACACTGTGGTGCACTTTCCTGGGGCTTAACGTCTTTTCTCCTATCTGTAGAGGATATAGAGGGCAGCGTTTCTGTCATGAAATAGGACTAATCAACTTAGTTGAATTCGTATTTAAGGCAAGGTGAATTAATTAAGACAGTCTGACACAGTTGTCCGATGTGTTTTTCAGCCTGCATTCAGAGAAGCTTCTGCAATTGAAAGACAGAAAGTCTTTGGATGGTTCTTCTTTGAGCAATGTCTAAACCAAGAGGTCTTCACAGTGGATGTAAGTACACAAATCTACACGTTGATTAGTCCAAACTGAGGCTAGTTACTTTCAGAAAACATGTTTGCACATAAAAATAAAGGGAAAATTTTATCTTAAAAGGAATACGGTTCTGTATGGGTCTAATGAAAAATGAAGATGTAAGGAAATATTCTTGCATTATTCTTGTGTAAATACCATCAACAGCATTCCTCCCTAAACTACTGGGCATACTATAAAACATGATACTGGGCTTCCCTGGTGACGCAGTGGTTGAGAGTCCGCCTGCCGATGCAGGGGACACGGGTTCGTGCCCCGGTCCGGGAAGATCCCACATGCTGCGGAGCGGCTGGGCCTGTGAGCCATGGCCGCTGAGCCTGCGTGTCCGGAGCCTGTGCTCCGCAATGGGAGAGGCCACAACAGTGAGAGGCCCGCGTACCGCAAAGAAAACAAACAAACAAACAAACATGATACACTTGGGAAAAATAAATATGTATAAAGAAATACTTAGATTTATCTATAAATTTTATTGGCTTCATTACTAACAGTATGTTAGCTAATAAATTCTTATTTGGCTGAAGTTACTAAAGAGTAAAGATTTATTTGACGGTAAAGTAAAGATTTATTTGCCAAATAAATAAGTAAATACTGCCTTGCTTTAGTTTGTTTTTTTAAGTAAAAGGAAGTTTATTTGAAATAGTCATTTCAAAGTTGTTATATAAAGTTATTAAGTGTTTCATTATCTTTAAATAGATTAAGTACCTGCTTCTCTGTGTTACAGCTATACATTTACTCCCCATTCTTACTTTAATGGCCTCCCATTATGCAGATAACTGTATGCAAAAAAATTGTCACGAGGTATGGACCATGAAATGACAGAGTAGAAAATTTGGGGGAAAAAAATTGAGGAACAGTCAATGATAATCATGAAAAAAATCTCATTTTAATATTTCTTCACTCTTTCTTTAAAAAGATCTAAGTGAAATATCTAAAATTCGGTTCAATTGAGCACTGCTAGAATTTCACTTTAGTCTATGTACAGATTTATATATAATGGGTTTTGCTTCGCAATCTTTGGAAGAAAGTGAACACAATGTATACAAACTGTGGTAGCGCTTAAATTATGTTGATTTCAAGAAGAAAAGAAATTACATAATTTCTACTTGCTTATTGATGACAGAGGCTTATCCCTTTTCATTATAATACTTGCAAATAGACCTAGAACTTTTCATTTCAAGAAGACATGGGTGGATCTGACGACAATGAGCTTCCACAGTGAAAAGAAATAGGAGGTGAGGGAAGCACGTGCAAGCCATCTGTCATCAACAACACTTTCTAGGGAATGTGCATTTAGATGCATTTAGAAGAGTGCTGAAGCATGTGCCTTCAGTAAAAGTGAAATATATTTTAGGGCCACTACCAAGTGCTTCAGTATTAACTGTCTTTGTTGTCAATACTACTTGCCACTATAGTGCTAATTCGTTTATAATGTGCTTGTATAACAGGGAGAGTGCTTATTGTTATTTAAAACCAAAATTAAGTCTAGCTGCCTTCTAAAGTGAGAGGTTAGTGGTATAATTCAAACAAGTAGAAATCTCTAAACTCCCCTACCCTCAGCAAAGATGGAGTTGGGGAGGAAGATATGAAGAGACCAGAGTCAAAGGCCCACTGAGGAAAGGCTAAGAGCGGACTCAGGGAGAGGGGCTAGAGTGGTCTCTGCAAAATAAAGTGGGAAGAATTGCTTTAGAGTTATTGGGGCAGCAGCTGAGAGAAGGTTTCAAAAAAAAAAAAAAAAGAAAAGAGCAAGAAGCCAGAGCCTGCATTGTCAAAATTGCCCAAAGGACTGTTTCACAATGGAAAAGTCTGATGTTCAATTTTAAGATGTATTTGACACACACGCTCCCCAATCGGCCAAGACCTTGGTAAAGTCAGCTACACACACGCGTTACCTTGTGTTAGTGGTTTTATATGGATATCGAGGGAAGTGGACTGCGTTCTGCGTCAGTGTAGAGCAGAGAGGAGGGAAGAGCTTAAGGGAGTAGACTGGGAGGCCCACAGTGGCGTAAACTCAGAACCCGAGCACCCACGATGAAATCCCCAGGATTGGACAGAGCCTTGTAGAAGATGTGGGATAGGGGCTGAAGGTGATATCAGCTGCTCAGATTTTAAGGAGTAATGTCACTTGTCCTGTTATAAATGACCATGCTGCACATTTGGGTTGAAGGTATTTTAAATGTAACTATTTCTTCCACTTGAGATAAGTGCTCGGATAATTTTAGGATTCCCGTGTAATCTTCTCAGGAAATACATGTATCTACAATTAGAAACAGTCAAATATTTTATGCCAGTTATGCACCTAGTCTTACCTTAAACTTTATTTCAATTAACAAATGTATTTTGAATATCAATACAATTATTTTTATTTTATACAATTAACATATAATTATTTTTTAAAACTTTTTTCTTATAGGATATAAAAATAGACTTTTTTCATGCTTCTAACTATAGCAATGAAAACCTGCCGTGATGTCTCTTCTCACAGCTAGTTTTTCTGCTAAAAGTATTTGATCATGAAATGCTTTGGGGCAGCTCTCTTGGCCTTCCGAATTTAAAAAAAGATTTCCCATTTATTATTTTACACCACTGAAAATATACTTAAGGACAAGTGAATTACACTTCAGCATTAACGTGCTTTTCAGCACTCACATTAATACAGGATACTTAGAACAGTGAATACGTGAAGCTACTAAGGATTGTTTTATAACTTAAAAACCTTTAAGAATATCTCCCTCTAGTTTTAAGAATTTATTTTTCTCAGAATTATAGAAATATTTAATTCTATTGATCTACCTTTCAAATGTAAAAACTTACCAAATACAGCAGTTATTTAAAAATTTATCTTAATGAATATAATCCCAGAATTCATGCAGCATACGTGCAGTAAGTATTCTATATGTAATTGCTTAAATTCAGGGTTGGCCAAACTCAAATTGTATTGACTTTAATGAATGGTCATAGTAAAGCCATGTAAAGAAATGTAATGGAATTGGCACCTGGCTGCGATGCATAAGGCAGGCAAACGTTCTCCATAGTAGCAGTCAGTACTCAGTAAGTATCTGCTGATTCGGCAACGGCTTTGTTTCATGGTTCGGCAAGTTCATGGAGTTCATGTCTTCCTACTATTGCCCTAATCAGTTGAGACAGAATTAGCACTAGCTAAATCTTCTGTGTGCTGCCTGGAAGGGTTTGTTGAGGGTAAGAGTCTGAAGACAGAGATTAAGGAGTCTTCATCCTCCTAAAGTGCTGGGCATCCAGGATCAGAGCCCTAGGTCAAAGAAATCCAGCCTGAATGCAAACCTAAGCACCAGTGCATTCCTGCATTGGGGATCACCAGACACGCTCTGCATTCAGAACGGATATCCCAGTCTATGCTTTGACTCAGGAGCATTTCATGTGCCACAGCAAAGTGACCTTGGTTCAAAAATTGTCTACATGTTTCTAAACATGTAGAAGAGGATACCCTGAAAATGTGAACGTTAATGTTTAAAGACTCATGGGTTGATCCATGACTGAGGAACTCCAAAATGGTGAGTTTGTAGAAATATACATTTGGAGCTTCAAGTATTTATCTACCTATCTGGTAAAGTGAAAGGTCTGATCAACCCCAGAGTACTTCCTTGGAAGTGTCTGATTATATTTGCTTTAAAATATAATTTGGTTTAGGGCAGTGAAACTATTCTGTATGAGACTGTAATGGTGGGTACATGTCATTATACATTTGTCAAAACCCAAAGAATGTACAACAGAAAGAGTGAACCAACCCTAAGGGAACCCGTGGCCTTTCAGTAATAGTGAGGTGTCAGTGTAGGTTCATCATTGTAACAAATGTAAGACTCTGGTGCAGGATGTTGTTAGTGGGGAGGCTATGCTTGTGTGTGGGAGAGGTATATGTGAATTCTTTGTACTGTCTACTCAATTTTGCTGTGAACATAAAATTGCTCCTAAAAATAGTCTATTAAAAAAAAAAGAAGAACAGTATGGAGGTTCCTTAAAAAACTAAAAGTAGAACTACCATATGGCCCAGCAATCCCACTACTGGGCATATACCCTGAGAAAACCATAATTCAAAAAGAGTCATGTACCACAATGTTCATTGCAGCTCTATTTACAATAGCCAGGACATGGAAGCAACCTAAGTGTGCATCAACAGATGACTGGATAAAGGAAGATTTGGCACATATATACAATGGAATATTACTCAGCCATAAAAAGAAATGAAATTGAGTTATTTGTAGTGAGGTGGATGGACCTAGAGACTGTCATACAGAGTGAAGTAAGTCAGAAAGAGAAAAACAAATACCGTATGCTAACACATATGTATGGAATCTAAAAAAAAAAAATGTTCTGAAGAACCTAGGGGCAGGACAGGAATAAAGACACAGATGTAGAGACTGGACTTGAGGACACGGGGAGGGGGAAGGGTAAGCTGGGACGAAGTGAGAGAGTGGCATGGACTTATATATACTACCAAATGTAAAATAGATAGCTAGTGGGAAGCAAGCACATAGCACAGGGAGATCAGCTCGGTGCTTTGTGACCGACCACCTAGAGGGGTGGGTTAGGGAGGGGATATGGGGACATATGTATATGTATAGCTGATTCACTTTGTTATAAAGCAGAAACTAACACACCATTGTAAAGCAATTATACTCCAATAAAGATGTTAAAATATATATATATGTATATATATAATTATAAAATATACGTATATAAAATTTGGGACATTCAAAAGATAACAGGCACAACATTAAAAATTGCCTTCCTCCATTCAGGCTGCTATAACAGAATACTATAATCTGGGTGGCTTATAAACAGAAATTAATTTCTCACAATTCTGGAGGCAGGGAAGTTCAAGGTCAGTGTCTGGTGAGGACTTGCTTCCTGGTTCATAGATGGCCTTCGTCTCACTGTGTCCTATGTGGAGGAAAGGCTGAGGGAGCTCTCTGCTGTCTCTATTCTAAGAGTACTAATTCCATACATGAGGGCTCCACACTCATGACCTAAATCACCTCCAAAACGCCCCACCTCCAAATACCATCGCTTTGGGGATTAGGTTTCAACATACGAATTTTGAGGGGAGACAGTCTATAGCACAGGGCTATAATTTTTTTTTAAGAAAATTTGGGCACTAATAGATGTCGTGGTAAGTAAATAAGCACTTCCTCACAGGTGTAAAGATGAAAAGAAACTAGGGAAGCCAGGTGGAGCCCAGAACTGTAACATTCAGGTGTGGTAGGTGCCAATGACTCATTGTCCTTCCCAGGGACCTTCATGACATAGGGACATTTCTGTAGACTTGGGAATAATTTACATTTTAGGAAAAAATTTGGTAGACTGATTAAAAATAATAAATTACCATGTCAGAAGTATAACAAAATTTTATAGATTACATTCAATTTCCCTGGCATTGCAAAAAGAAAGAAAGTCAGATTCAAGCACCATGGAATCCAGGACAGGTATGGTACCAAGGAGGGCTTTAATGGTAAATTAGATGAGACTTGTCTCCGAAGCCTCACTTCTTCAACTCCATTGGCTCAATAGCCTTAAGTCCCCCACTCATTTCACTGAACACATGAATAACAGTGAAAAAAATCCAGCTGTGTTGTTGCAGACAATGGACCCTACAGAGCCTCGTAGAAATATGCCTATGCCTGGCAAACCTGGTGGTCCAGAAGAAAGGCATTTGTGTCCATTAGTGGAATGACATTAGAAAGTAATCACGTGGCCTCAACAGTTCTTGCTGCCTTACCCATACCCCCTTTCTGAGTTCACCTGCAACCATAGAGGTCATTTCCCATCTCAAGCACGTGCATTTCTCTGCTTCAGACTGAAGGCTTTCTCCGGCACTGTAGGAGCTTGTTGGATCTAGCTCCGGCATAACCCAGATGCAAGGGAGAATGTTGCCCTCCACCAGTGGCTGACAGAAATCAGTGGGTAAATGGCCAGCTCTGTGTCTTTCACTGGGACAATTATGAGGTGTGCACTACAAGTTTTCTTAGAGGGTCCCCAGAAGGTTGTCCATAGTGGTAACTCACAGATTAGCTCACCCCTTATTGGCTTTTTTCCCTTCCTGGTCTCACCCACTCCCTCATGTGGGCTTCCTGGGATTACCTCCCAAATAAATTACCTTCATTCAAGTCCTTGTCTCAGGCCTGCTTTGGAGGAATCCCAAAGTAAGATAGTCTCATCCACTTTTGGTGAGTAATCTCCATGGCACTTCCCTATGGTGACATGTGAAGTAGCGGGGTGGTCAGCCTCTAGGCAATGCTTGCTCTGGAGGGATTCTGCACTCCTCTTCTTCCTTCTCCTTCCTCCAGATTTGTTTCAGGCATCACATAAAATGCAAGATGAGCACTATATGTCACAGCTTCAAAGTTTCTACCTCTCTCATAGGTAAGTTCAAACTTCTACCAGAGACTGTCAATTCATGACACAAATCAAAGTTCAACAGTATTTCAAAAGGAAACCCCACGTTGTGTCCCACACTGTTCTGTTGTGTAATGGACGAGGTGAAACAAGGTGGCTGTGCACCAAATCTCAGGTGCGGAGGACCCGAGGTTCTAAGCCAAGGATCAGTGTCCTCACCGGAGATGCAAGCCCACAGCTGACACACCTGGCCTGAGTTCTTTCTTGGCATCTCACCCTGGCTGGCAGGCATCTGGCAAATAATTTTATCCTGATTCTGACTGGTCACTACTCTGAGGCCACTATCAGGGAAGAAATTATATTGACCTCACAGAAATAGTGAAAAGAAATCCACATTCAAAACTTGAAAAAAATGTATATGAATGGTGAAAGCCAATGCTAGGTGACCTGTGGACTTGAATTTCGAAGTTGATCCGTAGGTTTAGGCCTGGAAAAGAAGCTAAAGAAGTGACTGCTTATTTAAATACCATTGTATTTCTAGTTTTGGAACCGTATGAATGTATTAACTCTTTTAAAAATTACATCAAATATGCACAGGAGAAAGAAAAAAACATCACTACGTTGAAAAGCAGAACATTTTCTTCCTGATTTCCTTTTTTTTTCAAACATAGTTGTAGTTATCTCAGTTTTTTTTAAAGTAACTATTGAGGATGAAGAAGCTAAAGTGACCTGTTTGACGAACACTCATTTAATATTTAAAATTATTCAAAAGATGTTAATAATTAATAAGAAAATATAAGACAAAATTTTACCCCTTTTATAATGGTCCCTTTTTCTGATCACTAGGTTCTAGATAAAGTTATGAATGCTTGTGTTTATGTATGTTTGGATATAACTTGGTCACTTGTTCTAATTAGACACATGCAGTCAGCCTGTATTCACTTTAATTAGATGTATTTTGGGCCATTAGGAAGATTTTCCTCCTCTTTTCTGTTTTAATCTTATCAACTAAATGGGAATATTTTTCCAAAAATTTAAAAATATGGGAGCATACATGCATTTGTACTTCTGGAAATATAAACATCAAAATAAGTTGTAATAAAAGAAGATGGTATTTCTGGAATCTTGCAAAACTGGTTTAATTTTATTAGTGTTGCTTGTAGTGTGGTATGGTATTACCTGTGGACTCTCCAACAAATTCCAAAGGCACATGGAGTTCTACAGTTGTATCTGGGTACTTAACGATGGAGGGGTTTTTGTGTAACTGAAATCTTGCTGTAGTTAGTCTTCCCAAGTGTTGGGAAAATACAAAAGGTGTTCATCGTGTTCAAGAAGAATTCAAATAGTTCACAAAAAGTAGAGGTATTTGTTGACATATCTATCTGGTTTTTTTTAGAACTCCGTCAGTGGCGAGAGATATTGATGATAAATCCAATGATGGCCGTGAACCCTTTATTGACAGCATCAGGGCATCAGAGCATTCCACTGGTTCCCTCACCATTTGAACCTCCAAGTGTGGATAGGTATTTCTCTTCAATACGACATTCCAGTCAAAGGAGAAAATGGATATTATTAAGGTTTCAAATGCTGTTAATCCCAGTGTTGTTTTATTGTCTAATGTTATTTCAGGGAACTGTGGTGCAATAAATCTGCCAGCCACATCTTCAACAAACTTCTCATCACTTCCCCTTTGAGGCCTGCTTGACGTCCTCACTCAGCAAATAGCTAAGGAGCACTTTCTATGTGACAGGCATTGCATAGGTGCAAACATGGATGTAGTCTGCTAGGGCTGTGGTAGCAAAATACCACAGACTGGGTGGCTTAATTTTATTTCTCACAGTTCTGGAGGCTGAAAGTCCTAGATCAAGGTACTGGCAGGTTTTGTTTCTCCTGAGGCTTCTCTCCTTGGCTTGGCTGCCTTTTTCTCTGTGTCTTCACGTGCTTTTTTCTCTGTGTGCAAGCACTTCTGGTGTCTCTTCCTCTTCTTATAAGAACACCAGTCCTACTGGGGCGCCACCCTTAGGACTTCATTTAACTTTAATTACCCCCTTAAAGGCCCTGGCTCCAAAGACAGTCGCCTGGTGGGGCAGGGGTTAGGAACACAATTCAGTCCATAACAATTGGGTATCCTGGATTTCCTGTGATAGAGCAACTCTTTCTTTGCAATAAAAGTGAAGTTATCAGTATTTTGGTTGTACACTCTGGCAGTTTCCTGTCTTCCCTTCTTTTGAATATACTGATACAGTCTGACATTCCGAGGAGAAAGAAAAATTCAGTATTTGTGCTTGTTCATGGAGCACGAACAAAAGAGTTGGACTTCTAGAGACCACTGAAGTTTGGAGAAATAAATTGTCCACCCAGGTAGTCGCTGATCCCAGATGGCAAAACTCAAGCCACAGTATGTTTATCCAATGAGGAAAGAATGTTGTGGTCAAGAATGGAAAATCAGACATTGGTACTGATTTGATTGGATCTTTTTTTTCCCCTGACATCCCTAAAACTTCCCTTTCCTGCTTTCTCTGTTGTGTTGGCAGCTGAGTTAATCCTTCCTTAGTAGAGCCCTTCCTCCTAAGCTTTCTCATCATATTTCTACTTAAGCCAATAGAGACTGCAGGACTTTTATACTTCATTTTGGGAAGAGATGATAGAATCCCATATGGCAATAAAAAAAAACTCACTGTCTATGCAATGGAAATTTTGTACAATTCCATTTTCATTTTACCTAATTTGTATCTTTTTTTTTTTTTTTAACATCTTTATTGGGGGTATAATTGCTTTACAATGGTGTGTTAGTTTCTGCTTTATAACAAAGTGAATCAGTTATACATATACATATGTGGCCATATCTCTTCCCTCTTGCGTCTCCCTCCCTGCCACCCTCTCTATCCCACCCCTCCAGGCGGTCACAAAGCACCGAGCTGATCTCCCTGTGCTATGCGGCTGCTTCCCACTAGCTATCTACCTTACGTTTGGTAGTGTATATATGTCCATGCCTCTCTCTTGCTTTGTCACAGCTCACCCTTCCCCCTCCCCATATCCTCAAGTCCGTTCTCCAGTAGGTCTGTGTCTTTATTCCTGTCTTACCCCTAGGTTCTTCATGACATTTTTTTTCTTAAATTCCATATATATGTGTTAGCATACAGTATTTGTTTTTCTCTTTCTGACTTACTTCACTCTGTATGACAGACTCTAGGTCTATCCACCTCATTAGAAATAGCTCAATTTCGTTTCTTTTTATGGCTGAGTAATATCCTAATTTGTATCTTTTTCCCTAGAGATTTATTGCCTCCCACTGTAGCTCCAACTGACCCAAGACAGTTTTGTGTTCCTTCCCAATTTGGATTCTCTGCTCTACCAAATGCAAATATGCCGAACGTGCTGTCCAGTCATGTCTACTCAGGTATGAGCAACAGATGGCTCTCGTCTGTGGAGCCACTGTGAACTGGATTGCTGCATTAAGCTTGCCATCAAATTTACTGCCAAATTTTAGAGGCAAAACTGTATGGTGATTATACTTGTAGTTTCTGTAATTACTACCTAGGTTTAAATCATGGTTCCACCACTGTGTAACCAAGTGTAAGTCGCTTAACTCCTCCAACCATCAATTTACTGATGAATAACATGAAAATCTGCAATTACTACCTGTCTTATCTTACAGGCAGGAAATGATGAGGTCATGAGGAGATGAGGTCTGAGAGTTAAAGGCCCTGGGGCAGTTTACATATGGCCTGATAGGTCATAGTGAGGACCTGCCTTTTATTCTGGGGAAGAGGGAAAGCTTTTGAGGAGTTTGAGCAAAGGAGTGACATGGTCTGACTTACATTTTACCAGGATCACTCTGGCTGCTGTGTTGGGGACAAACTTGATAGGATTAAAGTTCTGGAGTTAAACTGATGGGAGTTAATGGGCTATTAGAATAGTCAAAAGATTATGATGGATTGGCCCTGCGTGATGGCAGTAGGAATGGTAAGAAGTGGCTGGATTCTGTAAATACTTTGAAGGTAGAAACAACAAGATGTTCTCAGAGTTTAGATATGAGATGTAAAAAGAGGAGAGGTGTTAAGGATGACATCAGAAATTTTGGCTGAGAAATGGGAAAGGTGGAGTTGCTCTTCACTGAGTTGAGGAAGACCATGCAAGCAAGAGTTCTTGGGGCGGGAGGGATATCATAGGCATTTGAGATGCCTAATAGACAATCGATGGGGGGATGTCTGGAAGGCAGCTGAAGTCCAGGGAGGACTTCTGGAGACAACCTGGAGATATAATTTTGGAAGTCATCGGGATATATGAGACTAGATGAGATCATCCATAGAGTGGGTTAAAAGGATGAGTTAGAAGTTAAAATGATGATCCCTGGGACATACCAACAGGGTCTAGAAGATAAACGGAGATATAGAAAAAGCAACCACTGAGGTGGGAGGAAACCCAGGAGAGGACGGAGGCCTGGAAACCAAGGGAAGAAAGTGTTTTAAGGAAAGAGTGAGCAACTGTGTCAAGTGTGCCACTCAAAGGCCAAGTAAGATGAGGACCAAGAATACATGATTAGATATAGCTTTGTGGAGGTCATTGATGATCTCGATAAGAGCAATTTCAGCAGAGTGGTGTCAGTAAAAACATGAGTGTAGGGGCTCAAGAGGGAATAAGATTGAAGATCAGATTGATGCATCTTATCTCCCCCAAACTATATTCAGTGAGTTTCTGTTTGTCCCTGCTCTCCAATTCCAACAACTCTTAATACTGAGTTAGCCGAAAAGTTCATTCGAGTTTTCCATGTTACAGGAAAACCCAAATGAACTTTTTGACCAACCCACTAGATATGAACAATGTGAGTGAAAAGCCTGAGACAGAAAGAAATAAGATTGGCGCCAGGGCCAGTGAAGACACTGGCCTGCCTGGACTTAAGCATGTTGTCTGCCGCAGTGCATGTGGATCCACTTCGATGAGATTGAGCAGGGGCCAGGTCTGAAACTAGACACACCCACTGGAGTGTGACAGGCCCATCAGCTGAACCTGGATGGTAGCCCCATCTGGCAGCAAGAACCAGGTTAAATCTATAGCCCGAAGTTACAGGCAGCAATTAAGCAGACCAGTGAAATAGCTGCATTGCTGACTCAGAAAGAGCTTCTTACTGATGAAGAATCCAGAAACTGCCAATAGTTGGATACAAACAGGCAGGTTGACAACCTGTCCCAGGAACAGAGGTCAGTCTCCCACCTCAAGGCTGACGTGTAAGAGAGTAAGCAAGGGCAAGGTAGGGCCTCAGTCCTATAGAAACCGAGCCACTAAGTAAGTTAGCAAAATAGGGATTAAGACAGGGATCTGTTTCAAAATTTGGGATGTTAGGTAGGGAGTGAATTATTACAACAGGACTAGCACTAAGTTTGATGTCAACTATTTGGGAAAGAGAAAGAAACTTGAAATAGGTTTGATGAGTCCACATTTCATAGGGTGCTAAAATCCAGGTAATGAGAATTGTGCCCTCTACACTGATCTTCTCACATGGACATTCTCTGCATCCTTGGGCATTACCCCATGGGTTGGCAGTCTTATGCATGCCAGCTGTCTCAAGGAGAATATCTCAAAGGCCCTGAACTATAAAAATATAGAGGTTTAGATTCAGAAGGATTTTTAGAGGCCCTGTCATCTAACCTCTGAATTTTACAACTGAGAGAGAATCTCGTAAAAATAGATACAGTATGGTGTATTTCAAGATAGGTTATTATTAATAGGAGTTTAACGAGCTCTGCTAGCTTGGTACAAGGGAAGTATAAAAACAGTTCTAGCCTTCATGATACTTGCCCTCTTGTTGGGGAGAACAGATTTACACATGTAAAACTATCATTGAACAAAACTGTAATAAGTATAATTTGTGCATCTGTTATTGTTACAGTGTGGTCTGTAGACCTATGCTGGTCTGAGAAGTGTTTGTACAAATAAATGCATAAACAGAGAGTAAGGCTTAGAAACTTTCACAGCAACCTGACAGGGTAATTTTATGTCTGTTAATCTAATCGTTTTAAATTGTGCTTGTACTTGTTCTTGCTTTCATTTCAATTTTCTAAAATGTCATTTTATGTATTTTTTGAAAGTATTGGTCCATGATGGGTTGGAAATTTTAAAAGAAAAAAATAGTCCTTCACCAAGGGATGGTTTGAGAAGCACCAGCATAGACTCTAAGTGCATTAGGAGTCCAGAAAAAGAAAAAATCAATAAAAGCATGAAGTTACCAGGCAAGAATAGAGCCTTGAATTCTGACGATGCTGTCATTACCTTAAGACATATTGGAAGGTTGACACAGAATGTAATTGCTGTTCAACTCCATTGAAATTGTTTTGTAAAAAGTATTTTCCTCAGCTACACCCAAAAGTCCACGTAGAGAGCTTCATATTTTATCCACTTAAAACACTGTATTTGGGGCTTCCCTGGTGGCGCAGTGGTTGAGAGTCCACCTGCTGATGCAGGGGACACGGGTTCGTGCCCCGGTCTGGGAGGATCCCACATGCCGCGGAGCGGCTGGGCCCGTGAGCCATGGCCGTTGAGCCTGCGTGTCCGGAGCCTGTGCTCCGCAACCGGAGAGGCCACAACAGTGAGAGGCCCACATACCGCAAAAAAAACAAAAACAAAAAAAACCCACTGTATTATTTCCAGGGATTTCAGTGCATAAAGAAGCACTTAGTTACTTTTTTTTTTAAGGTCAGCTAATTCTTTTTTTCCAAAAAAAAATTTTCAGTATTTACTGAAAAAGCAAGCGATCAAGAGATCCACAGTTAATTTCATCTTTTTCCTTTTGAAGTATGGTAGGGAAACATTGCCAGTCATGAGACCCATACTTAAAGAAAAAAAAGTATCTGGGGAATTCCCTGGCAGTCCAGTGGTTTGAACTCGGTGCTTTCACTGCCAGGGCCCTGGGGTCAATCCCTGGTCAGGGAAATAAGATCCCACAAGCCACAAGGCACAGCCATAAAAAAGAAAAAAATTATCTGGTGTTATCATGCCATCACCAAAGTGACTCCAAGATTCTGAACAGCCATGAACTGATACCATTTCCAACACTGTGGTCAGTTGGTGGTTTTTTGCAGATACTGTTTTAAATCATTATATTTTCTTTCATTATTTTCAAGTGGATATTGTTAATTTGTTTGTGGGGTGGGATGGTGGTTTTCTTGTTTAAGGTTGGGGCATTTTGCCACCTGAATCCATAAAGGCAATGGCTAGAAGGAATGAAATGATTCAAAGGCAGCATACTGCCAGGTAATGTAACAATGTTGTTTTATTTTCTATTCATTCACTTGTTTGTTTATTCATTTGTTATATATATACTTTTCTATATATTCATTCATTTATTGTATTTGTGTATTGTTTTTGTATATATTGTTATATTTGTGTATATGTATTCACTGATTTTATATATATATATATATACACATACACACACACACACACACACACTGATTACTTTCAAAAAGTATTCCAGGAATATTACAAAAAGAAACATATACAAACATGTACACAGGTTGTTTAAGGATAAAAACAAGATTAGAAATTACACAGTGACGCTAAGTCTACAGATCACAGTAGCTTGTCAATGTCTCATAATTAAAATGCCTAGCTGTGATTCCTTTGAAATTCATACTGGCATTTCTGTCTTAAATGACTTCAGTTCTGCTCAAAGACAGGAGCCAAGCTTGCCAATCCCACTTCAAACTATGCCATTAGAGCCCAGACAGCCCCCTGTCAACCTAAAAGTGGCCTTCAACAGCCAGGAGAAACACGCAGCAGTGATGACTCGGTTATTGCTGTGGGCAAGAGAAAGCATCAGTCAGCTTTTTCATTGCTGAACATTAAGGGGTCCAGGTGATGACCAATAAGCAAAGTAAAGTAAGCAAAAATACCACCAAGTCTTCCCCCCTTCTCCCTTCCCCAACCCTTACCACTGGCATTAATTTTAACAGTTGAGACTTCTGTGTTTCTTGAGTCTCACTAAAATTGTACTGTAAGGTTTAAAAACTTCTTCCCAAAACTTTAATTTCTTTGAGGATTAATCTCTGGCAAGAAACTAATGCTGTGCTGCATTCTCCCCATCCCTGCTAAGATTGTCACATCCATTAGAGACAATGCTCTAAAGACTGGCCTTAAACTTCCATTGTGAGATTCAGCCAAACCCTTCACCTGTGATCTTACTCCAAACTCTCCTTCCCAGTGGCTCTCTGGGGGATTCGTGTTTACACCTAACAGACTTCAGATAAGTAGCATAAGGACTCAAAAGAAAAGCAGAGGTGCTACAATAGGGAAGGCAGAGGGCCATTAAAATGATATTTCTAATGGTTTTCTTGGGTTTATAAAATATATTGTTCTGTTTTTAGGATGGAAATGGAAATGCATGCCATTTACCAACAAAGGAGAATAGAAAAAGTTAATTCCAAGGGACTAGCAGGCCTAGGGATACCGTTCCTTTATGGCTTCAGTATCCCAGCTGGCCCAGCCACCGACCATGGCAGGAGCATGCTCCCTGCCAGTGACCTGCATGCTCACAGAAGCGCCCTGAGAAACTTTCAGGGAAACCCCATGCTAGTGGCAACTGGTCCACACTTTCTAGAGAGCTGGGGGCAGAAATGTCGTCGTCTCAGGAGAGGTACAGGAAATCAGAAAGTTCTAGACAGTGACACCGAGAGTTCTAGAAGTGGAGTAGAAGAAAAGCTCCTAGGCCAAACCCGTGCAATTCCCTGTGAAGAGAATGAGTATGCAAAAGACCCAGAAACAGACACTCTCAACAATCACAAGTTGGGTGAAACCAAAGAAAAGCCATCTACAGCTCTTGCCCACACCTTTGGAGAGCTGGAGCGTGGCCATGGAAAACCCTGGGGAGCTCATGGCACTCCCCTGGAAGAAAAGGCCTGGGACAATGGGAAGGAGAAGGCTTCAGAGCAGGTTTTGGCAGCCTGTGGTGAAAAGAATGAGGTTTACCCGCCAGTTCCTCGACCATCTCTGCCAGGTAGGTGTCCAGGGGCTAATCCGCATGAACCGCAGGTCATCAAGTCCCTGAAGTTATTACATGGTGAGCTGTAACCACTGTGTTTCTTTTTATCCTCCTTTTTCTTGATCCTACTTAGAATTACCTCCTCTTGAAAAATTTATTACATTAGTTCCAATCAGCCATAACAGTGCAATGTATCTCTGTTTATATATTTGCTATATAGAGAATTTTCAGCAAAGGCTAGGAAGGTAAATATGAGGAAGGATGGGAAAGCCTACCAGAATTTTTAATTAACATTTTAATTTAATCTTTAATTTAATCTAATCTCTTCAACACAAAACAGAGGGGCTTCTTGCTTAAAAGTATGAATTCAATCTCTCCTGTATTTAAATGTAGAAAAAATAAACAATTAAACAGAAGCTCTTTCAGTGCTCACTACTGCTATGATACTCTCTAACCTAAAAGTATTAACACACTACCCCCTGCCCCAAAAAGACATACTGAATAGTTTTCAAGAACTTCTTTAGATAAAAAATAGTTTAAAACTGGAACTTCTTTAGATAAAAATATTTTAAAACACAGGGATTTGGATATGTGTAATCTAGCCACCATACCGACTGCTTCCCTGACAAAATATTAATTTGCCATTTTGATGAAGATGTAGCTAAATTCTCACATGGCTTAGAGAGCATGATAAATCATGTAACATCATAGAACATGGTAGTATTAATCTGGAGAATGAAATCCACAGGGTATTTCTATTGGAACCTGAGAGAAGCTGGAACTTTGTTTTTATTTATGATAAGGTTGTCATTAAAGATCCTTTAGAGGAAGAAAAGAAAGGAGGTAGCTAAGCTTTTTTAGAAATCATCTCTCAGTAACTCTATCTTTTAAGGGGGTTACGTGTAGATCTATGTAAAGGGACTGCTCTGTGGTAATAGAACATGAGGAAATGAATGTAACTATACAAGAAACTGTACTCTTAGCTTCCCCCGTTTCCCTTTTCCCACAAAATAATTTTCTTTCTGTTTTAAAGGAACACATGTGCTTCTTACAATCAAGGAAAATCTATCTTTGGATGAAGATATTCAGAAATGGACCGTGAATGACGTGTACAACTTCATTAGTGGCCTTCCAGGTTGTTCAGACTATGCTCAGGTGATGCAACATTTAAGTATTTTCTTAAAAGTTAAACACTTTGAAATATACTTCCTTCATAATGAGTTCTGTTGAACTTGATTTTGACCCCAGAGAGCATTCCTAATAATCTCTCCCTTTGTATGTCATTGGCTCCCCTGGAACAGAAGTCTCTGATTGGTGGAGCTTGGGTCATGTGCCCACCCCAGCCTCAGGGGAGTCTGGGAAAGCCAGTGTCTGGCGTTAGTTTCTGTCCCATCAAGGCTCCTGAGATGTGGAATTCTCCCAGAATTAGGAGGTTCAGAGGCCAAACATCCAAGAAGAATGAGAGGTATCTACTATATTCCCTGCTCATCCATTTAGCAAACATTTGGAGGCATGTACTTCTGTATCAGAAGTTTTAGGCTACTCATCGTACGTAACAGAAATATATACTTTATTCTAAAAAGGACAAGAAGGAAATACATCTGAAAAGTTGGAAATTAACTTTTAAAATTCCATTTTTATTCTGGGGCAATATATAAAAACGCCTACACACATAATTTAATCTGGTAGATAAATACCATTTTTTAAATTATAATGAACTATCAGGACAGTTGAAAAGTAAAACTAGCCTCACTTATATGGGAAAATTGGAGATAAAAATGGTGGGTTGCCAAGTTTTTGAAGTTTATGTCAGTGCTACATTTTCATGCATATAATTTACTTTTTCAAGTGATTTAATAACATAATTCCAAGCAACAGTGTGCCTACTAAATCTGGTATAACTATCTTTGGTTTATATTTTAAAGTAAAAGAGAGCAAGAAAAGGACATTATGATTTAACTACATCATAAGTAACTGATGTTAGTGATAACTTTTTTCAGATCTCATTTTGTGATATTTTCTTCAGTGTAATGCTGTTAATTTTTTAAATTTTTCATTTCTTTCTTTCTTCCTTCCTTTCTCTCTTTCTTTCTTTCCTTCCTTCCTTCCTTCTTCCTTCCTTCCTTCCTTCCTTCCTTCCTTCCTTTTTGCTTTCTTTCTTTCTTTCTTTCTTTCTTTCTTTCTTTCTTTCTTTCTTTCTTTC
>NW_021703767.1:95918444-95942512 GCF_005190385.1 Monodon monoceros | reverse complement strand
TTCTTTCTTTCTTTCTTTCTTTCTTTCTTTCTTTCTTTCTTTCTTTCCCTTTCTCTTTTTCTTCCTTTGTTCTTTTTATTGGACCAATGGAAAAGTCATATAGAGTAGTGATTAAGAGTATGGCTTATGAAACCAGAAAGTACAAGTTCAAATCCTGGCTTTTCCACTTTCTGGACATGTGACCTAAGACAAGTTGCCTCCCTCCTCAGTGTCTCGGTTTTTTCATCTGTAAAATGAGGATAATAGTATAATACATTTTCAAAGGATTGTTGTAAGCATAAATGAGTGCCTGGCACTCAGTAGATTCTAATTTCATCATTACCTCAGAGGCTTCTAGAGAAAGCAGAATCTCAAGTTACTTGTGAGGCAAGTTGTATTCTTCAAGTCACCTACTTTGTCTTTTTGCATACCTGCTAAAAAAATTTGTTCTATTTTTGCCTATTCAATGAGTATAACCTTATTATTTTATTACTAGTCATTAACCGTGGGTAAGTCACTTTTTAAATGTATCTATGCCGCTTTTCAAGTGGTACAATGAAGTTACCAAATTCTGATAACCAGAAAGAAGCAACCCCATGTATAACGAACATTTGATTACTGACTTCTGATGGATTGAATCTGTTTGAACTCACTATTTTTAATCAGTCAGTGATTCACAGTCATAAAAATGCAGTTTATAATAACCACTCTTGTAATAAACAATGTTACATGCATTTCATACTTTATAATCCCAGATGTCCCCTTATGGGTATAAAGAAGTCACATAAACACGAAGACCCCAAACTTTGCTGACTCATTATCTCTTGCCAACAGGATGTTGGTGCTTCCTTCCCCACCCCAAGAAGTGGTACAGTTATTTCTAGGTGTTTCTCAAATGTGTTTAGGATCAAGTCCTGCTCTTGTTTCCTCACTAAAGTCAGTTCCCCTCCTAGCAATTGCTGGTGACCTCAACAGCAAGGATGGCACTACTCTGCTGGGCATGACCAGGCTGTGTTCAGTGACGGTGTTCTGTACAGAAATGGGGAGCAACCCCTGGACGCAGCTGGGTGCCGTCTGAGCGCAACAGGCTCCGAAGCAGCACTGCTTGTGCACAACTTTCACAGGAACCCTTGTCTGCAATGTGCCATCCGCTTTTACTCACAGCCCCTGGGACTACTCAGGGCCACACCCCCTGTCCCCTTCTCTGTCCTCTTCTTCCTCACCTCTGCCTTAGGTGCAGCAACCTCCAACCACCCACCTTCTGCAGGTAGAAAAAGAAAATTCAGGAAAAAATAACTGCAGTGAAAATCCAAAGCCCCTTGCAAATGAAATCTTTTAAATAGATGTGAAGAGAGGATGGGTGGTTCAGCCATTTAGGGATATCCAGGATACCCTGTAACACATTTTTTTGGTTCAAAGTCAATGTCTAGTTCAAATAAGTCAGCAGTTAAAGTATTCTCTCTAAAAATAAATGAAATTATTAAAAATACATGCATATTTATATCATGTACTTGGCCCAAACTGCTCTCATGAGAATGAAGTGAGGATATCTTCTGAGTGACAGAGGTATGTTCTGCATCCTTGCCTCAGGCCCAGGGTCCATCCACCATGACTGAAGGTTAGGCCCTCATGCATTTCAGGCCCTGGGTGCCAACCTACCTCTGTATGAAAATTTATCGCTGTGATTTCTCCTTCTTTGGATGAGCTCTCACGGTCCCTTCACTGCTCAATGGAATCCCTACAAAGGAAAGAGAAATTAGGTAAATTTTCTACCATAAATATAGGTAACTATTTTTATCAGCACGCCTTTTGCTGATTGGCAGTTAAGGGTTGATTGGGGTTAAGCTGATTGGGGTTAAGCAGGGAAAATTCTGGATCAGAATCATGAACTATACATTATTTTACAAGTTCTCTAACAGGCAAGCTATGCTTTTTGGGCAACTCACTTAACCTTTTCTATGTTGGTTCTCTCATTTACAAAAAATCATAATAATAGCGCCTACTCTTTATTGGCAGCAGACTATGTGCCAGGCACAGTACTAAGTAAATTATTTAGATTGTCTTTTAAATTTAATCGACACCATACTTCTGCAAAGGAGATACTAACTCTATTTTGCAGCTGAGTAAAGCTGAACTTCAAGGTGGCTAGAGGACTGCTTAAAGAAATGTGTGTGTGACTACAAATCTAGCTCTTTCCATTATAATTACTCTACATTGAGGATATTGGGCCATACGATTTTCGGCCAAGGGTACCTGGGGCCCTAGGAATTCTCAAAGGTGGTAGAAGGTATGCTTAAGTTATTCAAGATATTTAAAAACAACAGACAACCTAAGAAATATCATACATTTCCCCAAAATAAGGCTACATAGACTAACCCAAACTGTCCACTTTTTTGCTTTGGCCCAAATTAAGTTACTTACATTAGCCATTCTACAATTTGCTCAGTTAAAATAGGAAAAGAAATAATTACTTAATAAATATAGTTTGTAAATAACTAAAATCTGTTAGAACACAAAGTTCCTGGTATAGAAGTTTCCCAAGAAGAATCTAATCTTCTGCTGGTCCTGAGGCATGCCCTCCGAGGCACGGAACACACAGTGGAAATGGGACAAATATGGTTCCTCTTCTTACGGAGCTTGTAGTCCAGAAGAGGGGCACCGTAAGGGATTCCACATCAGCGTGACCATGCTGGAGAGGGCAGCTACGGCGCCTGGTAGGAACACATGGGAGGGCCTTACGGTTTCCTAGAGGAAGAGGCATCGAAAGTGAGACCTGACAGTGAGGGGTTTACCACCTGAGGGACAACAAGGTGAGAGGGAGGCAAAGGAGGAGTTTCCAGGTGAGGACCAGAAGCCAGAGAGAACTTAACATGGTTGGGATTTGAGAATAATTTTTAGTGGCCAGAGGCCAGGGCCAAGGTGGGAAAGGTGAGGATGGCAGGATAGGGGACTGAAGAGGGAGAAGGGATCAGGCCACAGAGACTTGAAGGATTGTGACTTCATCCTGGAAACAGTCTAGGTTTTAAGGAGGAGTGGCGTGCTTAGCTTTGTGTTTCAGAAAGGTTGCTCAAGTTGCTTTCATGAAAATAGGTTAGGTCTTAAAAAAAAGACATTTAAACAAAGCTGACATCTTTTGTGTTTAATAAGGTGTTTAAAGATCATGCAATTGATGGAGAAACCTTGCCATTACTCACAGAGGGGCATCTTCGAAGCACTATGGGCTTAAAGCTGGGGCCGGCACTAAAGATCCAATCGCAGGTAGGGTGATTTTTCGTAACTAAACATGTGTTAATGGTATGAAGCTTAAGAGAAATATGTTACCTTTATCTTGTTGTAACATTAACAATACATCTTTATTAAGCTTTTTCCCTCTGTGGTTGGGGACATGATAAAAGTGAGGGAACCTGAGGGCTTCCCTGGTGGCGCAGTGGTTGAGAGTCCGCCTGCCGATGCAGGGGACACGGGTTTGTGCCCTGGTCTGGGAAGATCCCACATGCCGCGGAGCGGCTGGGCCCGTGAGCCGTGGCCGCTGAGCCTGCGCGTCCGGAGCCTGTGCTCCACAGCGGGAGAGGCCACAACAGTGAGAGGCCCGCGTACCGCAAAAAAAAACAAAAGGAACCTGAAAACTTTGGACGGGGCATTGGTACACGTTCCTAGTTTTGGTTGGGAAGGCACAAAGCAGTGGTGTGCTGGCCAATGTTTAACAACCTGCTGTCTTTAAAAATGAACCCCGATTTGTAGCATTTGTCAATTTCTGTGGTGTCAGTCCTCCCACCATGGCTGACAAACTCCACATGCAGCGTCACTGAATACAGAATTGGGAAGAGATGCACAGCAGCTCCCCATTTCAGACTATCTTCACCATGTGGATAGCACAAGTGTAAACAACCTCAATAGCAGAGATAATAATAAACAATTATAGTAAAATAAGTAGGTAAAAATAATTAAGTGATAGGTTTAGGGTATTTAATACTTTAGTTTGCAATATAATATATCTAATTGTAACTTTATATAATTTAATTTTCAATACTGGCATTTTTAGCAATTAGCTTGCAAATTTCCTAAAAATATAACAATTGGTCTCAAGAGCTGGAACAAGCCAGCTCCAGAGCACCACTTCTCATCACTACCTCCACTGCTTCATTCTGGTCTAATGCACTGTCTTCTCTTGTTGGATTACTGCGTTAGCCTTCTAACTCTTCTCCCTGCTCTGCCCTTGCCCACCCAGAGCATATTCACACAGCAGTAAAGAATGATTCTTCTAATACATGAGACAGATCATGTCACTCTTCTGCTCAAATGTCTGCAATAGCTCCCCATTTCTTTCAAAGTCCAAGTCAAAGTCCTATATTATTTGCACTCCTCTCCACCCATCACCACCCTTGTCTTCCTGACCTCATCTTCTAAGTCTCTCCCTGCCAGTTACTGCTTTTGTCAACTCACTTCTGGATGCTGTTTGAACATCTAGACAGGTTCCACCTTCACACTGTTCCCTCTGCCTGCGATGCTCTTCCCCCAACATCCTCATGCTTTGTTCCCTCATCTCCTTCATCTTTGCTCCACCATACCATCTCAGTGAGGTTTGATTGGTTCACCTTACTTAAAATTGCACACGGCCCAGCCCCCATACATACTACTGCTATCCCTTTTTCTGGTCTTCTCTTTTTCCCCATAGCACCCATCATGTTCAGTCACACAATATAATTTATTTATTTGTTATATTTATTTTTATTTTTGATTTCCCTCTGCCCCCACTAGAATGTAAGCTCCATTAGAGCAGAGATCTTTATCTGTTTTGTTGACAGATACAACCTTAGAACATGCAAAACCCATAATAGGTCAATAGTTATTTGTTGAAAGAGTGAGTTTCCTAAAAGTCAAACCAAGAAGCCTCAACTATTCTTTCAGAATTTATACAGTACTTTACTTATTCACAATACATGCTTAGACCAGGAGCTGAGTTTCCAGAATGTCGTTCAAAAACCTTTTTATTTTTCCTAAACTTTTCAGGGTAAAGGAGTTCTTTATTTCTAATGCAAATACTTCAGTGTTTCCATTGATGTTCTTTTTTTCAACTTCTTATTTTGGAATAACTTTAGATACAGAAAAGTTGCCAAGATAGTACAGAGAATTCACCTAGCTTTTCCTAATGTTAACATAATACATGACAGGGCACATTTGTCAAAACTAAGAAATTAACATTGGTACAATATAATATTCACTTTTAAATGATTTATTTTTCTTTCGTGAGGAAACTATACCTCTTGGAGTACTTACAATAACACTGCAGTTTTTTCTCAAATCTGATTTTCTTTGGCTTTGGTTTATCACTTTCGTTGCACTTTTTGTTCTGCTTTGTCCTTACAATGTGGCCAACCCCAAGTCATTCTTAATCTTCTCCTCACTTGCTGCTAGCATTCTTATGCTCCTATCTGATATATATAAGTGCTTTCATGCAGCCCAGCCGAGCTATTATATCCCAGGCCCCATCTACCAGCATGACAGGACTCCCACAGAAGCTGGGGGTGGGGGGGAGGTGGAGGGGGAAGGTCCAGCTGATGCCAGATGTTCAACCAAGCAGGACAGTTGTAGAGTCCTTGGGATTGGGAATTTCCAGGGGTCCCATTGAAGCAGGAAAATTGGAAGGTTCTGAGTAACATCTGAAAGTCCCAGAAGGTGGGCAGGCAGGAATCAGTGGATAACAAAATCTCAGTCTCCAAAATGGGAATCAAGGGCAAAATTCCATTACAGCAAGAACTGCTAAGAAGAAGGAAACCTACCCTCCAGAACAGAAATGTAGAAGGTAGACTGGGACTGAGCACACAAGGAAAGGGGTAGGAGAAGAAAAAGTTACTGGAATTTGAGAAAGATATTATTAGAATGGAGGGAGCTGGGGGTTTGAGCTGTAACAATGTGAACAATATAGAAATCTCCTGGGTCCCACTCGGCATCAGGTTTGTGTAGGAGCCCGCTGGTTAGTACTAGGGCACCAAGTCCCAGTGCAGCCTTATTTATGTCTCAACACTAAGCCCACTGAAGGCCAGTTGTGTGCTAAGGTTCTAAAGAATTCCAGCCTCACCTGGAGAAGGACGGGCTGGGTGTTGGTGAAGGTGAAGTAGGGTGTCTGTGGGAACTTTTGTGGGACCATTGGGAAAGGAAGAGCTAGAGTGAACACAGAGTGAAATAATTGTGTGTGCAGATGAACCACAGCAGAACCAAGAACAGGAACTGGTAAGCTCCTACCACCTTGATATCCAGTTTTACAATGTAAACACTATGATTCTAAAAGAAAAAGCCCACCACATCCTAGAATTGTGTCCTTCTAGATGTCCCATACCTGAAATTACCTCAGCCTCCCTGCCACCTGTGGCTTAGCAGAGTATGCTGTGTTATTGAAAGAATTCATAGATGTAATTACTATATTTTGTCTTCTAAGGTATCTCAGCATATGGAAAGTATATTCTACAAGAAAAGTCTTTCACTTCCTACCCACACGAAACAAGCATTTGATCAACCAACAGATACAAACCCTCTTTTGGATTTTAATTCCTGGAGTGATACACTGGACATTCCTTGTTCCCAGGATATGATCATTCCTAAAAGAACTGAGCGAGATACTATGAGAAATTAAAACCCTCACGGAGCAAGAACAGTCTTAATCGGTTTTCTGAAAAGTCTGGCATATTCTGAAGGGTGTGCGGGGGTTTCCCAGGACCAGATGGCAGCTCAGAGGGAGAGAAAGCCCACCCTCCTGAGCTCTCTGGGAGGAGGCCTTGCCCAGGCTTCCTGAGGTGACCACATCACAAAGTAGCTGGAGGCATATCCTTAGAAGCAAATACTAAATGAAGGATAGAATTTGCAAACATCAAATTTGTATATACAAAGAGGTCTATTTCTTTTTTTTCCTTCCAGTTTTATTGAGATACTATTGACATAACAGCACTGCATAAATTTCAGGTGTACCACATAATGATATGACTTAAATACATCATGAAACAGCTGTCACAATAAGTTTAGTGAATATCCGTCATCCCTTATAGATACAAAATGAAAGAAACAAAGTTCTTCCTTGTGATGAGAACTCTTAGGATTTACTTACTTAACAGCTTTCATATATAACGTACAGCAGTGTTCATTCTATTTATCATGTGGTACATTGCCTCCCTAGTACTTACTTATCTTACAGCTGGAAGTTTGTACCCTTTGACGACCTTCATTAAAGAGGTCTATTTCTGATTTTCAAAAAAAAAAAAAAAAAGAAAGCTATAGTTGGATGTTTCCACGAGGATATCTGTGCAGAAGCCAGAAGAGCTGACACTGAAAAACAGAGCTCCTAACTGTCTTCACTGGCTTCCCATCCCCCAGCCCAGAGAGAGACAGAGGCAACCCAGTGGAGCCAGAAGGAGGAAGAAGAGAATGTGAAGTACAAAATAGAGAAATAGAGGAGCTGAGCACAAGGCCCCAGCTTTTCTCGTGGCAGGCTTTCAGCCTGAAGGAAGCTGGAGAAAGGAACGGGCAGAAGCTCGAACCTTAAAATTCAGAGTTCGACTGTTACTCAGCATTTTCCTTCTGATATGAAACCATGTTATGACTAAAAACAACTGGAGGACTCCTTATGACCTGAGAGGGAGAGGAAAGGGCATAGTGACCACCTCCTATTTCACCCAAGAGGTGGGGAAGTTACCTCCTCAAAGCAGTACTGAACTGGCAAGATCGAGGGGAGACGATGACGGCAGCTTCTGCGCGTGCCCCGTGGAATCCCACTCTTTCAACTTCACATTTAACAGAAAGACTGTGAAAGGATCCGCAGGGAGCTGATAAGCGTTTGCTCAAGGAGGGTATTGGGTGACAGCGGTGTGAGGGAGACTTCTTACTATATACCCTCTGGTACATTTAAAATTTTTAACTATGAGAACGTATTTTCTGTTTTTAAAATTTATATTTAAAATAAACTGGGACTTCCCTGGTGGTCCAATGGTTAACACTCTGAGCTTCCACTGCAGGGGGCACGGGTTCAATCCCTGGTCAGGGAACTAAGATCCTCCACGCCGTGGGGTGCGGCCAAAAAACAGAAAAAATAAAATAAAAATATAAACTGTGGTAGGCAGCTTCTAAGATGGACGCCAGTTACCCCTGCTTCCTGATGTTCATACCTTGTGTGATTCCCCTCCCCTTTGGGGTGGGCTGCAGTTATGACTCTTTCTAAGGGATAGAAGATGGAAGACATGACGGGGTGTCACTTCTGTGGCTTCTGTCACAGGTCCTCTCTCTCATTCTCTTTGGATTGCTCGCTCTGGAGGAAGCCAGCTTTTCTGTCTGGAGGCGGACCTGTGGAGAGGACGGTGTGACTGAACTTGGCAATATATCTTCTGAGGCCTGCCAATAGCCACGTGACTCTTCCCCAGGTCAAGCCTTGAGATGACTATCCAGCTCCTGCCCACAGCTTGACGGCAGCCTTGTGGCTGACCCTGAGCCAGAGGCCCCCAGCTAAGCCGCTCCTGGGTTCCTGACCCACAGAAACTGTGGGATAATAAGTATGTGTTGTTTCCAGCCACTAATGGAATAATTTGTTTTGTAGCAATAGATTCCTAAAACAAACAAATTGCATTGATAAACATAGATAGCGTGCTTCCCATCTTCACTTTTTGATTTGGAAGATGGGCTTTTGAAGTCATTGCCCCACAAGCCATGTTAATTTAGTTGATCTTTGCTTTCTTTCATTTTTAATGTGAAAACAACAGGGTTTTTTCCTGACATAAAGTTATATTATACTATCAAACATGCTTGTGGACCAAAGAGGGAGTATTGGTAACTTTGAGGGGAGAGAGAGAGAAAGAGAGAGAAAGGCTCAGAGAGAGAAATAATACTTACAAATTTCAAAATTTTAAGAACTGTTTTGTCACATAACCTTTCACTTGCTGTAATTCCCAGCATATAAAAGTTTCACAAGGTGCCAAACGTGAGTTAACAGGTGTTATGGTGTGGGATAAAAAGAAAGCTTAATTAATACTTTTAGTGGCAAAGGGATCATGGGATTCCATCCATATGATGGCTTTTGAATTTCTTTTCCCTGCTAAATGAGTCAATTGAGTTGGTAACTGATTCACTTGAACAGATGTGTCTCAATGTTACTCTAAGGAAAATGTCCTTATGTCATCCTGGCATGTACTATCACCAAAAAAAGCACTGTGCTTAATTTTAGAACCATGCATAAAAAGAGAACCACGTAAAGGAGGCTCTCCCCAGCTCTCAGCACTCTTCTTTGGAAGAAAAGGAGACTGAAGTTGCTTGTCCACACTAAGATTATTCTTTCCAGATTCATGACTCTAGGGTACCTTTTAACAAAAACCCACTTTAGTAATCAAAATTATATTGAAGGGTGAAAATTTTACTCATATTATCATATAGAAATAGTTTTTAACTCTTCTGCAAATTCAACTTTAGTCTTGATTGTACTGTGTACCCTTTGGGAGAATAAAATGAACAGCAAAAACAACAACAAAATTCTCTCTCATGTTTGAAAAATAATCACAATAAAAATGTGTTTGCTAAATAGGCTCTTCTGACTTATGAAACATTCTGTTTAGACAAGGGGAATAAACATCCATATAATGGAGTACTATGTAACTGTTCCTCTATGGAAGTATTAAACAGCTATTAAAAAGCAATAATAGAATTCAAATATCACCACTTTGCACCCCTAAAAACTAAAGGACCTAAACAGTGATCATAAATGACTATTAACACCACAAAAAGAGAAACAACTAGACATTATATGCCTCCTCATGGAAGCTTATGAAACTGTTACGAATATAGCAAAATCCAAACTGGGGGAAACTGTATAGTAGAAATGACCTGATCTTCTTCAACAAATAAATTGCAAGGAGAAACAGAGAAAGGGAAAAGGGAAACCAATAGATTAAAAGATACTAAAGATTTAAATCACCCAGATGTAAAAGTTTTAGGAACAGGTGGTGATGATGGTGGTGAATGTTATTATTGCCACTGAACCGTACACTTAAAATTGGTTAAAATCACAAGTTTTATATATATTTTACCACAATAAATTTTTTAAAGGTTCACCAATACAATTATTTGGATGCCTATTGAATATATTGTTTAAAAAAAAGAGAAATAATTGGGGAAATTTGAACATGATTGATGATATTCACTTCTATTAAAGAATTATTGTCTGTTTTTTGGATGCAGTAATAGTGACATTTTTATTGTGGTAAGAACATTTAACACGAAATCTTTCCTCTTAACAAATATTTATGTGCACAATACAATATTGTTAAGGCACACTGTCGTGTAGCATATCTCTAGAACTTAGTCATCTTACCTAAGTAGTTGTTTCTTTTTTTTTGAGTTCTTATCTCTCAGAGATGTATACTGAAATATGTACAGATAAAATGATATATATTGGATCTGGGATTCGATTTTACCTGACCTACAATCTAATAAATTATCCACTTATTCTTTTATGGAGCCTGGCAGAATACTCAAGACCCTTGGGTCAGAGACAAAGAACTTTATTACTCATGACACAATAAGCAGCACAAACATTAGCATATTTGTTTTGGGTCCCCTTGCTCTCGGTGCCACCGGGGTAACACAGATGGATGGCTGCACGTGCAGTGGGTTGCTTCACAGCTGTGGAACACTGAGTTTGGGGAACTCACTAGTCTTACAGCAAACAGTAAGAGCAAGAAAGACCTACTGTTTGTCCAGGGGTGGGAGTGGAGGGTGGAGGGGTGGGGAGGAGATGTTACCTCATTTCTTAAAGTTACTTAGTACACAGTCAACCTTGAGAAATGGGCCTGGTGAAAGCAGTCAGGGCCTTGGCATCTTGGTCCATCCAGCAAGATTGTAGGAACATAAGAGGCCCAAAGAAGAGTCTCTCTCCCAACAATATCATGACACGAATTTGCTTCAAAAAATCCATTGAGAAATGAGGCTTTGGTAAGTCAGTGGGAGTATAGTGAAACAAGTTTGGCCATGAGTCGATACTTGTTGAAGCTGGGTTGTGAGTATATATGAGTATATAAGGTCCACTGTACTCTTCACCGTTTTTTTGTATATGTTTGAACTTTTCCACAATAAAAGTTTTTTAAAAATCTGTTTACTAAAGAGTTATACAATATGTATGGATTCCAATATTTTTTAATAGAATATGCAAAAATACATATTTGTTATTTTTAATTTATGGAATATTTTGTTCTGCCCAATAATACTAAGAATATACTTCAAGCAAATGCTATTCCTCATTATGGTAAATATATACATTGTCATCTCATTACAAATATACGAAAGGTCTGTTTTATAGAGAGTTGTAGTCAATTTACGGTACTTTTCCAGCCTGTCCTCTGCCAAATGAATGTGTCTTCACGTAAGCCAACAACATGAGGTCCAAGGTCTTCGATGTATCTGCTAAGAATCCTGAGATGTCATTGTACAGCTGTGAAAAGTTAATCTCCCCAGGAAAGGTAAGAGTTCACTTGAACATCATTGGGTGCCATTTTGAAAAAAATTAGAATGCTTTTAGGTTGTGCATATATATTTTTTAAACTAAACTTCTAATGTATCTCACCACTACCACCCTCATTCCCTAAGGGGTGGATTTTATTTTGCTAGTTAGAGTGACAAAAAGTTTACTGATTGTTTAATTGAATTAGATTATTATCTCTTTCATTTTGCTAAGAAGTTATTCTCATCAAATAAAACAAAAGCAGGGACTTCCCTGGTGGCACAGTGGTTAAGAATCTGCCTGCCAATGCGGGGGACACGGGTTTGAGCCCTGGTCCGGGAAGATCCCACATGTTGCAGAACAACTGAGCCTGTGCACCACAACTACTGAGCCTGTGCTCTAGAGCCCGTGAGCCACAACTACTGAGCCTGCGTACCACAGCTGAAGCCCGCACACCTAGAGCCCATGCTCTGCAACAAGAGAAGCCACTGTATCGACCTAAAGTCTGTCATATAGAGTGAAGTCAGAAAGAGAAAAATACCGTATGCTAACACATATATATGGAATCTAAAAAAAAAAGAGAAAAAGAAAAAATGGTTCTCATGAACCTAGGGGCAGGACAGGAATAAAGACGCAGACGTAGAGAATGGACTTGAGAACATGGGGAAGGGTAAGCTGGGACGAATTGAGAGAGTAGCACTGACATACATACACTACCAAATGTAAAATAGATAGCTAGTGGGAAACAGCCTCATAGCACAGGGAGATCAGCTGGGTGCTTTGTGACCACCTAGAGGGCTGGGATAAGGAGGGTGGGAGGGAGATGCAAGAGAGAGGGGATATGGGGATATATGTATACATAAAGCTGATTCAGTTTGTTATACAGCAGAAACACAACATTGTAAAGCAATTATGCTCCAATAAAGATGTTAAAAAAAAAAAAGCCACCGCAATGAGAAGACCGTGCACCACAACCAAGAGTAGCCTCCGCTCGCTGCAACTAGAGAAAGCCCGCACGCAGCAGCAAAGACCCAATGCAGCCAAAAATAAATACATACATAAATTTAAAAAAAACAAACAAGAAACAAAACCAAAAGCGAGGATCTCAAATACCTTGTTACTGTAAACAAATTTATCACCTTTTTTCCTAGTTCAGGCTGCTATAATAAAATACTACAGACTGGGTGGCTTATAAGCAACAGAAGTGTATTTCTCACAGTTCTGGAAGCTGGAAATCCAAGATCAGGGTGCCAGCACGGTCAGGTTCTGGTGAGAGTCCTCTTCCAGGTTGCAGACTGCTGACTTCTCATTTTATCCTCACATGGTAGAACTCAGAAAGCTGGAGCAAACTCTTATGACCCTTCTTAGAAGGGCATTAATCCCATTCTTGAGGGCTCTACCTTCATGACCTCATCACCTCCCAAAGGCCCTACCTCCTCATACCATCACATTGCGGGTTAGGATTTCAACATGAATTTTGGAGGAACACAGTCTATAACACCTTCATAGGCCCATTTTCCGTTAGTCTTCTCTCAACATTCTTGGGTTCTTTGATGTCTAAAACATTAGTCAGCAATCTCAGATGCCCTTCTGTGTCTTTTTGGGGTAGGGGAAATAGCCAAATTTCTGAACTTTTTTTCACAGTTCCACTCCTGTATAGAGAAGAGCTAATTTCACTTCAAAAAGGATGTTTCTCTCCTAATAGGCTAGGCCACGAGCTTCCTTGAATCACAGACTAGAAATGCCTTTCAACTGCTCTTTGAACACTGCATAATGTCCTGTGGAAGCTAGAAATTTCAGTGCTTTCTATATGGGACAGGTAGATAATTTGTTGAACGCTCAACTTGTTTCTTGACATTTGTGAGACTAACCCAACCAGTTTTGTGAAGGAAGCACAATATTTGTTGGAGTTATGTCAAATGCAGTGCTGTGTTTTGCCTTGATAACAGAACTCTGCTGCAGTTATTTTTTTTTTTACTTTCAAAACAGGTATGATAAGTGTTTATGAAAAGCATTTGTATAATTTAATAAATAGTGGGAAACAGTTCCCTGATATTTTCAAAACTTCAGTTGCAGACCTCTACTAGGGCAACATCTTTTTCATACATTTAGGTCCCCAGACACTGAATAAATAGAAACAGCTTCATTCCAAGCTGCAGAAAGAAATTTGGTCCATGTTAGGTTTTTTTTTATGAATTAGATGATGATCAGGTGGTTCATTGTGTTAATGAGATTGGAGTTACTATTGTAGTCTAATAGTTGGTTTAGAATCCTTTAACACTCAGCTTTTCCTAAATTATCATCTTGGCTCTTCGTGCTTTAACACCAGTGGCTACCACTAAAACCACTCATTTAGTTGAGTAAGCAAATAAATATTCACAGCACAGGAATCAGAATGAACCATCCCAAATCTGGTTGTATAGGCTGTATATAAGAAAGATATCAACAATTCCAAAGAATAAATCTATAAGAGGCAACATTTTTAGTCCTGGGAGAATATGAAAAAAAGTCTTTATTCCAGGCCTGATGACTGCTCCTATGCTAGAGGCATAAAAAAATCATTACTCACCAGCCTTTGTCTACACTCACCAACTCTTTAGGTAAATCATGTACGGAATAGATTCTAAGCATTGCTTCCCTCATAGAGAACTTTCCAAAGTGAATGGTCTGATTAAGTTACTTCTTATAATTACTATCCCTAAAGCACTCGTTAATTCATAAATCAGGGCTTTCTTTTAAAATTTAGGATGAAGAATAACAATAAAATGCAAGTATTCTTGTGAAGACTCACTTTTCATGTTTGAAATCTTTAATTTGAAATAATTTTTCAATTATCTTATTTTAGGGTGGTGTATCAATTAGGATATTCTATGATGCAAATCACAGAAAACCCAATTCATACTGGCTTAAACTATAAAAAGGAGCTTGTTGGATCTTGTAACTAAAAAGTCTAAATGTTCGGCTTCAGGCGAGGCTTATCCAGCGGTTCAAGTGATGTCACTGAGGATCCAGTTTCTCTTTGTGCTGCCTTCCTTTGACTCCAATGTTAAGTTCTATAGAAGTGGCTTCTGAGCAGTTCCAGGGCCTCTTCTCCTGATAGTGAAATGCCTCTAGCAGTCAAGACCTAATATTCTCAAATCACAGGATAGAAAGGAAGAGCATGTCTCTTCTAATAGATTCAAACTCCTGGGAGTCACTCAGTTTCATTGATTCCTTTGGCTCCTGTGCCCAATACCTATGAGCTGGATACAGATTGGTTCATCCCTAAAGCCTGAATTTGTACATGTATTTTAGCTCCTTAATTTTGTTTTTCATTTGTAATATCTCATCTAACTCTTTTGGGTATTAGCCCCTTGAAAGCAACTATGGAATCTAAATTTCTTGCACTATTTCAAAGTAACCACAACAATGAATGCTCAACAAATGGAACTGAATTATATGTAGCAATGATCATAATGATCATTCTTTTATTTATGCACTGTCTCTAACATCCCAAAGTACTTTGTAAAAAATATGTTAGAGTCACGGGATGACGAATGTTCTCCATTGGGAGTGGGAGGAAAGATAAGTTAGAGTGTTTATTTATTCCTTGGGTTACTTTCCTGCAAGTCTGCTTTCCTCATAAAGCCCACAGCTCCTGTCAGGCAGCCCTCTCTAGAAACAACAGCTATGGCCCTTCCTAAGTTCTGGATTGTGGGAAACCAGCCCCTCCTCTTGTCATTTCAGGCTGGGGGATGAAAAGGTTTCCTGCTATTGCTAGTTCTTGTTGGTTTCCCTTAACCCCACTCACACCTGTGTAATTGGTCCTTCATTAAGCTCTCCTCAATTATCTGGTTTAAGTGTGCCATTTGTGTCCTGCCAGCATCCTGACTCACACACACATACACTGTTAGAAAATCAAACTCAAACTGCCTTAAATCATCAATGGAATTTATTGAATCATGCAGCTAAAAAAAAAAGATGTCTTGCTTCAAGTCAGTGCAGTGGCTCAAATGACGGCATCAAGGCAATTAGAACTGGAAGAAACTTTATTAATCAGATTGTTATCTTGATTATAATATAATTAAATTTGTGTGCAGGAGGGATGAAAGGGTTTTTTTTTGTTTGTTTTGTTTTGTTTTTTGGGGTTTTTTGCTCCGTTTTGCACTAAAGAATAAGGAAAATAGTTTACTGGCCCAGTTGTTTCTGAATCCTATGTTAGCACTCTGTAAACATTTGAGATAAATAAATGAGAACCTTCAGAGGCCAAAAGCAAAACTAACTCCACAGAACTATATGGAACCTAAAGGAAAAATAATTGCTTCATCATTTTTATTTTTGCACATCATTAACTCTTTTATTCACAGTACCTGACACAGTAAACTGATGGATGATGGAAAGTAGTGACTAGCTCTTTTCTCTCACGTGATGCTGGAGATGGTATAGCAACTGATGTACCTCTCTGTTCCCAAACACTTGCTGGCCATTCCTGTCGATTTCGTGTAGTGGAGAGACTGCGGAAGACCAAGGGCACTACTAGTAAATGATTTATAGTAACCAAGGACAGCGAAACATGCACTAGTTTTAATTTTTTCAAATAAAAAGACTTTCACTCTGTACACAGTATTTCCAATAACACTATAATGTCAAAGTTAAAGAACAAGATAACATAAAGTATGCTTAAAAGTTTCTCGTTGTTTCAAGCACTTTGTTTTTCCCTGTGAACAATGGACAATTGTGCCTTTAAACTGAAATACTTGTATGAGATTTAACACAGCTGACTTTCTCTCAAAAAAAAAATTCATCTTTTACACTTTCTAAGTTAGGAAAAGATTATTTAAATGTTTTTGATTCTTTCATTTATTTCTTTTTTAGGTAACCAGTGAGTGTGTCTCTGTTGTTCCATGCTATGCCAGTGACAGCAGTTTGTCCCTTATTTAGCATGGACAAGTATAACAATCAAGAGAGTAATGTGACTATGAGAATTAATGCAAAGCACTTGCTGCCCAAGAGGCAGTAGCTGGGGTAAGATAGGGCCATGGGAATACAAGAACAATGCCCTCCTCGTCCATGCTCCCACCCAGCCAGGGCTTCCCAGAAGCCAGACCTTTGGGGGAGGTGAGAGACCACCAAGGACACTTCAACCGTAGCCCACTTGGCTCTCTGAAGAACCCACACAGCATGTCTTAGTCAATTTTTTAAATTAAAAATAACTTTTTTCCCTATTCCAAAAGCAATGCATGTTTATTATGCAGAATGTAAACATTTAAGGTTAACAAAAAAAGAAAGAAAGAAGGAGGTAGGAGAGAGTAGCCTTTAATTACCCCACTTAGGAATGACCATGGTTAACATTTTGGTGTATACGCAAAGCTCACTCACTCCTTGTCTCCCTCTCTTTCTGGGATTTTACTATGAATATCCTTTTGAATATCTTTATACACCATTAATTTAATTCATCTTTTACTCCTCACAGAACCTAACACAGTCCTGCAAGAGGAGGTATTCAATAAAAGGATGAATGGCTGAATGTCCGAATCAGCGCCTTTTATTCATATGCTGCTGGAGGTTAATATAGCAACTGCTGCACCACTCTGTTCCCACGTGCCTGCCAGAGGAGTACCAGGTATTGGGACTTATCTGAAACCATCAAGAAATCACAGTATTTGCTAACTCCACTAGAAAACCCCTCCTTAAAAGGAATGCTTCACAAGTGACAGAGCCCTTAACTTGGAGCTAGAAGATATAAGTTTGAATTACAATTGGTCATTTTACTTCTCATTTTACTTCTTTAAGCCTCCATCTTCTAATCTGTGAAATGAAGGCATTGACCTATGATGTATAGGATCCCTAGCAGTTAATATTCTATGCTATCTATATATGTCTGTCTGTCTATCCATCCATCCACCCAACCAAACACACATACATGTATGTGTGTATATATTTAAAAAATTTTTTTAGTGAAGAAAGGACCCAGGTGCTAGGCCTTGAGATGCTAGTATGACAAAATCTGGTTTTGTTTGCCTGTTTTGTAAAAACTGAAAGTCTTATAGGAAACCCAGCCAACATGCTTTTCCATGCCCACAAACACTCTCTGTGGCTAAACTGGGAAAATCAAAAGCATGAAAACCAAAAAGAAAAATAGAAAATAATGAAAGTATCTCTCTACATGTGGCTTTTATTAATTCTCAGATTCTCAGATGATTGTTGTATTCTGTCTGAGGCTCCCTTTCTTGTTTCATAGCTTTACACTCTGTTGTGTCATTTTCAAAATACTCCCTCCCCCCATTTCCAAGGCTACAAGCAGAGAATAGCTCTTCACTGATCTGTGAACAATGAGCTCTGTTTGGTAAGAGAACTTGACAACTGAAGCAGAAGAAATCCTAATATCAAAACAGGTTGAGACAGGAAAATGATTAGTAACTCAAGTGTCTGAGTGGAAAGGGAGTATGAACTATCACCTCCTACCCATTCCTTCCCGTCAAGCTTTGAGCCATTTTAAAACCCCATACCGATTCCTGAGAGCATTGAAGAAATGATGTGTTTCCAACATGTTCTGGCTGATGCTGAGGGCTCCTTCCCACATGTGCCTCTTCACCCTGCCTAAGCAGAGGGGATGTTAAGCATGGTGGAGGGGACCAGAGGGAACCATACTTAGAAAACCCTGCTGCTAGAAGTTTGTCCATGCAAGCGCACCGAGGCTTTCGGAACTCACCACCTCCAGAGTGTTTGCTTTTTCCAAATGATCATTCGGAACAGGTTTGTTCATTCCTAATACAGGTGAAATGCACCCAATTCTTACTTCCTCTAACTTGGGACATTCTGCCCCTATGCTTGTAGCACCATGCTAAGCCTGGCTGGAAATGTTGTCTTTGATTCCTAGGGTCTAGGCCAGGCCTTGCTGACCCAGCTATCACTGCTGTGGCCCCCAAATGGGAGGTGTGCTTAACACCTGGGCCCTCCTATCCCTGCAGTGGTGGGGAGCCACTGCTGCTTCCACCTTGGCTAATAAATGCTGCTCCTCTTCCCCCTTCTTTTGCTTTTTTTTTGTTTGTTTGTTTGTCTTTGGGGGTTTTTTTTGCGGTATGCGGGCCTCTCATTGTTGTGGCCTCTCCCGTTGCGGAGCACAGGCTCCGGACGCAGAGGCTCAGCGGCCATGGCTTACGGGCCCAACCGCTCCGTGACATGTGGGATCTTCCTAGACCGGGGCACAAACCCGTGTCCCCTGCATCGGCAGGCGGACTCTCAACCACTGCGCCACCAGGGAAGCCCTTCTTTTGCTTTTTAAACTTAAATTTTTTAGTTTAAGAAAAGTAGTGCATAGGGTCACATGGCTCAAGAGGGTAAACCATGAAAAACCTGTTCCATCCCTGTCCTCCAGCCACTAATTGCCCTCCTGTAACAAGCAAAAATGTACATCTATTTTTTCACCCTCTTTTTACGCAAATATTAACATACTACATTTGAGAGGGTTTTTTTTTCATGTAACAAAATATTACACTGTTGCCAGCAATGAGTGAGTGCCTGTTATTCCAGCTCTCAACAACTTTTTTTTTTTTAAGTTGAAATACAACTGATTTACAATGTTGTGTTAGTTTCAGGTGTACAGCAAAGTGATTCGGTTTCATATATATATTCTTTTTTAGATATATATTCTTTTTTAGATTCTTTTCCATTATAGGTTATTACAAGATAATGAGTGTAGTTCCCTGTGCTATATAGTAAGTCCTTGTTGGTAATCCATTTTATATATAATAGCATGTATATTTTAATCCCAGAGTCCTAATTTATCCCTCCCACACACACAGTTCTTTTCATTAATACACTAAGCAACTTTTACCAAGAGTCACACTAAAGCCAGAGGTCTGTGTTCTACATCAGAGGTAAGTGCTACATCAGCGATCTAAAATCTATACATCCTCTGAAGCTAGCACTCTGTTTGGGTCTGACTTACCAGATCAGGCTCCTTTTTCTCTTATCAGGAGCTCCCATTGCTCTCATGCCCCACATTGTTCCTTCCGAAACTCTGGTCCCCATGAGGACCACATCCATCACACATGTTGTATATGCCTTCACAGAGTTCAAGGTCTTTTTCTTGGAAAGATGTTCAGCCACAGTGCAGATCCATGGATGCAAACAGATTCATAGTGAGAGATGAATCTTCTCTATGATCGTCTCTACAAAACCATACAAGTTCTTTTCCAGATCAGCCCCAATTAAAAAAAAAAATCAGCTCCTCAGATATCACAAAAGGAAGCAGTTCTTGGGGGGGGTGGGGAGGGGGAATGGAGATTACAGTACCCAAAGGTCGTCATATTAATTCTCATTCACAAACCATTCCTAACTGATGGTCTCCAGAGAGTCAAGCCAAACTGATCATTTTAAAAGTAAATAAATAGTGGCTGTATCAATTTACATTCCCACCAGTGGTGCAAGAGGGTTCCCTTTTCTCCACACCCTCTCCAGCATTTATTGTTTGTAGATTTTTTTTGATACATCCACTATGCAGAACAATATGGAGGTTCCTTAAAAAACTAAAAACAGAACTACCAGATGATCCAGCAGTTCCACTCCTGGGCATATACCCCGAGAAAACCATAATTCAAAGAGAGACATGTACCACAATGTTCATTGCAGTACTATTTACAATAGCCAGGATATGGAAGCAACCTAAATGTCCATCAACAGATGAATGTTTAAAGAAGATGTGGCACATATATACAATGGAATATTACTCAGCCATAAAAAGAAACAAAACTGAGTTATTTGTAGTGAGGTGGATGGACCTAGAGTCTGTTATACGGAGTGAAGCAAGTCAGAAGGAGACAAACAAATACCGTTTGCTAACACATATATATGGAATCTAAAAAAAAGGTTCTGAAGAACCTAGGGGTAGGACAGGAATAAAGACGCAGACATAGAGAATGGACTTGAGGATACAGGGAGGGGGAAGGGTAAGCTGGGATGAAGTGAGAGAGTGGCATGGACATACATACACTATCAAATGTAAAACAGATAGCTAGTGGGAAGCAGCTGCATAGCACAGGGAGATCAGCTCAGTGCTTTGTGACCACCTAGAGGGTTGGGATAGGGAGGGTGGGAGGGAGACGCAAAAGGGAGGGGATATGGGGATACGTGTATACATATAGCTTATTCACTTTGTTATACAGCAGAAACTAAACATTGTAAAGCAATTATACTCCAATAAATATGTTAAAATAAATAGTAAATAAATAATTGAATGAATAAACTATTTCTTACAATATTATCCCAATTAATATATGTAGAAGGAATGTTGACAATAGAAAATCAGCATTTAGCAACAGAAATAATTATTTCAGGCAAAGATAATTAATGAGTGCTAAAATGAGTGGGCAAAAGTATGATGAAAAGCAGAATATTTACATAAAGTATCCTCTCTTAGATGCTAATTAATTTCAAAGGGAAGAACTGTAACTTGACAGCAGTGAAACCTGGCAAAAATGCCATCTTAACTAAGTGATCAAGGTTAGCATCACCAGTGATGGAACACCTCAACTATATTCTCCTGATAGAATGTACTGAGCAGGGCACGATGTCACTTTTGTGACATTCTTGCCAAAAATTCATAGCCTGAATATAATCATGAGGAAACATCAGTCAAACCTAAATGAGCAACATTTTACAAAATAACTGGCCAATACTCTTCAAAGAGTCAAAGAAAGGCAAAGAAAAACTACTGTTTCATTGTCATGAAAGACAAAGAAAAACTGAGGACCGGCCCAGATTAAAGACTAACAAAGCATGAAAACTAAATGCAGTCTAAGATCTGGGATTGAATCTTGAGCAAAAAAAGTAGTAGGACAGGACAAAATTTGAATAAGGTCTGCAGATTACTTAGTAGTACTCTGTCAAGTTAATTTCCTGTTTTGAAAATGGTACTGTGGGGCTTCCCTGGTGGCACAGTGCTTGAGAGTCCGCCTGCCGAGCAGGGGACGCGGGTTCGTGCCCCGGTCCGGGAGGATCCCACATGCCACGGAGCGGCTGGGCCCGTGAGCCATGGCCGCTGAGCCTGCGCGTCCAGAGCCTGTGCTTCGCAACGGGAGAGGCTACAACAGTGAGAGGCCCGCGTACCGCAAAAAAAAAAAAAAAGAAAAAAAAAGAGAATGGTACTGTGGTTACACAAGATGTTAACATTTGTAGAAGCTGGGTGAAGAGCACATGTGAATTCTTCTATTTTTTCTCAACTTTCTCTTAAGTATGAAAATATTTCAAAATGAATAGTTGAAAAAATTAAAAATTCTAAAAAACATGGTTGAGAAAAATTCATTTATTATAATATTGGTTTGTGGACAGAGTAAAAAATACATATTAATTAAAAGAAATATCTTCACTCTTGAATTTAAGACTAGACAAGCAAGCTTTTTCTTTGATTAGTCATGTGTAAAATTATTCAGGCATTTCTTAAAATCACTCTAAACTCTCAGCATATACTTTATTACCAAAAGTTGAAGTTCAGTATAGCAACTGTACGTAAAAGTACTTAGATAATCTTCGTCTGTCCTTGTCACAATATCAGTAGACCTCTGCTGGGAACTGTTTTATTATGACAACCGAGCACTAAATTCTCTAATCTTCAGGTCAGCAATTCCTGGGTGTATAGAAGAAGAAAGTTTTCCATTTGGCAGATGAAAAATCAAGACCCCCAAATCCCTCTCCTTAGGAAGTAGAGCTTAGGAAAAGAGCCTAGTACTTTTTTGCTGTTTGCTCTGAAATATAGCACTTTAAATGAACTGAGTTCATTTCCAGTGGGGTTAGGGGTGACCCTGCATAACTCAGAAGCAACCTGTAGGGGAAAAAAAAAAGGCAAGTACAGTCATGGGAAGCAGAAGATTTTACATGTCATGTAGGAATATAAAATGTTATATTTAGTAGTTTCTTATATAGATATACAAAAAAATTGAATAACTACGGGGGGGGGGAGGTAGACCCATAATTACCACAGCCTCCACCAGATTATTTAGATAATTACCTAAAAGTTAACATATCTACTCCATAAGATTTACTGGCCTTTTGTTCTTTTCATTTTGGAGAAATCAGCATTACTGGACCAGTTCTTGACCACAAGTGCTGTCTGAAAATTTTCTGAGGCCAATATAATGTGAACAAAAAATTAATAGTTGATCTAAAAAAGAAATGGAAAATTTTATTCGAGCCAAACTGAGGATTATAACCAAGGAGACAGTCTTTCAGAAAGCTCTGAAGACTGTTCTGCCCATTAGAGATCAAAACACAGTTATATAAGTTTTTGAGACAAAGGGTTATATGTCAAATGACTATTGACAATTTACATAATCCAGATCTATACATACAAAGCAAGTAGTGGGTCTAGCTAACTAGTTTTTTGTGTTTTGTTTTTTTTAAATTTATTTTTGGCTGCATTGGGTCTTCGCTACTGCACACGGGCTTTCTCTAGTTGTGGTGAGCGGGGAGCTACTCTTCGTTGTGGTGTGTGGGCTTCTCATTGTGGTGGCTTCTGTTGTTGCAGGGCACAGGCTCTAGGCGCACAGGCTTCAGTAGTTGTGGCACGTGGGCTCAGTAGTTGTGGCTCATGGGCTCTAGTGCGCAGGCTCAGTATTTGTGGCGCATGGGCTTAGTTGCTCCGCGGCATGTGGATCTTCCCAGACCAGGGCTCGAACCCGTGTCCCCTGCATTGGCAGGCAGATTCTTAACCACTGCGCCACCAGGTAAGTCCCATGCTTGTTACAAGATTAAGAAGGAATATTATTTCCTAAGGAGGGCTGGTTAATGCAGATCCACAATACACACTAAAGGGAAGGTAGGAGGCCCAAACCGGCAAAGAAAAATTTTTATGTTTAAATTTTTCTTGTCTTGACATAAAACATGAATTTTATTTTATCAACAAGAAGAAAAAATGTTAGGATTTTTCTCCCAATCTGCATGTGAGGTCCAGGTCTAGATGCCCTGGTTTTCTTGGTCCTCCTGACTTCAGGTTCCATGAATTCTGTGCCAATTGAACTTCTGTTCTCACCCTTGCCATCCCTCTCCTCTCTTCCCATCTTCATAGATGTTGGGTTTGGACAGAAAACAAGCTCTAGATATATTAATAACCTATGAGGTTTAGCTTTCTTTCCTTGTCCAAAAGGTTTTAATGTGGGGGATTTTTTGCTTTGTCAAACCCTGTATTTTCTCTCAAATTGCTGGGTTGGAGGTAGGTTGAGAAGGTGGATCCTTACATGTCTCTGTTCTCAGGTAAGACTACTATTATACAGGAAACCAAGCACAATGACTGAAAGCTAGAGTCTCTCATCTTGCACAAGGAAGTGCTTCCTCCATCAAATCTAGGGAAGCTTATTAAAACGGTTTCTTCTAATTTCATAGAGGACTATAGAGATAATAGAGGCCATGGATATAATGAAGACTTAACATAATTTTCTCCATCTTGTAAGTATATTTCTCTCCATTTACGAAAGCTGCAGAGGATCAGGACTATGTCATTGTCATCATTCGTTATTTACTCCATTGACACCCATTCACACTAAGCCAGTAGTGTGAATTTGTTGTTTTCATTTCTACCAGACTGTGAACCTTTTAAGGGCAGGTACTATGTCTTATTCTGCTGTTCTCATTGAGAACAGCAGAATAA
>NW_021703767.1:95762700-95918044 GCF_005190385.1 Monodon monoceros | reverse complement strand
TTATTCTGCTGTTCTCAATGAGAACAGCAGAATAAGACATAGTACCTGCCCTTAAAAGGTTCACAGTCTGGTAGAAATGAAAACAACAAATTATACTATTTGTTGTTTAAATTGTATTATATATATATATATATATAATTTTACATATAAATATATTAAAACTATATTAAATTATATATACTATAGCACTGATTGTATGAAATGTTGCAGAAACCCAGGAAAAGGAACAGCTAATTCTGCTGAAGAAAGAATTCAGGGAAGGTTTCACTGTGGAAGTGTTAGGTTTCTTGACCCTTAAAGGATCTGCCAAGTGAGAAGGGGAAGAAAAAAATGGAAACATGTGGGTATGAAAAGGCATTTGGCAGGATGGGGGAGTAGGAGAAGTGTGGTCTCACAGTACGAAAGATGAAGCAGGAAAGGAGTGACCCAGGTGATTCTAAGGAAGAAGATGATGGTTGGATATGGTCAGCTGGCACATGGCAAAGGATAGAAAGCTAAAGTCTTCATTTCTCAGACTTCCTTGCAGCTAGAGTCTGGTTCTAATTCAATGCACTGGTTGTATATCAGAAGGACAAAAGTGATGAGGAAGCCACCTTTCTGCTGCTGGCTGGCTTTCACTTTGCTGGCAGGCAAGGTCATGGAGACACAGGGTTCTTCTTCAGCTCCAGTGTTCAGCCTTGATTGTGGGAGTTGAGGCAGCTGCAGCAGTGCTGGCAACAACTTCTGATGCTGGCTTCCCAACAGGTTGATCACAGCTACCTGGTAATTTCTTGAACTCAGCGTGGCTATCGTTGACTCCTCACTCCTCCAAAGTAGAGATTCCCCTGAGTGGTTAGTTCTGCAGGGTCTGACAGGCCCAGGCTTGATCCTGCTTTTGCAAACTTTCAATGATTTTGGAAGCATCTAATTCTCCTAATTAAGTCTTTACAAACAGCAACATTAGTAGTACAATCTTCATTCACATACATGGTACTCATGACTTCCTTATCTTTGCTCTATTAGTTAGGGTTCAGTGCAAAAAAAGAGAAACTAATCTCTGTATTTTAACAAGGACTTAATTAGGGGAATGACAAACAATTACCATTTCGGTTAAAAAGTCAAAGTGACTTTTAAAAATGTTCTTAGTCTAATATTAGCGTACTAAAAATCATGTATTGTGCTTTTTTCAAAACAAAATATTTATGCTCATTTTTCAATAATACATATTCGTTGTCTTATTTATGCTGTTTCCTGAGTGGAAGTCTAAAGAATCAACTCAATTTAAAACATTAACTGAAATTTTAAATAAAATTAGGTTTACTGTATTTTATTTTATATTAAACATATGTATATTAAATTTTTTTTTCTTTGTGATAACAGCATTAAGTCACTGACATTGTCAATTAACATATTTTAAAGTGCTTTTATAAAAATAATGCCCCAAAAGGCCTGGGCGTTATTTGCTATACTTCCCTACAATTTTTTTCTTTTCAATTTAGTCACACATATATATTTAACATACAAGATGGACCCAGAGAAAGTGTTATTTAAAACAAAAACCTAAATGTATCAGTTTCCAGTTTGGATAAGTCTGATCAATGGGAATACATTTCTATGTGCTATTCCATTCCACTTACTGGGATGGTAGATCCCAGGAAACTGACTTTTTCAAGTCCACACCTAATCATCAGTCCTCAAGAGAGGGGAACCTGATCAGAGAACACTTTGTTTAGCAGAGCATGGTAATGAGTTTTTATATATTTATGCATCCCAAGGAATCCAGTAAAGAGTAAAGACCTCAAATTCTCTATATAGCAAGAAAAATTCTGAGTTTCGGCCCCAGGGAGAAGAAGTGACAGAGTCCAGGGATAAACAGAAGTTTTGCGTTGGCAGAAGAAAGGGAGAGGGGTAATGTGCCTCATTTGGGTGAGAAATAAAAGTCAAGTCACAGGAATGAGATTGCAAATTCATAAGGAAATCAGAGCAAGAAGTGGCCAGGAGAAACTCCCCACTACCACCATCAAAGATATAAATGGGGTGATGATAAGAGTGCTTGAGCTATTTTTATATAAATATTAAATGGAGGGAGGACCCAGAAACGTGACATTTGGGTTATATGTGCAAACATTAGCCATCCTTAATGTTGCTGTACATGCTGGGGAGCAATGGTGCCTGGCAGGTGGTTAACAAGGGAGTGGAGGATGGTCTGGAGTGTAGAGAGGGTAGAGTTGGGGTGGAACGATTAGCAGGCTTTTGCAACAACATTTCAGGTAGGAAATGATAAAAACCTAATCAAAGCAATGGCAATAGGAATGATGAGGAAGGGAAGAATTCCAAACATCTCAGTTGCAGGATTGCTTACTGATTGGCATGGTTGAGATACCTCCAAGGTTTCTAGCATGAGTGACTAAGTGAACAGTGATGCAGTTACCAGAGTTTAAAAATACAGTAAAAGAGACAGGTTTTGTGGGGGGGAATGGTGATTTCTAGTTGGACATTCAGTGGAGATATCCAGAAGACAACTAGAAATAAACAGTAATGCAGTATTTTGGAATTAAGCTGTAAACATGAATAAGAATCCCCAGAATGCATGGAGAAAAGGGAAGAAGATGAGAATGGAAACGTGGTGGCCAGGAACATTGAAGAGCTAGGTAAAGAGAGAGGAGCCAAAGAGATATCAGAAGGAACAACCTGATATCATGAATGCCAAAGAAGGAGAACAAATTAAGTGCATGGTCAATATTGTCAAGATGCTACAATTTGACATGAATTATTAATGGATGGTGGAGGTACAAACCAAATTGTTGTAGTCTAAGGAGTGAATGTCAGTGAGACGTGGTCGAGTAAATTAAACCTCTTCTGAAGAAAAAGGTGGTAGGGCAGTAGCTAGAGAGGTAGTTATTTTCCGTGAAGGGCTTTCATTCCCCATCATAGTCCTAACCTAGCATTTCGCATCTAGTAGGCACTCAACATCTATTAAATACAATAATATTTTCATTTATAAACTAGCTTTCCTATGAAGAGAATCCAGTGTTCTCCAAATAAAACAGTACAAAACAGATCTACCCTCATTTTGGACGGGGAGGACTGAAGGAAATAAACACATTTCATACTCTGTGTTATGTTTTGGGTTAATTGGTAAGAATCATCATTTTTTCTCACCCCTCTCTGACTACACACACCCTGATTGTAGATTATAGAAGAAAAAGGAACCAAATGACTTGCTGATCCAGTCCCCAGACTGCAGAATTGCATAGTCCAAAAATGAACTTTAGCTATGTTACTTTATAAAAGACTAGGCATCAAGATGCCACTATTTGCCTTAATTACATATTTAATTGCTATTAGGTTACATATATATGGGGAATGAAGAATTTTTTAAAGATATATGCTCAGCATAACATTAAGTGAAAAAGGCATATTATGCAATATGATCTCAGGGGGAAAGGGGGAAATATATATACACACAAAGTATGAATAAATACTAGAAGAAAATAAACTGTTAACAGATCTTTGGACGGTAGCGTTTGGGATTTTTATTTCCTTCATCTTACTTTTCTGTAAATTCCTAATTTTCCATTATTTAAAATCTCCATCTAAAAACACTTACTAGCAATTTAAGCCCATTCTCTTTGATCTAAGTAGCTCTAAAATAACAATAGTTATAATAGTAATTCACCAGACTCCAAGTACCCTGCAGTCTTCTTAATTCCAACTTCTTAGAATCTCTCTCCTTACTCATCGTATTAGTTGCTTGTACTCCCTGAGTTCTCTGACTCGGATTCTAAAGGTGCGTTTCGAGAAGCAACGTGGAAAATGGAATGGGGAATCCAAAGTTTGTTTCACATGAGCCCGACTACCCCCTACATTGTACGGGGAGATAATTTGGCTTAGGTCTCGTCTGTGCCATCTACCAACTGTGGAGCCTTAGATAAATCTGTTCATATCGCTGCACCTCAGCTGTCTCGGCTTTTCCATCTTCAAAATGGGATTAGGAGAATTTACACGTGGGGAATAGATGATGCAGGGCTCACTGGCAAGAAAAGAAGTGCCACACTTAGAGACGTCTAGAATTCCATAGGTCTCAGGAAATCCTCTGTAAAAGGTTCCACCCCAAACCTACTGACTCCGAGGAGCATGGGGCCCCAGGAATCTGTATTTTAATAGCTTCCCAGGTGATTCAGATGCCCAGTCAGGTTTGAGAACCAAGGACTCTTTCCAGTCCTCCTGTTCTTTGATCCACTTCTCAACTTCCTTCTGGTCCCAGCGATTTCCAGTTCCTGCAACAAAAGGAGCTAACGAAAGAGGGGAGAGAAAGCGCAGCCAAGACCCGCCGAGCCCGCCTAGTACCGGCCTCTCGCCAGCCTCCCCGCTCCGGCGCCAGCCGGTAGATTACATAACAGCCCCGCGGCGCGCTATCGCGATATTTCCACCGCCCCCGCCTACTTCCACGTCAGAGGGAACCGGGCGGAGCGGCCAACATGGCGGAACGCAGGCGACACAAGAAGCGGATTCAGGTAGCAAAGCCGAGCCCTGGGATAGGGGACTCTCGGAAGTGGAAGACGCAGGGAAAGCTCCCGGGAAGGGTGGGCGAAATCGAGGACGAGGTGGGGTGGGGTTCCCCCGCGAGGTCGCCGGTTGCGGGCTGAGTCGTTTTGAGGGGCCTGAGGAAGGGCGGTGTTGGCGACGGCGGAGACCGAGGCGGAGGTGCTGGGGCAGCGGCGGAAGGCGGGAGGCGCGGCCGCCAGCCCAGGGTGGCGGCGGCGGCGGCGGCGGCGGCGTTGTCGTTGTCGGCCTGGGCCTGTGCTGGGAGGTCCGCGTCCTCCGAGCGCAGACACCGACCCTCCCCGGGCTCCTCCCCTCCCTTCTCCACGCCATCCTTTCGCCTTAGCTGTCCCGAAATTAAGGCCGCGATAATTAGGGTAGAAGGAGGCGGAGGACTGACCTAAGGCTGCCCGTTCTTTGTGCGCAGATAGAAGGACCGTAGGAGGGGGCAGTGATCGGGGTTTGGTCAGCTGCCCCAGGGGCCCAGGCGGCGATCTGCGTATCCAGATGTTCGTTTGCGTGCAGCCTCCTTTCTCCTCACAGTTATTAACTTAAACGTCCAACTGAAGCTTTCCGGCTTTCTTTCAGCGACACAGTGTAAATAAACAAAACTCCCTTGGTACTGCAAAGAGCGGGTCCCGCCCAGAAACCTTTCACATGCCAGTGTGTCATCCTCATAACCTACATAGCATCCCTCCCTCATTCCACATGCATGTCATCTGTGTATTTCTTCCTTGCAGTTTTCCCCCTGTTGTTCTTGCTCTTTGCCGAGAGGATTAAATATGGGGAACATCTTAGACTCAGGATGTTTTGTTGTCTCCTTATTAGCTCCTGTGCCTAGAAAGCTTCATACGTCGTCATAAATTGATGGCGTGTTGTAAACTGTTAATATACTAATCACAAATTGTTACACTCGTCATTGTCTTTTTGTTCCTTACTATTTCATTGCTTAGATGAATGTTTCTAATGTTTTTTTCCCCCATTTTTATCACTTAACTGACTTACACCACAGGTGATTTGAGCTATGCAAGTTAAAATTCTCCTGAAAACTTTGAAGTACTAGGAAAAAAAAGATGCCAGTGATCAGTAAATTTAGAATTTTAGAATTAGGCAGAAATAAGAAAGTAGTTTCAAAAAGAGTACAGAAGGGGACCAGAGACAATTGCTCCCCAAGTTCAGACAGGTCATAAAACCAAGGCTTAAGGTTATTATGGAAGAAGTTTCTAATTATACTGTTTCTAGTCTTTCAAAATTTAGTGTTATTGGTCAGGTATGGATACAAAATATACTTTTATTAGAATTTGTATTGAAGTTATCAAATTAGGACGTACTGGACTTATATTTACACACATGGTATATTTTATGGCCTTAAATAAACATTGTTTTTACAGTTTCAACTGTTCTTTAATATTGTTGTAAAGGTGATCCTAATTCACTTTGAATACCTGCTCTATTTCAATTGTGACCTCATATTAAGCGGAAAGATAGATTTAAAAACCTGTATAGTAGTGGTAGTGACTGGGAGCTAAAACTTGTGCCTGTTTGTACCCCAGTGTCAGTAATTATTGGCCGTGTAACTTTGGTCAAGTTACTTAACTTTTTTCCTCTATTTCCAAATCCATAAGAAGGAATATTTACCTTAAAAAAATATCCTCATTGGGTTGTTGTGGAAAAAATAGGTGCGTGGGTGACTTGTTATTAAAGGTTATAAAAGCTATTAAAAGAGTGCTTAGCACATAACTCCTTTTTCCCCTTCCCCAGGGATGAAGGCTTTAGGATAATTTGTTTTGGTTTTTGTTAAGCACGCTGATATGCTGAAGAAAAATTAACAGTTATCTATTCAGTAAATAAGCCTTTGAGTTGTGAGTTCCATAAAGAATGGCTGTTTACTTACTGTTGTTTAGTTGGGGATTAGATAAGTGTGTGAGGATCTGATTGCTAAAAATCAAGTTGGCATACTGCTAAGTGAAAATAAATAACATTTTTCACCTCCTCCAAGTTTTCTACATAGCTGTGCTATGTAAAATGTTGTGGAGATCTTGGGAGTGCTACCTGGAGTACTACTGTGCAGTGTCAACAGATTAATAGAAGTGTACAATATCTTATAAAACTCCTTGGTTTTTTTCCCTCCAGAGAATCAGAAACTCTATAATATTGGCATTACTTTAGACAAAAAGATCAAACGTAATGACCAAATTCAGAGTTGAAGTTACAGAAAAAATTCTATTGTGAGACTCTGGGCAAAAAGATCTGTAATATTAACTCAGTTTCCTGTTGCTACTTGATGTTTCATGTTTAGAAAAGATTTTTATGTTTAGTAGATTTACTGATCTTGAATTGTAATTTGTATATTGGGGGAAATGATTGATACAAACAAGTTCAGGGTTTTAAAAAGTAGTTAATTTGTATGCTTTTTCTTTTTTTTAAAATTTATTTTATTTATTTTTGGCTGCATTGGGTCTTCGTTGCTGCACGCGTGCTTTCTGTAGCGGTGAGCGGGGGCTACTCTTCATTGTGGTGCGCGGGCTTCTCATTGTGGTGGCTTCTCGTTGCAGAGCATGGACTCTAGGTGTGCAGGCTTCAGTAGTTGTGGCTCACAGGCTCAGTAGTTGTGGCACGCGGACTTAGTTGCTCCGTGGCATGTGGGATCTTCCCGGCCCAGGGCTCGAACCCATGTCCCCTGCATCGGCAGGCGGATTCTCAACCACTGCACCACCAGGGAAGCCCTGTATGCTTTTTCTAATGTAGCCTAATTTTAGATTCTGGTATTCCATCAAAGTTGGAAGCAAGAAGACTATTTTGTCACATTTCCTTCTTGGACTCACTTTACTGGTCACTGAAAACCAAAAGTGAGCTGCGTGTTCACTGACGTTATATTGGAAAGTTTTCATGATTGAGATTCTCAAGTGAGAGTGATCTCAATTCAAATTAATAAAACATTTGAAAGTAAATAATTGTAAGTTTTCTAAGAAATGCAATTATGTAAGTTTTTAAGAACATTAAAATCAGTGCTTATAGGTTAACAAAGTGCTGCTTACTAGAAGGGTTAATTGAGAATCCTAGTACCATGAAATTTTAGAGTTGAAAACGATTTTCAAGTAGTAGGGTTTTTTGGAATCTTTTTGCACAAATGCAGCTCTTATGTAAAAGCAGAGGGGTGGGCCCAAAGCCCTATCACCTCAGTACCCCACTACTTCACTACCATTATCCCTCATCCTTAAGCTACTTTTAGGACCTAGATCTAAAAGCATTACTAGGTATAAAATGTATTGATCTAAACCGTTAACATCATTTTACAGATACACTGAGGTTCAGTGAGGATATGTGGCTTGACCCAGGGTCACTCATCAAGATAGTAAAACCAGATTTAGACCAAGTCTTCTAATTCCAGTTGAATGTTCATTCCACCACACCATTGATAAAAAATAAATTGTTTTGACATACTTTAATCTTGCAATCTTTATATTAAATTGTACAACAAAGACTTAACGACACTTGTCCCTGCTAAAGAGGCTCATCCCATTTAGTGTTCTGCTTATGTGTAAAGTATCTAGTTGAGTTTTGGGACATTGAAATGGCTTATTCATTCCTAGAAATTTTATAATACCTGCATCTCAGTTAACTTTGTTGCACCCATCTGTCTCCCTGTCAGTAAAACCCTGACATATCACGAACCAATATGCTTAATTTCAGAAAAGGGCAAGTTTAGGATTATGCGCTCTGACTCTGGGACTTTCTGAAGAAAAGAGATGGAACCCAGGAAGCCAGTCCTAAGTGGAAAAACTCCCCCCAGAGGCTTAATGAAGGGCTTACAATGGCAGGGGGTGGGGGATGTTAGAAGGGCACTGCCAAAGTCAAGATACAGAGACTCTTGTAAAGCTCTGTTAGTAACATACTGTGTGACTTTAAGCAAAGGATTTATCTAAGATCTCCTCCAGCTTTCAGATTTTAACCTGTTAACCTATTTACATTTTCACGAATATTTTATACTGTTTGTATAAAGATACAAATTGACAGTTGGTGAACTAATCTTTTTCTTTTGCTCGGTTCATTCAACAAGCTTATTTATTACCTAAGCTTATTTCTATTGAATATAACAATTTTTAAAAATTCTAGTCGTTTTGGGGGTCGGAGGATGGGGAAAACAAATTCTAAGTCAAAAATTCTGTGAGATTGAAGTCCATGGCTTACTGACTCTTGATCTAATATTTTTTTTCTCAAAAAGATTATCTTAAGTACCAAAAATAATATATAGTTAGAAATGGTAACCCCAGTTTCATTGTAGTATTTGAGTGTTGAAGTATTCTAAAATAAAAATATTTGTTAAATAATTTAAAAAGAATGTTCTACCCAAACTTTAAATTTTTGTAATTTTGGATTAAGGGTTGCAACACCCGGCATCTTGGTGTTTGGGTTGGCAGTCCAGCCTCAAAACGTACTGGTTCTTTGCTTCCTCATTCTAAAACATTTGAGCTCATTCACTGAGCTACAAAGTTCTCTTCATTCAAGGCTCGATGAGCTGGTTTCTCTTGGTTAGTGGGTGATGTTATTCGCAAAAGGCCTTCACTTTTTGTCAGAGGGTTTCTAGAAAAGTTAGGAAAATATTCTGAATATTTCTTCACATCAAAAGGGAACAAAGAGGGGAAGTACTTTAGTCTAATGTATAAACAGGAAGAGGATAAGACTGTTTTAGCCTGCAGCAGGGGAGCAGTGAGAATGAAGATTCCATGGCAGGCTCTTCTATATTACTAGCTTCCCAAGGTCATATTCTCTTGGTGCTCTTCTGTAGCAGTCTTTCTTTCTGGCTTTAAAGCCCCAGCAGATGGCACAAATTCTATACTGTTAGAGACAGTCTACAGTATGTATAACTTATATGTGGTATAATGAATATTTCATAATATTTCACAGAGGATAATAGAAACTTTTTAAGGATTTGAACTTGAAGGAGGAGCAAGGAAGGAATCAGTTCTGTTGTACCAATATGTTGATAGAATTCACTACTTTTCTAGTCAGATGTTTAAGGGAAGTTAAGTGATACTTTAAGAAAGTATCAAGGAATAAGTAACTGTCTGGTTGGGAGAGATTATCCAAGTCCATGTTTTCTGGGTCTGTTCACTTCATTCTTGCTTTGTAGTGCCTTTACCAAGGAGGGGAAGGGAATGCAAAGAGAATACTTGAGTCTGTTTTTGCAGTTGTGGAAAAGAGTTTGGTGAACTTGAAGTTAATTGTTAAAATGAGGTTTTAAAATGTGGATTCATGTATTATCAGATTCCCTATTATATAATAATAGAACGGACTTTTCAGTTTCTTGGGTATTCTAATAGATTTTACGTCTGATGCCTCTTATCAACAATCAGTAGATTAGTACCTGTATGCCTGTGTTCAGTAAATGGTTTGAGTGTTAATATGAGTGTAGACTTGTCATGCCTAAAGTTGATGTGATTGTTTTTCCCCCAAGAATCACCTTCCTCCCAAATTTCTGTTAATTGAAAAACTGTCCTTTCAGTTGATCAAATTAGAAATCTGACATCTTTTACTAAGCCATTTCATTCATCTTTTATCATTGAGTCCTATCTGTTGTACATTTGAAATGTTTCAAATGTCAAAATCCTTCCCATTCTTAGTCTAGTATCACATCACATCTTACTTGAATACTAAGTAGTTTTCCTGCCTTGTGCTTTTTTCCCCCAGTTCATTCTACATACAGGCTCCAAAATAGTGTCTAAGTCATTTTTTTTTTTCTCATTTTGTCCTCCTTCTATTCAAAACCTAGTTTCTGTGACTTAAGGAGTAAATTTGAAATTTCTTAGACTGCCTTGAATACTGTTTAGCCCTATTATACATACTTAACCTCACAATTCTTCCTAACTTGTCTCTACTAGAGCCAAATTTTATGCTCATTTTTAGCCACAGTATGTTTATGCTATTCATTCAGCTTATCCCAAATTTGTTCATCTTTCAAAATCCAGGTCCCTCTTCCAAGAGGTCTTTCATAGCTATTCTCATCCACATTGATAATCTCACTCCTTTTGTACTCCTAAAATATTTTTTCTGCCACTCATTTTGGAAAATAACAGTTGTTGTTTTGGAAGGTTATAACAAAGTGGAGGTATCATGCCTTAACAAATTTTTGGTATTAACGGTAGCACCCAGAGTTATTATAGGGTAAACACTCAGTAAGTATGCATTTGAACAATTTATGTTTATTGAGACTTCTCCCCCACATACCATTTTTAATCAAGCATATCCCAGTAACAAGTTATCAGTTAATTGGATAAATCTTTAAATTGGCAACAGTTGTATCAACTGAGGGAAAAATTGAACATATATGGATGTGATTATAAAATAGAATTGGTTTCTATAAAGCCAATTATAGTATCTCATTATTTCCAACTATTTATATAGTATTACTTTTTTGGCTGTACGTGACTATATAGGATATTATTTACTAATAGATGAGCCTCCTAGAAATGCAGTGCGTTACACAGACATAATTAAATGCTATCGTTTAACATATACTAACATATATGTTAATAATTTTAGTGTGATTTCAAAAACCGAAATATAGAATTTTTAGTTTGTCAGAAACTATATTTTGTGACTAGGACCCAGATTAAATAATTATGAACATTGTAGATGTTACTGAACTTGGAGTGTTAAATTTTGAATTTACAGTTTCTTAAGATTCTATTTCTTTGTGATATGTGTTTTTATATATAAAACTAAAGGTCTTTTAATCACATAAATATTTGGTTTTTACTATAGTTTTCATTTGGATTGAATGGTTTGGGCTTTTTTTTTTCTTTTTTAAAATTTTTATTGTATATTGGAGTATAGTTGATATACAGTGTTGTGCAGGCTTTTAATTTCTATTGTCACAAATAGTAACCCACAAGTGGGGTAATACGAGAGTATAAGAATCATGCATTGTTAATTGGCTGTTGGAAGTAGAGGAGTTGGGAAGTGCAAAGAAGGAAATACGAGAAGTAGCTGCCAGGTGACCCAGCAACCACGGCACAGATTTTCGCTTCATCTCACAAATTACTCCTCTTCAGGATAAAATTAAAGCTGAAACTTTGATTTGTTAGTTGTTCCTTATTTTCAACAAACATAACTGAATGCAAACTAACTTGAAATCTGTGGGAAAACTGACGTAAAGATAGATGATTTAGAGAGTTTATTTTTCCTGTTTTGTGTTATTAGAATGTCTTGCCTAAAACATAACTGTCTTCAGCATTAATTTTTCTCGGCATACTAGATTCTTGGCAGATAATTCTTTACTATTATTTGGCACTTTATTCATCTTAAGAAATAGCCTTTCCTGAAATCATTCACATTTAAATTGTATATTGCTAGAAATATTGCTTGAGTGCTCTGTGTACTGTGCTAAAACATGTAATTAAAGACAGTACTTTTATTATGATAGCTTACAGCAATAAGACAACTAAAAGTATATATATAAAAGATATATGCAAACGTAGACTGACCTAATTTTCTTCAGTATATGAATGGGGAGAATAAGTATACAGGAACATAAGTTCAGAATGTAAGGAAATAAAAGCAAGATGGGGAATGATAAACAATGAAGCTGGTAGAAAGTTTGGAGGAGGGAATGGAAAAAAGAAAACAGGGAAGGATTAAAGCAGCCTTTCCAAAACTCTTTGTGCCCTTCCATTAATCAGTTCTTAAATGAGATTGTAATTTATTTGTCTATTGCATATTTTTTTGCTGTACGTGGGCCTGTCACTGTTGTGGCCTCTCCCGTTGTGGAGCACAGGCTCCGGATGCGCAGGCTCGGCGGCCATGGCTCACGAGCCTAGCCGCTCCGCGGCATGTGGGATCTTCCCAGACCGGGGCACGAACCCATGTCCCCTGCATCGGCAGGCGGACTCTCAACCACTGCGCCACCAGGGAAGCCCTGCATCTTTATTTTTGCTTTACCCCGTTCAGAAAGAAAAGAAGAAAGACAAGGTGAGAAAAGATTCCCTGACGGTATCTAGAATCTGTAACCACAGGGGAAAGGGAAGAGAATACAAATCTTCAGCATCTCTGATAGTAGTTTGTATCTGGGACCGCACTGGGACAGCTGTCTTTGGTTAATTTGAGAACTCCTCCTGCAATCTGTTGTCCATTGTTCAAGGTACATGGCTTTGGCTGTTATTTAACATTTATTTATGGCACCTGTTTCTACTTACTTTGACATTTGGGCGCTCACTATTGACAGCCTCTTAATGTTTTGAATTATTGCATTACGGCTTTTAAAAAGAGACCAGGCAAGAGTGAAGGTGAACTGGTACAAAATGATTACCATACTGGAAAAACAACTCAAAATAAATGCCTTGTAGCTGAGGCCAAGAGGCAGACAGGTTTGGGCCCTATCAACTTGTATTTGAAAAACGTGATTTTAAAAATCTCCATTCCAGGGCCTTCTCTGGTGGCACAGTGGTTGAGAGTCCGCGTGCCGATGCAGGGGACACGGGTTCTGCCCCTGTCCGGGAGGATCCCACATGCTGCGGAGCGGCTGGGCCCGTGAGCCATGGCCGCTGAGCCTGCGCGTCCGGAGCCTGTGCTCCGTAACGGGAGAGGCCACCACAGTGAGAGGCCCACGTACCGCAAAAAAAATCTCCATTCTGTCTTCTGTATACATTACCAGGTCTGCCCCAGAAAAAGCTTGAAAGAAAGGCCTGTACTAAACTTAAAAAGATTTTCAGAAGAGATCTGTAAATTATTCTTCAGTATATCAATGTCACAAGTAAATGATTACATTAAATTAATATTCTTATTTTGCAGGAAGTTGGTGAACCATCTAAAGAAGAGAAGGCTGTAGCCAAGTTTCTTCGATTTAACTGTCCAACAAAGTCCACCAATATGATGGGTCACCGGGTTGATTATTTTATTGGTAGGATTACATCAATAAAATTATATTTGTGTGCATATCTTATGAAGATACCTAATTTGGGGATAGGTAGATATTTTAAAAATGCTCTCCAAGCATGATTGGTGAAGCTAGATGATGAGCATATGACAATTGATTATCCTGTTCTTTCCTTTCATGATTGAAAATGTCAATAAAAATAAAAGAAAGTGCTTTTTAATAACGTTTCTTGGAAATTTTTAAAATAGGATTTATTTTCAGTACTAACACTAACTTTTATTCAGATAGTACATGTACTTAACGATACTCTTTTTGTAAAACTCTGGCATAGAATTCAGTGTGAAACAAGTGTGTCAGAACCAACTTAGGAGTGTTTGTTATTCACATAATCTAAACAACTTCATAATAAGCTAATATTATCTGTAATGTCTCATAGCTTATAAATCAATAGTTGTTGAGTTTGCCTGTCTGATCAATTAAGGTTGAATTACCTATTATTGGGAAGAAATTTATTTATCATCTCTTCAGTGTTATGATTAATGATTTTGATAGTCCTTAAAAGTTTATAAAAATAGACATGCTGATTTTTTCACATCTCATATATTTAGCTTCTTCCAATGACAGTAGATTGTTTCAGAGCTTATTCCTCGGTGGGTTACAATAAAGCTTGGTGACAGAATTTCTGTTACTGTGGTAGAGGAAGATTTTTGGTTTGTTTATCCCATATTATGATTATTTGATAAGAGTGTTATTTACATTTATTTTGAATTTTTTAAAGAACATTTTCTCATTAATTTATCTTGCTTTAGTTAATATTTTTGAATGTCATTTATTTCAGAGCATTACTTTAAGAAAGGTGCTTAATCAGTATGTTTCACAAATTGAGGTTTTGAGGATCATTATGTCAGACTTAAATTTTCTGTTGAACTTGGTTTTATTTTCGGATGCCAGAATGTTGAAATTTGCCTTATAGAATATTGTTTAGATAAGCACAAATCCTGCTGTATACTAAATTTAAAATAATAAATTTCTTCTTTAGCTTCAAAAGCAGTGGATTGCCTTTTGGATTCAAAGTGGGCGAAGGCCAAGAAAGGAGAGGAAGCTTTATTTACAACGAGGGAGTCTGTGGTTGACTACTGCAACAGGTAGTTTTTATTTCTTAGTGAAGGATAATATAAATAGTAATTTAAAAATATTCTCCATGGTCCTGAAGCTCCTTCCCTATTTCATCATTAAGTATAGTGCTATTACAGCATAGCTCAAGTGTAGCTTTTACATGTAACCTGGATTTCTTCAGTACTTCTGGAAATGAATTTATTTGATGTTAGGCTATCATATATTTATAACTTTTATTTGTGTTCTGTTACATTTGTACATTTGCCAGGCTGACTGAACTGAAGGATCAGCAATAAAAATCATATACCAGTGCCTGTCGTGAACAAAAAAGTTCTTTCTTTTCTAGAGCAAAAGTTGGGGAATCTTTTCCAAAACTTTGTCAGAGATTCCTAATAGACCTGTTGTCCCTGTTTTGTTTTGTTTTTTCAGCGCCTACTGAGCCATTAGCCAGGTACCCTTCCCTATTTTGTTTGTGATTGCTAATATATTCCTTGTGAAATCAAGGCAGCTGAAACATCTGTCTTTTCTTCATTCCAAGATGAAGTATAGACAGTTCAGTAACATATCCATGTTTTTTATAATAAGTACTTCTCCTTTGGGAAAAACTTTTCATGGTTAATGGTGTACAAAAATCACTTTTCTGGGGAATTCCCTGGTGGTCCAGTGGTTAGGACTTCTCGCTTCCACTGCAGGGAGCACAGGTTCAATCCTTGGTTAGGGAACTAAGATCCCACATGCTGCATGGCGCAGCCCCCAAAAAATCTTTTCTCTTGGAAAGGAGTATGCTGGGGTTTTTTTTGGTTTTTTGTTTGTTTTTCCAATTTTTCCCTTGGTTTATTTACTACTTAAACATATTTATTAAGATGTTAGTATATGAAATTTTGTTTTTGTGATACTAAATTTTGTAATTGGTGGGAATTTGACATTTTAGATTATTTTATATGCTTAGCAGGGAGATACACGTAGCATTTACTAATATATTGCTTAATGGCATTTAAAGTATCAGCCACATGAGACCCCTCTTAAAAACCACTATTTTACAACCTGGTTTCTAAAACTGTAAAGTTGAAGAATTATTAACTATTTCTTAAAATTCTTAGCTGCCAGGGACTTGCCTGGCAGTCCAGTGGTTAAGACTCCACACTTGCACTGCCATGGGCCCAGGTTTGATCCCTGGTCGGGGAATTAAGATCCCACAAGCCACACTGCACAGCCAAAAAAAAAAAATTCTTAGCTGCCAAAATCTAGAGTCACTAATGGACCTTTGAGAAACAATGGAAATTTCATTGTCGGGGCAGGGATTAGCTAACAGTGGTGTAGTCGGTATTTTCCTTTACAGCCATCTGTGTATTAGAACTGCAAAGTGCAAATTTCCTTGCCTGCCTCAAAACAGACTTATTTTTTATATATATAGTGTAAAAATTAAAAGATGCTATAAATGCAGAAACAGAGAAGTTAAATCACTTATCCAAGGTCACACAGCTAGTAAGTGGCTGAGCCAGAATTCTAAATCCAACAATCTGACTTCATAGTCCATGCTCTTAACCACTGCACTATACTATCTCCTCCAAAATGATGATGGATTTAATGAAGCAAAAATTAAGATGAAGGATTAACCTGTCAATACTATTTGAATATTAAATCTGAGCCCAAATCTCTGAGGAGAGCAGCCAGTATTAATACACTTCACTTGGCTTTTTAGGAGACTTGATACTTCGTTATATGAAAAGCAAAAAAAACCTGAGTACAGAGATTGTCCTAGCAATACACTCACTTTTTGTTGTATATGTTATTCCCATTCATATCAAGCTTTTTGTGTCCTTTTTGCACTAAGAGAGAGAAGCATAACTACCTAAAGTTTTCAAAGCCACTTCTAATAATAACCATGGTGACCTCATGATGGCCAGCCCTCATGGGTTCCTGCCTGACTACAGGCAAAACCACAAAGGGACACTTGTCCTGTCTCATTTTCTGAAGTCTTGAGGGAGTCTAAGGAAAAACAAAGGAAAACAGGAAACTGTAGGATGTGCCTCTTTATGGCCTATTTCAAGTACAGACTCTTCAACCTTTTATCTAGCATCATCCTAACACTCCTAGTGACTTTGCATCTCCAACCCCCCAGTCCAGTAGTGTCCTTCTCACTCTCATTCATATACCATACTCATTCTCTCTTCTGGTCTTTCTTTGATAATAACCTGCCATTTTCCGCAAACAGTTCTTCCTCTATCCTGCCTGCCTCTCAATATAAATATCTCTCAAATTCCATCTCTACCATCTAGTATTCCCCAGATCCCCTAGCCCACATTAAACTAATGTTCTACAGAATTTATAAAGGTAATAGCATACAGTTTAGTCCTTAACTATTTAAATAGAATTGTTGCATGTGTGTTAGTTTTTCTAAATTTCTTGCCTGCTAAATCTGAAGGCAATTGGAGGACTGTTTTATACTTTATTGTAACTCCACAGCAATTAGCACAATGTGGGCATTCACCATTGTCAGATAAGTGAAGGTCCTAAACATATGTCTGGCATTTAATAAACATTTATTAAACCTGGTAAAAAAAATTAAGAGGTGAAGAAAAATAATAAGCAATTTAATAACTTTTCACAAGCTGCTTTTAATCCATTCATTTATTCTAGAAATACTTATCAAATATCTATTATAGGCCAGGCCTCAGGAATACAGAGATAATTGTGACTTGGTTTCTGCCTCCAAAGCACATATTTTCATCTGTTAGAGAAGATTTGTGACTAATTACAATACAGTGTGTTCTGTAAGAAAGACAGAAATGGGGAAACTTCAAGAATGGCCTCTCAGGGAATATGTTTTAATCAAATTTTGAAACAGAAATAGGTGATTACCCAGCAAACAATAGGAGAGTGGACATTTGATCCTGGCAGAGGGCACAGAACATACTGAGATAGGAAAGTAAGAGTAGTCTGTGAAAATGTCAGAGTTTATGTAGATGATCTGTACTGTACAGTGTGTTTAAAGCTAAATAAATGGAGGCACTGATTTTATTACAATAGTAAATGTCATCTCATTTTTTGAGGCATAGAGTGAATTGAAGTAGGCATTCTCTAAGGAACTATCAAGGAATAAGTGAATGATTCTACTTATTAATGAATGGAATGAGGGTATAATGTAACTATTTATAAAACCAAATGTGTTTGTGTTTTCCATAACTATCAATATTAAATGAAATTCAAGATTTTGCTACAGCAGTAGTAATGGCTAACATTGAGAACATGCATGCCAGGCACCACACTAAACAATCTACATGCTTCTCATTTATACCCCATTTTAGAAATACACTAAAATTAAGTAACTTACCCAATACTACATAGCTCGTTATGTGGTAGAGGTGATATCTGAACCCATCTACCTGAATGTGAACTTCTCAAGACCAATTTGATTGGTTAATAGTCTTCTTTTCTCTCAAGGGGTTGGGGCAGCTGTACAGGAGGAGTAACAGAAGCAGGTGTTCCTGCTGATTCTGTGCTCTTCTGTATCTGCTCGTCAAGGGAAGGATTTTTTTTTTTCTCCTAAAGTTCTATGGTTTATATTTTTTAATTGTTTATTTCTTTATTAAGAACATGTTTTTTCACTAAAGTAAATTTGAGAAAATTTTGAAAATGGTACAGAAGAAAATCCAAATTACCAATAATGTTGCTTCATGGATAATTATATTACCATTTGAGACTATATACTCAAGTATCTGTGTTTGTGTGCACATGTACTCTTACTATATGGAGAGCTGTAATATGAACTGTAGTATGAAATGCTGGTTTTCAATTAACATACAATGAATAAGATGTATTTTTGTTTTTGTATTAACACATTATTGACTGGGGTGGGGGGTTTTGCAGAAACTAATGCTGTGGTGTTAGTACATCTGCGGTCAGTAATGTGTGAAGTTGTAATGAATGATCCTGATAGAAAATCTGGAAATCATCTAAGTGCAAAAATAGAGATTAGAATATTTTCATTATAAATTTTTGTAAGAAGTTCTGAAGTAGTAAAAATTAAAGATCCCCCTTCATATGCAAATACCCACCACTACTCTTTAAGTCTCACTTTCTACTCATAAGTAGTTAATTATTAAGGGTCTCATTTCAGATTTTTGCTTGTTTATGTATATATGTATATGTGTAGCAGATATTAATGATGGATTCTTTGGGGGCATTTCAGGCAGTGGCATAATTATATATGCCGTATAGATCTTCTGAACAAGTAAAAGTCCAAATGAGGAGACCTAGAAGTTAGCTTTGTGGAGATGTTCATGGGGTGGACCTAACTGAGCAGCAGAAAGAAGCCCAGCCAAGCAGGTCAAAACACAGGTGGGCACAAGATAATGATCAGAAATAAGTTGTCTTTAGGCAAGAAGGAGGCATCTAGTTAGCAAGTGGTATGATGTGCTGGAGTAGGCACCAGTGAAGGTATTGAATAGAAAGGTGGATAGTTACCATTAACAGGCACAGATGGTGGCAGTGGGACCTAGCTTCTAGTTGTGTTTTGGTAGTTGTACTTTATCAAGGCAGGAATAAAGAAATCAGGAACTCTGAAACTGGAACATAAGATTTGAAAAGATGGCTTTTAGATGACAAAGGTAAGGGTAAACCAGTTTCTTGAGTAGGATTAGAAAAGATTGAGGCAGCCAAGGTTGACTTAATTTAGGGTCAGCTGAGCTTCTAAATTCATCAGATAAAGAAGTGAATAAAGCAAGGATCTTACTCTTAAGAAGTTTACAGTCTAGTGAAGGCAAACAAGCATGTTATAAATTGTATATTAAACTAAAAGAATAAATGCTGTGGATAGGATAACAGGAAACAGGAGGAAGGATGGGGGATAGATTTATAATTTTAAACAGGGTAGGCTTATAGAGAGGGTAACATTTGAGGGAAGACTTGAAAGAAGTGAGGAAGTAGACCAAAAGGACATGCTTATTTGGGGGAAGAGCATTCTAGATAAAGGGAATAGCCAGTGGAAATGCCCTGAAGTAGGAATATTAAAAAAAAAACAAAAAACAAAATAACCCCTGCTATATAGAAGAAAGATCAGTTCATTGAGAGAAATTAATGAAGCAAGGAACACATGGTGTTGTTCTGCTACATATATTGTACAGTTTTCAACTTGATACTGTGTTGTTTTCAGAGTCCAGAAATCTCACCTTAGCATATTTAATTATTCCTTAGTTAATTGGAGATATTTAATTACAGTGACAGGCTGAATAGTGAAGTACATGGAGAGAAGAAAAATACATCAAGAAGGACAGGTGAAGACACGATTTGGATCAGTCAGATCATGGGCACCTTTTTTTTTTTTTTTTTTTTTTTTTGTGGTACGCGGGCCTCTCACTGCTGTGGCCTCTTCCGTTGCGGAGCACAGGCTCCGGATGCACAGGCTCAGCAGCGGCCATGGCTCACGGGCCCAGCCGCTCCGCGGCATGTGGGATCTTCCCAGACCGGGGCACGAACACGCGTCCCCTGCATCGGCAGGCGGACTCTCACCCACTGCGCCACCAGGGAAGCCTGGGCACATTTTTAATCTGCTAACATTTCTTAAACTGTTACATTTATTTTCCCCATATATTTATATACCACTTATGTCTGCTCTTGAATTTGAGACTTAACTTTAAATAAAGCAGTCTTGATTACTCCTAATGAACCTAGAGAAAAACTTAAGGATAATTCCAAACCTATAATCTCATTAAATTATACAGTTAAAAAATGAAAATTAGGTTGACAACTTTCATATAATCAAATTGGCTACACAGGTTTTCAGTTAGACATTTTTGATTGTTCTTCAATGGGCTTACTAGTTGTAATTTCTTTTGTGAGTTGCCAGTGTATGTCTTCCTTTGCTCATTTTATTCAGGTCTTGAAATTTTTGCTTTTTAGTCTGTATATAATTTATAGGGAATGTAATGTCATATCTTTGTTTCCAAAGGCTTTTAAAGAAACAGTTTTTTCATCGGGCACTAAAAGTAATGAAAATGAAGTATGAGAAAGACATAAAAAAAGAAAAAGAGAAAGGAAAAGCTGAAAGTGGAAAAGAAGAAGATAAAAAGAGCAAGAAAGAAAATCTAAAGGATGAAAAGACAAAAAAGGAAAAAGAAAAAAAGAAAGATGGTGAAAAGGAAGAATCCAAAAAGGTGATTTCAACTAAAATTAAGTAAAAATCAAAAAATTATTACTTGCACATTAGCACTACTGGTGTATCAGCACTTTAAAATATTGCGCAACAACCACTTAAACCACATTAGGATTCTTACAAATACTGTGGTTGAGAATTTTGATTTCTGTGTCTCATATAGTGAAACTTTGACTATATGGATGTTCATTGCTTTTTGCTTCTTTGCAAACGTGTTTTCTTCTATTCAACTTGTTTTTTAATAGGAGGAAACTCCTGGAACTCCCAAAAAGAAGGAAACTAAGAAAAAATTCAAGCTTGAGCCACATGATGATCAAGTTTTTCTGGATGGAAATGAGGTGAGAGTATCTAGCTTATAAGTAGAAATCCAATTTTCCATAGGAGTTTTTAGAATTATCTTTGATGCCTTCACTAAGAAAAGAAGTAATTCAGATAAATTTAACCATGTAGATACAAAATCTACTTTTTAAAAGTGAATATCTCTGAATTTAGATTTATAAAAATTTTTTTAAATCAATCTGAATCGGGTTCAGCTGTCTATGATAGATAGGAAACATGAAATAACAGTGGCTTAAAACAAAACAGATACTTGTTTCTCTCTCATTAATGAAATCGGAAGGTAAACAGATATGGCAGCTCCAGGGTGGATCTGAACTTTTCCGCCTGTGTGAGGCAGTTAGTAAAGATTATCTCATGGTGCAAAATGACTGCCAGCCTTATATCTGCATCCAGAGGAGGGAAGGAGAATGAGGGACATGCTTCCTTTTTAAGGATACTTTCCAGGAAGCTGGCGATTTTATTTCTGCATGTATTCCATTGGCCGGAACCTACTCATATGGTCATGCCTACCTGCAGTAAAGTCTTAGAAATATGCTTTTTATACTGGATGGTCATTTGCCCAGTAAAGTATAAGATTCCCATTAGAATCAAAGGAAAAAAAGTACAATGGTTAAAGAGAGACACCTACAGGTTTCTGCCTCTTATAGTTAGACACACGACTATCAGGGTTTAAAATTTTCAATGTTACTTGATGCTTTACTCAAGGAGATCATTTTTATTTATTTAATTTAGTGGCTTATTTTTATGGTTGTAGCCTTCCATGAAGACCACTTAATTTAGTCATTTAACCAATACAAAAACATTTACTTATATACTGGCCATTGAGTTGTTGTGAATTTCTTGCTATACCTAATAAAAAAGTAGTATAAATAGAAAGCAGTGGTTCCTGGAGCTATGAGCTTGAAAATCTGGGAAGGCTTTTCACAAAACATGTGCACTAGGCTCATTCCAGGCATACTTCCATGAAGATCTCTAGGATGGAATCTATAGTAAGTGAGTGTGTATATGGATGTGTGTGTGTGTTTTGTATAATGTATCCCTGGGTGATTCTGGTGAACCCCTGCTTAAGAACCAATGTAATAGAAGACCACAGGTCTTTCTTAATGTGAAAGCGCAAGTACCTTCAGTTAAACATCAGGCATTGGCTATATGCGAAGTTGTTTTTATAGGTGTTGGGAATAACATGATAAATAGGATAAAATTATCTTCTTGGAAGCTCTTATAGTCTAGCAAGCATACAAGCGTTTAAACATGGTATGGGCATACCTCATTTTATTGTACTTCTGTTTATTGTGCTTCAGAGATAAAGTTTTTTGTTTGTTTTTTTGTTTTCAGCAAATTGAAGGTTTACAGCAACCCTGCATTAAGTCTGTCAACTCCGTTTTTCCAACAGCATTTGATCACTTTGTGTCTGTCCCATTTTGGTATTTTTCACAATATTTCAAACCCTCCTCCAGCAAAAAAATTAAGACTCACCAAAGGCTCAGGTGATGGTTAACATTTTTTAGCAATAAAGTATTTTTTACTTAGGGTATGTACATTGTTTTCTTAGACTTAATGCTATTGCACACTTAATAGACTATAGTATAGTGTAAACATAACTTTTACATGCACTGGGAAACCCCAAAAAAATGCATTATTGCGGTGATCTGGAGCTAAACTGGAAATACCTCTGAGGTACACTGTATATATTATATAGTACAGTATAATATAGTACATGCCTGTACTATATTACAGCATGGTGAGTATTATGATGGGAGAATACCAATTAGGTATAGGTAATTTAATCAAGAGAGGATAAGAAGGGTCTGGAGATTCTGGACACTTGACCTGAGCCTTGAAGGATGACTGGTAGATGGCCAGGTACACTGCAAAGGAGTTATAGGTCTGTTAGACAAAGGAAGCTTTTTCCTGAGCAAAAGCATGGGTGCTTGCATTCCCAAAAAGGCTAAGATTTTATTCTGTAGAAAGAAGCAGGCTTTGAAACTTTTAAAGATGGGAAGCATCTTTAAAAACTTGTTTCTTTAGAATGCTAAATGGCAGAAGTGATGTCTGTGGATCCGATTTCCAGGATAAATGTGCAGCATTAAAAAAGAGAAATGTTAGAAAAAGAAGCAAATCAAAAAGCAGTAACCAAGAGCGCTAGTCAAAATAGAACCATGAGGGTTTCCCTGGTGGCGCAGTGGTTAAGAGTCCGCCTGCTGATGCAGGGGACACGGGTTCGTGCCCCGGTCCGGGAAGATCCCACATGCTGCGGGGTGGCTAGGCCCGTGAGCCATGGCCGCTGAGCCTGCGCGTCCGGAGCCTGTGCCCCGCAATGGGAGAGGCCACAACAGTGAGAGGCCCGCGTACTGCAAAAAAAAAAAAAAAAAAAAAATAGAACCAGGAAATGGAAGAGTACTGTTATTTATAGAAACTGAGAGATAAAACTAAGAGTTTATGGATGATGAACAGAGTTCTGATTATTCTAAATGAAGTAAATTTCTGTTTTCTAAAGTAAGTTTTAAAAGCAGTGGTTCCCAGCTTTGCAGCTACAGACCCTCCATGGGGAGCTGGCAATGAACTTATTGCAGGGAGTCACAGAATCTTTATGTTCACTGAGCAAGATCTTTAATAATGGTTCTTTGCTTCTCATCAGTTGGGTGGAATTGAGAGCTGCTGGATCTTTAATAGGGCCTGACTGGAATCTATCATAACTGTGCTCTTAGACTGGTTGGTTCTACTCTACTCATGCCAGTATACATCATTACATTAGGGGCAAAAAGGCTGTACAATTGTTGGTATTTAGGTTGAATAAGTAATGGTTAAGTAATGGTTTGCACACAGGAGTAAACTGTTAAAAGCATGCAAGTACATAGAAATGTACTTAACTGTGTTACGTAATTTATAGTTTTTAAAATAATTTTCTAACTGAATGGATACCAAAAGAAACACTGCTACTAAAGGAATAGTCTTTGGAATTTGTTTACCTTTAAAAGTAGTTCTTATATGTTAAGAGGTTGGAAGTAACTGTTCTAATGTAACCTTAGAACTTTAAGCACTGAGGTTTCTTGATTCTTCTAGGTATTTGTGTGGATCTATGACCCAGTTCACTTTAAAACATTTGTCATGGGATTAATCCTTGGTAAGTACAATCTCTAAAATTTAGAAAGGGATATAAACAATGCAGAAGCCAGAAAGAAAATATTTAACATAAAATAGTTATTTTTTTAAAGTACATTTTAAATAAAGCCAGAAGATAAATGATAAACTGAGGAGAATATTTGCACTACATCTTTAAGAGATTAACAACCTGCTAGAAAAATGGTAAAGGTAACTCACAGATAAAGAAATACAGTGACCGGACTTCCCTGGTGGCGCAGTGGTTAAGAATCCGCCTGCCAATGCAGGGAACATGGGTTCGAGCCCTGGTCTGGGAAGATCCCACACATCACGGAGCAACTAAGCCTGTGTGCCACAACTGCTGAGCCTGTTCTCTGGAGCCTGTGAGCCACAACTACTGAGCCCACACGCCTAGAGCCTGTGCTCCACAACAAGAGAAGCCACCGCAATGAGAAGCCCACGCACCGCAACGAAGAGTAGCCCCTGCTCACCACAACTAGAGAAAGCCCGCATGCAGCAACGAAGACCCTACGCAGCCAAAAATAAAATATAAATAAATAAATAAATTTATTTTAAAAAAGAAAAAATACAGTGACCAATAATTGTGAGTGATACTTAATCACACTCAAATACAAATTAAAGTAACAGTGATTATCAAGAGAATTATAAAATTTAATAGTACCTACTCTTAGTGAAGGTCCAACACTTAAGAAAAACCAATACTCTCCAATAATTGATGATATGTCCATTATTTTATTTTTTATGGAGGGCAGTTTGGCAATATCTTCCAAATTTTTAATGTATACACATGGACTCAACTATTCTACTTCTAGGAATTTATGTCATGGCTGTTCCTAATATAGTTGCACAAAGTATCTATTCAGAAATATACATTGACACTTTATTCTAATCCAAATCCCTCAGACTATATTTAGGAGGGCCATTAGCAAATATCTTTCAAGATTTTTTTTTAATTTTTTAATTTTATTTATTTTTTTATACAGCAGGTTATTAGTCATCAATTTTATACACATCAGTGTATACATGTCAATTCCAATTGCCCAGTTCAGCACACCACCATCCCCACCCCCCCGTGGCTTTCCCCCCTTGGTGTCCATACATTTGTTCTCTACATCTGTGTCTCAATTTCTGCCCTGCAAACCGGTTCATCTGTACCATTTTTCTAGGTTCCACGTACATGAGTTAATATACGGTATTTGTTTTTCTCTTTCTGACTTCACTCTGTATGACAGTCTCTAGATCCATCCACATCTCAACAAATGACTCAATTTCGTTCCTTTTTATGGCTGAGTAATATTCCATTGTATACATGTGCCACAACTTCTATATCCATTCGTCTGTCAATGGGCATTAGGTTGCTTCCATGACCTAGCTGTTGTAAATAGTGCTGCAGTGAACATTGGGGTGCATGTGTCTTTTTGAATTATGGTTTTCTCTGGGTATATGCCCAGTAGTGGGATTGCTGGATCATATGGTAATTCTATTTTTAGTTCTTTAAGGAACCTCCAACTGTTCTCCATAGTGGCTGTATCAGTTTACGTTCCCAGCCAACAGTGCAAGAGGGTTCCCTTTTCTCCACGCCCTTTCCAGCATTTGTTGTTTGTAGATTTTCTGATGATGCCATTCTATCTAGTGTGAGGTGATACCTCATTGTAGTTTTGATTTGTGTTTCTCTAACAATTAGTGATGTTGAGCAGCTTTTCATGTGCTTCTTGGCCATCTGTATATCTTCTTTGGAGAAATGTCTATTTAGGTCTTCTGCCCATTTTTGGATTGGGTTGTTTGTTTCTTTAATATTGAGCTGCATGAGCTGTTTATTATAGTTTGGAGGTTAATCCTTTGTCCGTTGATTCGTTTGCAAATATTTTCTCCCATTCTGAGGGTTGTCTTTTCGTCTTGCTTATGGTTTCCTTTGCTGTGCAAAAGCTTTGAAGTTTCATTAGGTCCCATTTGTTTACTTTTGTTTTTATTTCCATTACTCTAGTAGGAGGTGGATCAAAAAAGATCTTGCTGTGATTTGTGTCCAAGAGTGTTCTTCTATGTTTTCCTCTAAGAGTTTTATAGTGTCCGGTCTTACATTTAGGTCTCGAATCCATTTTGAGTTTATTTTTGTGTATGGTGTTAGGGAGTGTTCTAATTTCATTCTTTTACATGTAGCTGTCCAGTTTTCCCAGCACCACTTATTGAAGAAACTGTCTTTTCTCCATTGTATATCCTTGTCATAGGTTAGTTGACCATAGGTGTGTGGGTTTACCTCTGGGCTTTCTATCTTGTTCCATTGATCTATGTTTCTGTTTTTGTGCCAGTACCATATTGTGTTGTTTACTGTAGCTTTGTAGTACAGTTTGAAGTCAGGGAGTCTGATTCCTCCAGCTCCGTTTTTTCCCCTCAAGGCTGCTTTGGCTATTCAGGGTCTTTTGTGTCTCCATACAAATTTTAAGATTTTTTGTTCTAGTTCCATAAAAAATGCCATTGGTAATTTGATTGCATTGAATCTGTAGATTGCTTTGGGTAGTATAGTCGTTTTCACAATATTGATTCTTCCAATCCAAGAACATGGTATATCTCTCTATCTGTTGGTATCATCTTTAACTTCTTTCATCAGTGTCTTATAGTTTTCTGCATACAGGTCCTTTGTCTCCCTAGGTAGGTTTATTCCTAGGTATTTTATGCTTTTTGTTGCACTGGTAAATGGGAGTGTTTCCTTAATTTCTCTTTCAGATTTTTCATCATTAGTATATAGGAATGCAAGAGATTTCTGTGCATTAATTTTATATCCTGCTACTTTACCAAATTCATTGATTAGCTCTAGTAGTTTTCTGGTGACATTTTTAGGATTCTCTGTGTAGTATCATGTCATCTGCAAACATCTTTCAAGTTTTAAATGCCTTTACCCTTTGACCTAATAGTTACACTTCAAGGAATTTATCCTGTGCTGTAATCACAGTTGCACACATGTACATGTACATTGGTATTTGTTGCCCTCTTGTCTATAATAGGATAAAACTGGAAACAGATCAGGTCCCTCAGTAGGAGGATGGTGAAATAAATTTCAGTGCAACTGTGTGCCAGAATATCATGCAGCTTTTAAAGAATTAGATAAGACTAATTCTTATTAGTACTCACGAAAAGATATCTAGAATAGATTAAATGAACACTGTAAAAGAGTAAGAGTGTTATAAGCTCATTTTTGTAAAAAAAAAAGAAAATTCTGTGTAGCTAGTTTTAATTGTATATAGGCAGTCTCTGGGAATACAAATAAATCATAGTAATTAACCTCTGGGGAATGGACCAAGAATTGGATGAAGACTTCACATTATACCTTTTGGTTTGTTTTTTATTTTACTGTTTTGGGTTTTTTGTTTGTTTGTTTTGGGGGTTTTTTGCTTCTTTTGTTACCATAGGTATGTGTTATTCCTGTAAATTTAGTGGGGCGGGTATAGGAGTAGAGGGAGGGAATGATTTAACAAGTAGAAAAAAATAGCAGTTAAGCAAGTTTGATCAGTATGATCATAGGATCCCATTCAAAATAATAAATCCAGTCCTTAGCTTATAAATGAAATAGCTAGAATTTGAATTTGAATCCTGATCTCTTTTGCTATAAATACCTAAAAACCAGATCTTTCTTTTGATTGTTCCATGTGGTTCCACTGTACTTAGAAAAAAACTGGAGATGCTTGTATACAGCTTCCCTAACTACCAAAAATGATCTGTATCAGAATTTCCTGGTGAGCTTTTCATTTGGTAGATGTCAGAGCTTCACCCCAGAACCAATCTCCAGGGAGGGATCTTTGGAATCATTTTTGGTTAGTTCTGTTGTTTGGCTGCTGTTTCTTTAAGCTTCCCTATTTGATAGACAGATACCTTATAGTCAAAAAGTTGACAGTAGCAGCAGTTGATCATTTAAGGAGCTAACAGTTTCACATTTTTAGACAATACTTTTTTCTAATTATATATAATTTATACTAGAAAAATCCTAATCTAATTTAAAAGTAGTAGTTAAACTATGAAATGGTTGATAATCCACCATTTTTTACCTATAAAAATGGCAATTTTATATGTTTCAATATGGTTTTGTTTTATTTCTCCCCCTAGGAGTATATTCACTGTTATGGCAACTAAGCCATTTAAAATTTTAGTCTAAAGGTTATGTATGTAACTTTTTCATTTCTTGTTCCAGTGATTGCAGTGATAGCAGCCACCCTCTTCCCTCTTTGGCCAGCAGAAATGAGAGTAGGTGTTTATTACCTCAGTGTGGGTGCAGGCTGTTTTGTAGCCAGCATTCTTCTCCTTGCTGTTGGTAAGTATTGTTATTAATAAGACTGACCTGGGTAAGAGGTAGATATTGAGCAGTTTGGACTATAATCTGGAGCTTCAGTAAAGTTTAACAGCAAAATTAATGTAAGTGAATCAAGAAATATATGGGCCTACTTTTTGGGTCATATCCCAAAACTGACTCAGGCTTGAAGTAGTATATGTGCTTGATTAGATTTGGTCTGTTGTGTTGAAAGGATTTAATATGTCTCAGTCTGCAAATAGTTATGCTTTAAGATTTAACTACCACAAGGACTTCAGTATTTTTACAGTGGTTGATCATTTATTAGACATAATATTTTCAGTAAACACTTTTTTTACTTAAGGCAAGTGAAACTTATTTTAAGCATTTACATTTTATACAATAAATGATTGTAAACAATTGATATGCCATTTTTAGTAAAAATCAGTTTGTACCATGTACCAAGATAAATTCTTGATGCATTAACAGGTTGTAAAATGCTGTTTAAAAATCAACAAGAAAATGTAAATAATGTTATTTTATGTTTCTGGATGATTGGGGTCTTTCATGGCTAAAATAACAATATAAAAATAACCCAATTCAAAAGAGGAAATTCAAAACAATTGATTAATAAATATATGAAAAATACTCATCACTAGTTATCAAATGATAAAATTAGGATAATGTGGTATTTTTTGCTTATATAATTAGGAACTTAAAAAAATTTTTTTGTTTTGTTTGAAATGGAAATAGTGCCAAGGAGGGTTTGACTATAAGGAAGCATGCCTAGGGCTTCCCTGGTGGCGCAGTGGTTGAGAGTCCGCCTGCCAATGCAGGGGACACAGGTTCGTGCCCTGGTCCGGGAAGATCCCACATGCCGCGGAGCGGCTGGGCCCGTGAGCCGTGGCCGCTGATGCTGCGCGTCCGGAGCCTGTGCTCCGCAACAGGAGAGGCCACGACAGTGAGAGGCCCACGTACCACAAAAAAAAAAAAAAAAGGAAGTGTGCCTAAATATAAATGGTGGTGGTAGTTTTGAATGATTTTAATGTTCTTCTTTACACTTGTCTGTATTTTTTACAGTGATCATGTTACTATGAGAAAAAACAAGTATTATTTTGCTTAAAATTCTAGCCTTTGAAGATTTTCCTGTACAGGGTAAACTGGTCTAATTTAGTTTTTCATTTTGGGAAAGAAATAGGAATTTTTTTATGCTTGTCTAAAGCTCTTTAGTGATTTTTTTTTTAACCTTATAATATAATTCTTTGAACCATCGAGAGTTTATGTTGGTATATGGTACTAAGTTTTGATTATTTTCCTCAAATGACAAATAAGCTTTTCCACCAGAACATATGGGAGTACTTCTTTATAGAAATGTTTTTAAATATCCACATTAATGATTTAATATCTGTTTTTAGAGGACATGATTTGGCCAAGATTATCTGAGGAGGGTGTGTGTTACTCTGAGATTCTATGATATGTAATGTAATAGATTATTATGTTTATAAAGCATTACTGCTATAGCCCTAAGCAGTTTCCCTCTGCACATCCCTTCACCCTGGACATCAAAGTGTCCTGAGTTGGTGCCACCACCCATGGACCTAGGAATTCATTGAGTATTTTCATTCAGTTCATCTTGTTTATGGGCCTCCATTTTTTTCTGGGATCTCTGACTGTGTGTGAGGCCTTATTCATCCACCTTTCAGTTTTTCCTTCCTCTAGCTTAGTCACCTTGAAAATAGCCCCTGAAGTTTTTGCATGTAACAGCACACTTGTAGGCCAAGAAATAATATCTAAGAGTGTGAAGCAGGTAATTCGTGGTAGTGTACTACCTGCATCAAGAATGAGAAGCCATAAACTTTTATCTGCCATTAGATATACTAATCAAGTTGGTGTCTTCTGGTTCTCAAATCTCTGAAAATTTAGAAGCTCTTTGAAATTTTTCAGCAAAGGTTTAACTCCAGTGAATAGAAATAACCCACTTGGTTATCTTTTATTTAAACCAATATTTGCAATAATTTATGGTTATTATCTTGTTTTGCTTTTTAAAGTATTGTTTCTTCAGTAATGTTTTCTATAATTTTTCATTTTAAATACAGTATGGATTTAAGTAGCATTGTGCATTAAGTAGTCTTGTGAATCAAATCAGAAAATAAACCCAACATTTTCATTGCTTCTCTTAGAAAATGTTGTTTCTCTTGGAAAATTCCAAATATACTTTCAAACGGTTTTGATCTGTACCCCACTTATAAATTGGAGATTTTTTTAATATTATCTCATGAAGTATTATATATTGGTCAAAATTATATTTGGTGCTACTTTGAATACATATTCTTAGTATTGCCATTTAAAATAAGATCTTTGCCGATTTTCTAAATATGTCACTTTTAGTATAGAAGTGGTATGATAATACATATCACAGCGGTTTTCTCATGATTCCTCTCCTTTTGCCCCTGATAATAATCTACTGCCACATAGAGAAAAACTGTAAAAAATGTTAGAATTCTGCTACACCCAGTTTATACATGGCATTAGAATTTAGATTTTATTTGCCATTTCGATATTGCTCTTTCTTGGATTTGAGGCAAGATTTCATATTATGAACTGTCTGTCTTAACAACCCTTCAAAGCCTATCATAACATCATAATTCTATTTGGAGGGAAAAATATGCAGCCTCCTTAAGAGATGTTCATTATTTTTTTCAGTGGGGTTTATTCACTGATTATTCCATAATTTCAAAGCATATTTGCCTTTTCTGTTTGTACCACAAAAGATACTGATGTATACACACACAGTCTTTCAGAATATTTATGTTCTTTTGTGAAAATAGAAATTACTGCTTTATAAAAGTCAGGGCAGCTATAACCATTTTATTTGTCCAAAGCAATATAATGGAAGAAACATAGAAGAGCTTTTCTCAGGTCTTATTTGAAAACAATGATATAATTATCAGTAAAGAAAACAAAAAGTAAAATAAAACCAAAAAACCTGTCATAATTGATTAGTCCATAACATTCACATAATCATGACCTTAAAAAAAAAAAAAGAAAAACCAGGCAAATCACTCACTCAGCTCTTCAGTATGTTTGGTAAATTAAGAGAAAACTGTATGAAATATTGGGGTTTGTGTTTGTGATAGCTCATTACTATAAACTTTAAAATTCTCAATTTCTTCCATTATCTAAACCGCAGTTTTGTCATATATTGCTCTAAAAGAGTAACTTCAAACCTATTTGTTGAAGCCATCTGGCTTTCATTAGCATTGTATGTTTCCTAATATTGGGAGAAGGTTGGTCCTTAAAATAAACAGAAATTATATACTTATTTAAGAAACTCGTAACTTTTAGTAAAACATTATCTTATTGTTCAAAAGTATTTTTTCTTAGAAGACTTATCCTTTAGGCAGGGTAGGCACATGCCTTGAACTCAAGGTACATTTAGGGGCCCACGGAAATTGTTTCATTTTCATTTCTTTTAAAATCAAAAGTAATAATATATACACATGTATATCATAGTGAACCTGTGCAGGATTATATTTGTATTTGTACCAGTATGGTCAGAAAAGCAGAATTTTTAGTATGTTTTAATGAAGGAATTGCCTTACAAAGGCAAAAGTGTCTGGGGTCTAGGGAAGTCACAGTGCAGCCCTGCTTTCTCCTTTTTAAGGCTGCTTAAGGTATCCTTCATCCTGCATTTATTTCCTTTTTCTTCTACCATGATCTCATGTGTACTTCAGGGTCCAACTGGCAGCTGTGCTTATTGAACTATAACATAGCAAAGTGCATAAATCATAAGTATATCCATGAAACAGCACCCGAATTAAAAAATTATAAAAGCAATTTTTTAATGGCATTGTAGTGTTATGCCCTCAAGTTCAGAGAAGAATGCTCTGTGCCTAGAATACTGTTGATAGCTGCTAAACTAGGATTTAATTGTTTATACTTAAGGTGCATGTAATATGCAAATAATAAAACTGTGAATGTTTTCCCACTTTTGCATTAACAAATATTCTGTGCTTTCTGAGTCAATGCTTGAATTATTCAATTAGAGAAATTTTTCTCCCACAGCTCGTTGCATTCTATTTCTCATCATTTGGCTCATAACTGGAGGAAGGCACCATTTTTGGTTCTTGCCAAATCTGACTGCTGACGTGGGCTTCATTGACTCCTTCAGGCCTCTGTACACACATGAATATAAAGGACCAAAAGCAGACTTAAAGAAAGATGAGAAGTCTGAAACCAAAAAGCAGCAGAAGTCCGACAGTGAGGAAAAGTCAGACAGTGAGAAAAAGGAAGATGAGGAAGGAAAAGTAGGACCAGGAAATCATGGAACAGAAGGCTCAGGTGGAGAACGGCATTCAGACACAGACAGTGACAGGCGAGAAGATGACCGATCCCAACACAGTAGTGGAAATGGGAATGATTTTGAAATGATCACAAAAGAGGAACTGGAACAGCAAACAGATGGGGATTGTGAAGAGGAGGAAGAAGAAGACAATGATGGAGAAACAACTAAATCTTCACATGAAAAATCATAATCTGACTAATTTGGGGACTAAATAAGTGCAAGAGGTTGGATTTTCTAGGTTGGCTGATCATCGTAATGTACACGTGACATTTGCAGCATTCTTTAAATCCATTTACTGAAGTGGATTTGTCATCCAAGCAGTTATATTCAGCCCCTCATTTCATGTAATACTATTATTGGTACAGTCTAAAGCCATTTGTAAGTTTTATCTATTTGATAATTTTACAGTAAATAGGTCTCATTTATTTTGATAGTTATCAAAGGTGCACTTTCCACAGTGACATTTACATTAATGACATTTTTTGATAGTTGTATGGCTTTTTACTGTTAGACTAATCAAAATAACTAAAAGGGATAAAAACAAACACCAACATTTCAGATTATGCATAGTTCTGTAGCCATTTCACAGTTTCTTTAAGGTGAAATGCTTAAATTATTGTTCTTGATAGTTTAGCTTTTGTTGATTATAAAATTATACCAGAAAATTTCCAAGATTCTGAGTTAGCAAGGTTCAAAAGCATTTTGTGGAAACAAGCCAACTAGTAATAATGCAGCAACACTTAGTTTAACTACAAATTCTCCTTTTCCAACTTAGGAAATCCAAACTGATTTGTACAACTGATTCAGAGTAACGTGGTCATCTCCAACAGAGGAAGCAAGCAGCATTGGCTGGAAGGTGATGGCTCTTCTTCCCATTTCCTTGTCGTAAAGTAAAATGTATTCTGTACATAATTTACAAATAAACATTTTATTTTAATTGACTTCTTATTTAGACATTTTCTCAAAACTTAAATTTGTAAAATTAAGACCATTTAAGTATATGTTTTTAGAGAAATGGAAGTTTCAGTAACCCACAAAACATCTGTGATCTTTCTGCAGCAGCTTCAGTTTTGTGCCAACATTCCATGTATTTGAATATGAATTAAAACGATCCTTATTAAATAAGAGCAGACTTAAAGTAGCTGTTTGTACGCCTTAATGTTCATTTTGATTTATCTTAAATCTCTACATTCAGAAATGGGGTGCTGTATTATCAGACCAGGAGGACTGCTATGAAAGATAATTTACTGTTCTAAAATATCAATTTAAAATAAACATAAAAGCAAACATAAGAGAACCATTGGACTCTAATTGCTTTAAACTAGTTTTGCAGTTTGATTTCATGTCTTGCAAACCTTAGTTACAAAAAAAATCTTTAGGAAAAATCATGTGTTTACTTATGAGCATAATCATTCCTTGGAGTTATACTCTTATAAAATGATAATGAATATTAAATTATTTTCCTTCAGTCACAGTGAGAGCATTTTGCTTTGTAGTTGAAATAGGTGGTGTGTATAGGTCTTCATTTTTCTTTAGGCAGTTTCCCACCTAAGTGTTAGACTAAAGGTGTTAAATTTTTCTAATTGTGAAAAAGTACACTTTCTGTATACTGACACACTTTGTTAAACATGGCTTGTTTGCTTCTTTATAGTATTCCTTGTTAAGTGGACAGAAATGTGGCTGTTGGATGTTAATGCAACTCTATCAAGGATGCAGTCAATCAGTTTAAGTTTCCTCCTAGCCAATGTTCATTGATTTAAGTGCCTGGGTGTTTTCCCCTCACATTTTCAGAGCTCTTCTGCTTTATTTCCCTAAAAGGGATGCATAATTATAACTTCTGAGCTTCTTAATCACCAGTAGCATTAATACCTATTTTGGGATATGATAATGGTACCAAAAGTGTCTTTCAGAAATAAAAATGATTTAACCTTTACTGTTGTGATAATGCCCAGGCACTCAATATTTATCCTTAAGCTCTTTATAATATATGTACTGTGTCTAACCTTTAAGACATTTGGAGCATGGCAGGAAAGTCAGCTTCTTATTGATATGTGTGGATTCTTAAAAGAATGTTAGTACAAATTTTTATAAATATTTGGTGGTCCCTGGGGGAAAATGTCATTCTTACTATGGTTAGAAAGCAAGTTAGAAATTTCAGCTCTTTTACTATTCAAGGTTGTATACTTTAAACAAAAAATCAAAAGACTGCCACTGTTACATTTCTCAGAATAATAGATGGCTGTCTTTGTTGACTAACATTAAATATTCTTATGCCAGAGCATGGAAAATTGTTTACATTAGTCATTGGAATCGTGATTTAAAAAAAAAAAACTTCCAAGTTTGCTATGCTACTGTAAATAGAAGCATGAAGCTTTTGGATAATGTAGGATTTATTGTGGAGTGGGTATAAATTGACTTAACTAATAAGCAGGATTGAATTAATGAACTGAGTCCAGATAATAATAATAATGCATTTGTGATTGTAAAGTCAATGTATTAAATAGGTTGTTTCTCCTTTTCCCTCCCACTGATTTCTTTAATTTTCAAACTATATGGCCTTCTAGATGACTTTAATTGAAATAATTTGGATTTAGCCAAATACTATCAAAAAGTAATAAATTTTAATATGTCACATTAAAATTATGCAGTGGTGATGGGTTTTAATGTTTTCCCCCTTCTGGTTTTACATTATGAGTACCAATTAGCTGCTAACTATAGAAAAATCATCTTGTATCTTTTATAAATTGAATTTTCTTTTTTGAATCTTTATGAGGAATTGGAAAACAATAAGTACAGTTGATCATCATTATTCATGTAGTTAGGTTCTGTAAAGTCACCACCAACAGGGAATTAACAAATACTGAATCATTGCTCCTAGGGGAAATACTGGGGTTATTGTGTGAGCTTCTGGCCACATTTTCACCAGCTAATCAATACATAAATTTGTTTTAGGTGTCTTTCTGTTTTGTTGAGTTAAGTAACATTGAACTCATGGTCAACAGCACCATAACTTCATGCCGGACCCAAGCTTATCTAACACACGTGCTTTCTCCATATGGTCTATTACAGCCTTCTAGTACTTAGGAACACTAGACAGCATTTCAGCACTACATTTGGGGACCATTTTAAACAGTAAAATCACCAGTAAAACACAAAAATGCAAAAAACAATGCACTAAATAGAGCAAAGGATGCTTGTTTAAGAGAGCTGAACCAAGGACACAGCATGTCAACTTGTCACCCTCAACTGCGAACATATGCATTGGGCAAGTCAAATTTTTCACCTCTATGCATGATTGTGAAAGCACCACAGAAGTTTTAAACAACAGGCAAATTTACAAATACAGAATCCACAAATAAGGAACAGTTGTACTTAACTGTATTATAAAGCTGTGACATATCTGTCTGATCTACAGAATAGGATTTATTGCTGAATCATGCTCTAGTGTTTCCATAACATTTTAAATATCCATTCTGTCTGGAAGTAAATATTTAGTTCCTACTTGTATGTAGTAGTTTCCTTTTACTCTTTGTTTTGCAGTATTTCAGTTCTTTGTCCATTTGTTCAGTAATACCAAACACAGCGTGCCAGAATTTTAGGTGTAGCCATGAATTTTATAAAAAGTTTTGCGGGGCTTCCCTGGTTGCGCAGTGGTTGAGAGTCTGCCTGCCGATGCAGGGGACACGGGTTCGTGCCCCGGTCCGGGAGGGTCCCGCATGCCACAGAGCGGCTGGGTCCGTGAGCCATGGCTGCTGAGCCTGCGCGTTCGGAGCCTGTGCTCTGCAATGGGAGAGGCCACGACAGTGAGAGGCCCGCGTACCACAAAAAAAAAAAAAAAAAAAGTTTTGCCCGCTTGGACCATCAGATAGTGGTGAAAAGTGCTATGGTAGGGATTTGCCAAATGTGCTGGATATCTCTGCCTTTCCAGTTCCACTCTGCTCTCTCCCCTCAAGAGACTTATGAGCGGACCACAGCAGTGGGCTGCCTCGCCTCCTGGCTTCTGGGTGGGTGTGGCTAAGGAGTGTCCTAGCTGGAGATCTGAGGATGGTCAGGGTAACCTCTTCTCTGCTCTCCCACTATGGGCTCCCTCAATAGTCAAAGGTTACCACTTCCTCTAAACTTCTCTTCACTCCTTTCCTTCAAGTTGCCACTTCCTGTTCTCTTCCCTTCTGGCCAAGGGGTGATGTCAGCTCTGCTGATACTGGCCTGGAGTTGTTGAAGCTATTGTGCCTCCTCTTGTGGCTCCCCTACACCCCACATCTTTGTTAGTATCTCCTCGAAGTATCTTAATTTAAGAATCATCTGCTTCCTATTGGGAACCAAGACCAAGTAAACCAGAGAAATTCCTAGAGAACAATTCTGATGAAGAGTTTACCTCTTTGACGGGTCCTTGTCCCCAAACATTATTAGAAGGTATCTCACAACCTTACAGAGCATGCCCTAAGAGTTTCGTTTTGTTTTTATTTTTGTTTTCTGGGGAGGTTTTTTTGAATTTTATTTATTTTTTATACAACAGGTTCTTATTATCTATTTTATCATATTAGTGTCTATATGTCAATCCCAACCTCCCAATTCATCCCACCACCACCACCCCCGCCCCCGCTTTCCCCCCTTGGTGTCCATACGTTTGTTCTCTACATTTGTGTCTCTATTTCTGCCTTGCAAACTGGTTCATCTGTACCATTTTTCTAGATTCCACAAATATGAGTTAATATACGATATTTGTTTTTCTCTTTCTGACTTACTTCACTCTGTATGACAGTCTCTAGGTCCATCCACGTCTCTACAAATGACCCAATTTTGTTCCTTTTTATGGCTGAGTAATATTCCATTGTATATATGTACCACATCTTCTTTACCCATTCGTCTGTTGATGGCCATTTAGGTTGTTTCCATGACCTGGCTATTGTAAACAGTGCTGCAATGGACATTGGGGTGCATGTGTCTTTTTGAATTATTGTTTGGGTAAAAGCCCAGTAGTGGGATTGCTGGGTCATATGGTAATTCTATTTTTAGTTTTTTAAGGAACCTCCATACTGTTCTCCATAGTGGCTGTATCAATTTACATTCCCACCAACAGTGCAAGAGGGTTCCCTTTTCTCCACACGCTCTCCAGCATTTGTTGTTTGTAGATTTTCTGCCCGAAGAGTTTTGATAACCAAAATCCTATTCTGGTAGATACCTATGCAGATAACCACACAAAGAAACAAATTTGTCTTCTTTAGCAAACTCCTAAGCCAATGTTTGCAGCATTTAGTTATAAGTTTTTGAGTAGGTCCAAATGCATTTATTCCACTCTTCTAACCTAGTCCAGAGACCCTCTGAAACTAAAGTAAATCACACATAGATAGGTCTGTAGTTTTTGGATTGTCCAAAGGCTCGTCATCTCTATTTCAGCATGGCATTAGAAAGAGTAGAGTGGGCTAAGGTTCTCTGGAGTCAAATCATCACACTTTGGTCTCATCTTGTTTTAAGTGAATACCTAGATCACTTCAGCTTTTTGTGCCATGGATCCTTTCTCAGAATAATGTTTTTAAGTGCAGAAAATAAAATGCATAGCATTACAAAACCAATTATGTTGAAGTGTAAGTTATCAAAATATGTACGTGTGTGATACAGTAATATATGTTCATTTAATAACCAGATCTAGCAGAGAGTTTAATAACTGCTATGACATTGAAGTAGCATGAACAATACATTGAGATCTCTGCAACTGTAATGTGATATGAAAAGACCTGATTTCTGTTAGTGACGAAGTCACGTTACTGCCTAAAACAGCTCTGCATTGTTGTATGGATTTATAATCAAAGGAAATACTAAATTTCCGTTACAGTCTATTGAAAAAAAAGTAATGTTTTTCCCATCCAAGTTCACATATCCTCTGAATTCTATCAAATCCCTTAGAGGTCTGTGGACTCCAAGGTAAGACCCCTTTACCTAGCTAATCAGATACACCAATATCAAGTGAAACTATAACATTATATTCAAAGGCCAGTGATACTTAATTTAGCATAATTTAGTATTTAATGTGATTCACAGCTCATGTCTACTTCAGTAATACATATTTAGCAAGTTCCATGGTGGGACAGCCTACGGGACCAGCCAGATGCTGTGCTGTTGCCATGATCATACCTGTGCACTGCTTCACGTGTAGCAAGATCGCCAGCAACAAGTGGGAGGGCTGCCTGGGGCTGCTGCAAGCTGAGTACACCCAGTAGGACTCCCTGCAGTGCTGCATGCTGCTGGCCCACATGGACCTGACCGAGAAGCTGCTCAATTATGCACCCCTGCAGAAGTGATGCTTCTGGAGCCCAGTCATGGTTTGCCTAAAATATCTTCCTTTGGGGAACATTCCTTCCTCTTCTGTAGTCTCCTCATTCCATTCTAGGGTGACTGGCCCTATGGAAGAGCACATGACCCAACCCAGACCAATCCAAGTCCTCTCTTCAGGATCTAGAGTTCTAAGGACCAAGTGGGCCTGGAGACACCAATGGCTGTGTTTCCTTCAGGTGGACCAAGCCTGCCTAGAAATAAAACCAACGTGAAAAAAGCAGAACCAGGAAAGACAAGACATAATGCCGTCTTGGAACTCCTAGATCTAGCCCTGCCTGGATTTTTCAGTTACATGAGTGAACGGATTCCTTATTTTTGCTTAAGCTATTTTGTGAGGCTTCTGTCCCTTGGAACTGAAAGGTGACCGACTTACACGGGATAATAAGGATGAACAGTGACACTGAAGTACCTTTGGAGGGAATTAACTCAAAGTGGGGAAGTGCCACAATCAAATTTGCATCTTAGACTATACTAACCACATGGAAATGGGCTCATGAGGGGCAAGTCTAGAGGGAAGGAGAAGATGTGGCTCTTGGAGCGACCATCAGATTCTCTGAATATTTCTGATAGTTCTTAAATTTACGTGTTCTAACCAAAACTTCCCTCTTGTTTTAAAATAGAGATTATTTTCTTATTACAGAAAACTAAGAAAATACTTAAAAGCAAAAATAAGGAAACAGAAAACCCCCAAATCTACCCTGCAGGGACAACCACTGTTAAAACTTAACGTTTATACTTCTAAACTCTTAGCTGTGTAACTGTGTTCACTGAGGTGGGAAAATGTATTAAATAAGTGCAAGTACCTTGCACTTAGAATATGCAAAAATTGCTGATCTGGAAAAACAACATGTGCGAAACTACAGACTTAACATTTTTTCCAGAAGAACAAATCATTGACCAACTTATGATTTTAAATTGTATTTCTGTTCATCAACTTCAAGCTTCAAATTGTGAACTTAAATGTTAACCTGAGACTAAGTATATGCCAAATGCATGTTACAAAGATTTCACATTAGGATGTGTTTGATGATCAACATAAGAGGGATTTAGATGAAGAAGATTTAATGGTTAACTTACCCATATCTTCACCTCTTACAATTTTAGCAGTTTGTACTGCAAAGAAAAAGTAAAGATTACTAACAAACAAATTAGTCTACAACTGAAGAAAGTAGCAATGAGTATGTAGAAACTGGTCTGCATTTATTGAATATATAGTCTATACAATATCTGTCAGACTTCACGACTAGAAAGAGCTGTTAGATGCTACACAAGTAAGAGATCACATCTCCATCCCTGCTCTCTAGTTGCATATACTCTGCAAGGTTTACAAGATTGAAACTCTTATTCTTAATGACGTTGTTCTCACTGTTTAATAGAACCCTCAGAGTTCTCCACTTCTCAAACTCCTATACATTTGCTTCTACCTCACCTTCCAGCCTGCCTCCAATTCAGTCTCTTTGCTAAGGACAGATTGTAAATTTTATTTCTTAAAAACAGCATATGCAAGGACTCTGAAGATGTCTAGTGATTCCCTCAGGCTCCAACCAAAGTGACTTATTAAATAACAGTACTGGAAGGCAGCATGGAATGTTTGTTTTAAAGTTTCCATCAATGCCAAGGCACAATTATAAACAGTTTCCCTATAGCAAGGGGACCAATTCCTGGGAAATAAGCTCAAATTTTCAGCCCCATTGCCTACTCACATTCTTTTTTTTTTTTCTGGCCATGCCGCATGGCTTGCGAGATCTTAGTTCCCCTACCAGGCAATGAAAATGCTGAGTCCTAACCACTGGACCGCCAGGGAATTCCCCCAACTCACAGTCTTTATTCCACCCTATACAGATTAAGAGGAGTGTGGTGACCAGTAGGGACAGAAGGAATGCCATTCAGACTCCCAATATAGACCATAGACTGCTTTTCCACGAGGCAATTACAGTTTTCTGCAGCACTCAGGAAGTTGGTCATCTGGAGAATCTTGAAACTGGGAGACCCGATCCACCTTCCCTTATTTTCTTCGTTCGGCCAACTGAGCCCCTACTACGTACCAAACAAGGAAGATACAACATGAGGAACCTGTAGTCCCTGCCCCCAAGCAGCTCACAGTCCAGGGAAGGACCATGCAGCAAGCCTCTGCCCATACAAGAGCAAACACGGTGCAGAAGGAGATCCATCCTCTACCCTAAGAGCACAGCCTCTGCCACCTGAAAGTTTCCAGCCTTGTGGGGGAAGATAATGCAAATACAGAGTCAAACCCTATGTGCCATGGAGACAAAACATTGGTGCTGCGGGGCTTAGATCATGAAGGAAAGACTGGGGAGGCAAAAAAGGAAGATGGTTGGGGTAGCGCTTCTGTGACAAGCAAGGGTTTTACCGCTGCAATCACTCATTCCCTGTGCTTCCTTTTTACCATCAACAGATGTTTTCCAGAATTGGGAATATTGCCCTCCAGGAGTTTACAAATCCAAGTGAAAAATAACCGCGAACTGTTGGAGTAGAAAGGAAAGGAACAAAAGAATAACTCCTTGGGCCTCTGTGATGGGGGCTTCCAGTACACAGCCTTAACATCTGGGACAATGTCAAACAAGCATTCCACTTACTTCTTAAGTATCTTGTGCTTATCATAGTTAAACCTGCTTAAAATAAAATCCACCAGGATGCTCATTTTGTTTACTTTATGCTGCACTACAAAGAGGAAGCAACACAAGACATTGTTCTGTGCTGCTGCGAACAATCCCATTTCCTTCCTGTTGGCTGATTTTATTTTTCTTGATACAACATGTAATCATGGGAATTCTTTTCAAACAGATTTGTACTATAAAATTCAGTCTCTTGGGCGTCCCTGGTGGCGCAGTGGTTGAGAGTCCGCCTGCCGATGCAGGCGACACGGGTTCGTGCCCCGGTCCGGGAAGATCCCACATGCCGCGGAGCGGCTGGGCCCGTGAGCCATGGCCGCTGAGCCTGCGCGTCCGGAGCCTGTGCTCCGCAACGGGAGAGGCCACAGCAGTGAGAGGCCCGCGTACCGCAAAAAAAACAAACAAACAAAATCTCTCTCTTAACTTTGCATCTGCCCAGTTTCTCCTCCCACTCCACCCCCTCCCCTATAAATATCCTTCCAGAGTTTCTTTATGCATATATAATAAAGTATGAATAAAAGTTCTTATTTTCACTCCCTCCCACCCTTTGTTTCTACCCTAAAGGCACATACTATATCCTTTCTTCTATATCTTACTTTTTGCCACTTAACAAACATGTGCTGGTAAAACTGCATATCATTGGATAGTAGAGAGCTGCCTTATATTTTTAATTTTTATTTTATGTAGGAGTATAGTTGATTTACAACGTTATATTAGCTTCAGGTATACAGCAAAGTGATTCAGTTATACATATACATGTATCTATTCTTTTTCAGATTCTTTTCCCATATAGGTTATTACAGAATATTGAGCAGAGTTCCCTGTGCTATACTGTAGGTCCTGGTTGGTTATCTCTTTTATATACAGTAGTGTGTATGTGTGAATCCCAATCTCCCATTTTATCCCTCCCCCAACCTGTCCCCTTTGGTAACCGTAAGCTTGTTTTCTAAGTCTGTGAGTCTGTTTCTGTTTTGTAAATAAGTTCATTTGTATCAATTTTTTTAGATTCCCCATATAAGTGATATCATATATTTATCTTTCTCTGTCTGAATTACTTCACTTAGTATGATAATCTCCAGGTCCATCCATGTTGCTACAAATTGCATTATTTCATTCTTTTTAATGGCTAATATTCCATTGTATATATGTACCACATCTTTATCCATTCATCTGTCAGTGGACATTTAGGTTGTTTCCATGTCTTGGCTATTGTAAACAGTGCTGCAATGAACATTGGGGTGCATGTATCTTTAATGAATTTATTTATTTATTTATGGCTGTGTTGGGTCTTCGTTGCTGCAGGTGGGCTTTCTCTAGTTGTGGTGAGCAGGGGCTACTCTTCGTTGTGGTTCGCAGGCTTCTCACTGCGGTGGCTTCTCATTGTGGAGCACGGGCTCTAGGCACGCGGGCTTCAGTAGTTGCAGCATGTGGGCTCAGTAGTTGTGGCTCGTGGGCTCTAGAGCTCAGGCTCAGGAGTTGTGGCACACAGGCTTAGTTGCTCTGCGGCATGTGGGATCTTCCCAGACCAGGGCTCGAACCCATGCCCCCTGCACTGGGAGACGTATTCTTAACCACTGCGCCACCAGGGAAGTCCCATGCATGTATCTTTTTGAATTATGGTTTTCTCCGGATATATGCCCAGGAGTGGGATTGCTGGATCATATGGTAAGAGAGTTGCCTTATTTTAAGAGTATTTTCCTAACGTGCTGGTGTCATAAATGCCTGAAAAGTTTATTATATGTGTCTTTTCATTCAGTCTGGTTGAATTGCCCATCAACCATACTATTTAGGCACTACATTTTTTTAATTGAAGTATAGTTGATTTACAATGTTGTGTTAATTTCTGCTCTACGCAAAGTGATTCAGTTATTTATATATATATATATATATATATATTTATATATACACATTCTTTCTTATGTTCTTTTCCATTATGGTTTATCACAGGATATTGAATATAGTTTCCTGTACTATACAGTAGGACCTTGTTGTTTACCCATTCTATATATAATAGTTTGCATCTGCTAACCCCAAATTCCCAGTCCATCCCTCCCCACCCCCCCTTCCCCTTGGCAACCACAAGTCTGTTCTCTGTGTCTGTGGGTCTGTTTCTGTTTTGTAGATAAGTTCATTTGTGAATACTTTAGATTCCACATACAAGTGATATCGTATGGTATTTGTCTTTGTCTGACTTACTCCACTTAGTATGACAATCTCTAGGTCCATCCATGTTGCTGCAGAGGGCATCATTTCATTCTTTTTATGGCTGAGTAATGTTTCATTGTATAATATATATGTGCCACATCTTTATCCATTCATCTGTCAATGGACATTTAGGTTGTTTCCATGTCTTGGCTATTGTGAATAGTGCTGCTATGAACATAGGGGTTCATGTATCTTTTTGAATTATAGCTTTGTCCAGGTATATGCACAGGAGTGGGACCACTGGATCATATTGGCAACTCTATTTTTAGTTTTTTGAGGAACCTCTATACTGTTTTCCATAGTGCCTGTACCAATTTACATTCCCACCAACAAGTAGGAGGGTTACTTTTTCTCCACACCCTCTCCAGCATTTGTTATTTGTAGACTTTTTAATGATGGCCATTCTGACTGGTGTGAGGTGATACCTCATTGTAATTTTGATTTGCATTTCTCTAATAATTAGTGATATTGAGCATCTTTTCATGTGCCTGTTGTCCATCTGTATGTCACCTTTGGGGAAATGTTTATTTAGGTCTTCTGCCCATTTTCCTGTTGGTTGTTTGTTTCTTTATTGTTGAGTTGTATGAGCTATTTGTATGTTTTGGAAATTAAGCCCTTGTCGGTTGCATCCTTTGCAAATATTTTCTCCCATTCTGTAAGTTGTCTTTTCATTTTGTTTATGGTTTCCTTTGCTGTATAAAAGCTTGTAAGTTTGATTAGGTCCCATTTGTTTATTTTTGCTTTTATTTCTGTTGCCTTTGGAGACTGACCTAAGAAAACATTGGTATGATTTATGTCAGAGAATGTTTTGCCTGTGTTCTCTTCTAGGAGTTTTATGGTGTCATGTCTTATGTTTAAGTCTTTAAGCCATTTTGAGTTTATTTTTGCACATGGTGTGAGGGTGTGTTCTAACCTCATTGATTTACTGCAGCTGTCCAATTTTCCCAGCACCTCTTGCTGAAGAGATGTCTTTTCTCCATTGTATATTCTTTAGGTGCTTCGTTTTTTGAGTACAGCAGGTTTGAGAGCAATTTGCTAGAAATATTAACCAGTTCTCACCTTTTCTCTATTCCAAATCAGCTATAAGAATAACTGAAATTTAAACACACATCAAAGATTATTACTCCACATGAGAAAACAGGATGCTGCCACTTTTCAGAATAAATGCCTGCTGGGGGTAGAGTGGCAAAAGTGTAGAAAAATCTGTTTGGGGGTTAACAGCAGGAAATCAGCAGACCTACAGAACTGATAGTGGTCAGAAACTTGGGAGTTTGGAGGACTGGGATGGAATGGATGATTCAGGTGTAGCAAAAGGAAAATGTCACCATTGGCTAAAGGCAAATGCAAAGGTGGATCTGGTGTCCTCCAGAAGTGCAGAGCTGAGCTCTAGACATTAACTCTCTCACTTCTTAGACTGATGACTTGAAGTGATTGACTTGAAATATAATAAGCAAACTACAAATAGAAGAAAATTTTCTAAATCTGATAAAGAGTACCTACAAAAACCTATTGCAAACATCACATTTAAAGATGAATTACTGAAAACTTTGCCACTAAGACTGGGAATGAAACAAGAGGGCCTCCTATTCAATATCATACTAGAAGTACCAGCTGATGCAATAAGGAAAGAAAAAGGAATAAAGGGCATAAGAATTGGAAATAAAGAAATTGTATGAAAAAAAAAAAAGAATTGTATGACATGATTATATACAAAGAAAATACAAAAGAATTTACAGATAAGCCACTGGAACTAGGAAAGCTACTGGATAAAGGTTAACACAGATGAAAAACTCAATGGAATTTCTATATACAAACAACAAACAAGTAGAAATTGATTTAAATGATACCATTTACAATAGCATCAAAAAATGTAAATTACCTAGGATTAAATCTAACAAAATGTGCACAGAATGTTATTGTGCTGAAGTAACACTTCTCTACCCTGAAAACTGAAAATATTAAGATGAACTAAGACATATTAAGAAGACACAAATAAATGGATTAATATATAACATGTTCCTGAATTATGACAATACTATAAAGATTTCAGTTCTCCTCAAATTGATTTATGTGTTAAATTAAGTTCTAATCAGTATCCCAACAGGGATTTTTTAAATAGAAATTGATAGGCTGATTCTAAAATGTAGATGAAAATATAAGGGCCAAAAATAGCCAAGACATCCTTGAAAAATATTAATACTCACATGTTTATATTCACTTGATTTACAATAAAGGTGATACTCCAGTCTGGTGGGGAGTGAATGTGAGTCAACTGGATATCTATATGGAAAAAATATATTGACCCCCTACATCATGTCATACACAAAAATGAATTCCAGATGACTAAAGGTCTAAATATGAAAAGTAGAATAATAAAGGTTTATGAAGAAAGGAGAGGAGTATATCTTCATGACCTTGGGTATGTAAAATTTTCTTAAACAGGTCACCAAAAGCATACAGACCATAAAGGGAAAAAAATAAATAAATTTAACTACAGTAAAAGTAAAAACTTCTATTTATCAAAAAATACTATTAAGAAGGTGAAAAAATAAGACACAGAGTAAGTGAAGATATATATAGTACTTATATCTGACTTGTATCCAGAAGATATAAGGAACTCTTATGAATCAGTAAGAAAAAAGCAGATAACCCAAATAAAAAGTAAGCAAAAGATTTGAGCAAGCATTTCTCAAGTAAGCATCTGAAATGTTTCTCAAATAAACATGTGCAAACATCCTCAATATCAGTAGTCATCAAATTAAAACCACAGCGTGACACCACTACATAACCACTAGAATGGCTAAAATAAAAGATAGAAAATTCAAGTGTTGGTGAAGATGTGAAGCAAATGGAATTTTCATGCCTTGTCAGCAGGAGAATAAATAGATATAATAATTTCAGAAAGCTGTTTGGCAATGTCTTCTAAAGCTGAACACATGCCAAGTCTATGACCTAACCATTCCAGTCCTAGGAATATACCAAACAGAAATGCATCAAAAGATGTTTACAAATTCTTTTTTAAGATGAATCCAAGCAGCAGCATTTGTGACAGCTAAAAACTGGAACCAACACAAATGCCCATCAACAGTGGATTGGATATACACATTGTGAGATACTCACACAATGGAATACTATGCAGCAGTGAGAATGAATGAACTAAAAGTACAGGCAACAATATGGATAAATCTCATGAACATAATGGTTGAGCAAAAGAAACCAGACACAAAAGAATACATATTATACAATTCCATTCATATAAGTATCCAAAACCAGCAACACTAAGGTACACTGTTAGAGGTCAGAACAGTGGTACCCTTGATGAGGGGACAGTGACTGAAAGGGCGGGGGGCTCAGGGAGGTCGTCTTTGGTGCTGATGGTGTTGTGTTTTTCAATCTGTGTGCTGGTTACCCTAGTGTAATCAGTTTCTGAAAATTCATTGAGCTGTACATTTATGATATGTGCGCTTTTCTATATAAAAAGTAAAGCAAAAACACGAATTGTGGAGTGTTAGAGAATATGAGAAAAGAAGTCTTTTTTTAATTGAAGTGTAGTTGATTTACAATGTTATGTTAGTTTCTGCTGTACAGCAAAGTGATTGAGTTTTTTATATATATATATATATATATATATACATATACATTCTTTTTTATATTCTTTTCCATTATGGTTTATCATAGGATGCTAAATATGTTTCTCTGTGTTATGCAGTAGGATCTTGTTGTTTATCCATCTCTAGCTGCATCCATGTTGCTGCAAATGGCATTATTTTGTTCTTTTTTATGTCTGAGTAGTATTCCATTGTATATATGTACCACATCTTCTTTATCCATTCATCTGTTGATGGACATTTAGGTTTTTTTCACGTCTTGGCTATTGTGAATAGTGCTGCAGTGAACATAGGGGTGCATGTATCTGAGAAAAGAAGTCTTTAGTCAAAGGTACTATGGGCTATTTACTTTGATATCTTTTATGTACTTTGAGATAATTGAGAAAAGAATGGACTGTTCCTTCCTTGAAGGCACTGGGCTCTAGATCATGTATCAGGCACTGGTAGAAGAAGACATATTCCTCCTTATCCTTAAAGATACTCTTGCCTATGGCTTAGACCAGTGTGCTACTCAAAGTGTGGTCTGAGGAGTGGTGCTGGGCTGTGACGGTTTTATTACTAGACCACAAAAACAAAGAAAGCTTGTGCAAGAATGTAGTCAACATACTGCTTACTTCATCAAGAAAGTCTTGATCTGAAAAAAAGGTACTAAACAATGTGCTTAGTGATACAGTTGATTTATATTCTGTTGCAAACCTCATCTGATTGCAGACCAATAGCAGCAACAACAAAAAAGCCATAATATTATTTGAAAGTACACTGTGTTAAGATCTATAAGATCTATATTGTAAACTTTAGGGCATCCACCAAAAAAATTTTTTAATGCATGATTAGTAAGTCTAGTGAAGATTAAATAAAAACATAATAAATACTCAATTGATCAAATTAAAAGGCAGGGAAAGAACGGAAAATGAATTAAGAACAGATCAGATGAACAGAAAGCAACTAGAAAGATGGTAGGTTTAAGGCTAACACTAAGAGTAAGTGGTCTATGTACCCCGCCCCCAAGTAAAAGGCAGAGGTTGCCAGGTTGGATAAAAATAAAGGTATAGATAGGCTAAAAAGAAAAGGATGGAAAAAGATATACCATGCGAATGAAAATCAAAAGAAAGCTGTAGTGGCTTTATTATAACAAAGTGGACAACAATAAAGAGGGACATTACATGATGATAAAGGCATTAATTCATCAAGAAAACGTAATCCCAAATATGTATGCACCTAAGAACACCGTTTCAAAATACAAGAAGCAAAAACTATTAGAACTGATAGGAGAATCGTGTTCTACACAATTGTGTCCTACAAACACAATTAGAGACTTTAACACTATTGTCTCAGGACAAGTAGACAGAAAAATCAAAAAGGATATAAAACTGAATTACACTATCAACCTTTTTGACCTAATTTCCATTTATAGAACATTCTACCCAATCACATCAGAGTACATATTCTTTTCAAGTGCACATGAAACATTCATCAAGATACACCATATCCTAGGCCATAAAAAATGTTTTAAAGAATTGAAATTGTACAAAATTTTCTGATCACAACAGTTAAAACATAAATATAAAATAGAAGGTATCTGATAAATCCCCAAATGTTTGGAAATTAAACAACATGCTTCTAAATAATCTATGGGCCTAAGAGGGTGTCAAATAGACAATCAGAAAATATTTTGAATCAAATGAAAATAAAGACAAAACATATGGGAATTTTGGGCATATAGCCAAAGCAGTGCTTAGAGAGAAATTTATAGCACTAAATGTTTACATTAGAAAAAGAGAAGGTTTTCAAATTAAAAACCTAAGCGTCTACCTTAAGAAACTAGAAACAAACAAATAAACTAAGTCCAAATCAAGCAGAAAGAAACCATAAATAGAAAAAGTGATATCAATGAAAAGGGCAGAGCAAAATTGATGAAACCAAAGTTCTCTGAAAATATTTTAAAAGGGTATATTTCTAGCCAAACTCATCAAGAAACAGAAAAAAGACACAAATTACAAATATGAGAGCCTACAGACGTTAAACAGATAGTAATTTTTTAATTGTTTTATATAATAAATTGGATAAATTAGATGAAATGGACAGATTCCTTGAAAGATGCAAATGATCAAAGCCCACTCAAAAAGAAATAGATAAGGAGAAGTCAAGAAGGCGGCGTGGGAAGACGTGGAGTGAGCATCTCCCCACAACTAGGGTACCTGCCGCCTGCTGGTGGGGAACTCTGACCACCAAGGATCAGTGCCCCTGAGGGAGGGGAAATCAGGAGAGCAGGTGGGAGGGACTCTCTGGGAAGAGCAGGAAAGGAGCGGAGGGCGATCGCCTGGCCCACTTGGGCTGGGGAGCCTGCTGAGCTCCCAAGTCGGTTCCCCCACTCCAAAGCCCCATCCATGCTGTGTGGGTCCTTGGGGGCATAGGAGGGAGGCCAGGGGGATCAGAAGAGGCAGGTGGGAGGGGCCCTCGGGGAGGAGAGGGAAAGGAGTGGGAGAGGAGTGGAGGGTGATTGCCCTGCCCACTCGGCCCGGGGAGGCTGCTGAGCTCCCAAGCTGGTCCCCTGCCCTCCAAGGTGCCCCCTCCCACCCCACCCCACCCCCTGGGGGCATAGGAGGGAGGCCAGGGAGATCAGGAGAGGGAGAAGGGAGGGGCCCTCCCAGACCCCAGGCCCGAGGAGCAGGAGAGGAGGGTGTTTGCCCCGCCTACTCAAGCCCAGGAAGCCTGCTGGGCTCCCAGGTGAGGTCCCCTGCCCTCTGAAACCAGGGGTGGGGGGCATGCCTGGGCTCCTTCTGTTCCTTGAGCCTAAGCCCCAGCCCCCACAGCCCCCAGGGCCTTTTCCAGCCCTGTGGGTCCTGAGCACTGACCCAGCCCACCGCCCAAGCCTTGCCCTTGCTTAGGCCCCACTCTCCACAGCCAAGGCCTTCCCTCCCACCCCATTTGTTTTTCCTTCCTCTTTTTTACTACTGTGGCACCAATGTAACTTCCAGTTGTTGATTCACCTATATTTTTATGTTTACATTCTTTCTAACATATCTGTTAGTTTCCTAGTCTAATTTTATTTTTTATTTTGTTTTTTTTGTCACCTCACGTGACTTGTGGGATCTTGATTTGCAATCCCAGGGTCACGTGGAAGCTCCTGCAGTGGGAGCTCTGAGTCTGAACAACTGGACTAACAGAGAACCTCAGACCCCAGGGAATATTCATCAGAGTGAGGTCTCACAGAGTTCCTCATCTCAGCACCAAGATCCAGCTCTACCCAATAGTCTACAGACCGGAAGCCTCAGGCCAAACAAGCAGTAAAACAGGAACACATTCCCATTCATAAAAAAAAAAAATGAGACAGCAAAAAATATGTCACAGATGAAGGAGCAAGGTAAAAACCTACAAGACCAAATAAATGAAGAGGAAATAGGCAATCTTCCTGAAAAAGAATTCAGAGTAATGATAGTAAAGATGATCCAGAATCTCAGAAATAGAATGGAGGCACAGGCTGAGGAAATAAAAGAAATGTTTAACAAAGATCTAGAAGAACTAAAGAACAAACAGAAGTGAACAACTTAATAACTGAAATGAAAAATACACTAGAAGGAATCAGTAATAGAATAATGGAGGCAGAAGAATGAATAAGTGAGCTGGAAGACAAAATGGTGGAAATAACTGCTGAGAAGCAGAATAAAGAAAAAAGAATGAAAAGAAGACAATCTCAGAGACCTCTGGGACAATACTAAATGCACCAACATTCAAATTATAGGGGTCCCAGAAGAAGAAGAGAACAAGAAAGGGTCTGAGAAAATATTTGAAGAGATTATGGTGGCAAACTTCCCTAACATGGAAAAGGAAATTGTCACCCAAGTCCAGGAAGCACAGAGTCCCATACAGGATAAACCCTAGGAAAAATACACCAAGACACATATTAATCAAACTAACAAAAATTAAAATCAAAGAAAAAATATTAAAAGCAGCAAGGGAAAAACAAAAAACATACAAAGGAATCCCCATAAGGTTATCAGCTGATTTTTCAGTGGAAACTCTGCAGACCAGAAGGGAGTGGCAGTATATACTTAAAGTGATGAAAGAGAAAAACCTACAACCAAGATTACTCTACCCAGCAAGGATCTCATTCAGATTCAATGGAGAAGACAAAAGCTTTTCAGACAAACAAAAGCTAAGAGAATTCAGCACCACCAAACCAGCTTTAAAACAGATGCTAAAGAAACTTCTCTAAGCGGGGAAACACAAGAGAAGAAAAAGACACACAAACACAAACCCAAAACAATTAAGACGATGGTAATAGGAACATACATATCGATAATAACCTTGAATGTAAATGGATTAAATGCCCCAACCAAAAGGCACAGACTGGCTACATGGATACAAAAACAAGGCCCATATATATGCTGTCTACAAGAGACCCACTTCAGACCTAGGGACACATACAGACTGAAAGGGAAGGGATGGAAAAAGATATTCCATGTAAATGGAAATCAAAAGAAAGCTGGAGTAGCAATACTCATATCAGATAAAATAGACTTTAAAATAAGGACTGTTTCAAGAGATAAGGAGGGACACTACATAATTATCAAAGAATCAATCCAAGAAGATATAACAATTATAAATGTTTATGCACCCAACATAGGAGCACCTCAATACATAAGGCAAATGCTAACAACCATGAAAGGCGAAATCGACAGTAACACAATAATAGTAGGTGACTTTAAAACACCCCTCTTACACCAATGGGCAGATCATCCAAACAGAAAATAAATAAGGAAACACAAGCTTTAAATGACACAATAGGTCAGATAGATCTAATTGATATTTATAGGACATTCCACCCAAAAGTGGCAGAATACACTTTCTTCTCAAGTGCACATGGAACATTCTCCAGGATGGATCACATCTTGGGTCACAAATCAAGCCTCTGAAAACTTAAGAAAATTGAAATAATATCAAGCATCTTTTCTGACCACAACACTATGAGGTTGAAAATCAATTACAGGAAAAAAACTGTAAAAACCAAAAATGTATGGAGGCTAAACAGTGCACTACTAAATAACCAAGAGATCACTGAAGAAATCAAAAGAGAAATTTAAAAATGCATAGAAACAAATGACAATGAAAATATGATGACCCAAAACCTATGGGATGCAACAAAAGCAGTTCTAAGAGGGAAGTTTATAACAATTCAATCTCACCTCAAGAAACAAGAAAAATCTCAAATAAACAATCTAACCCAACACTTAAAACAACTAGAGAAAGAAGAACAAAACCCAAAGTCAGTAGAAGGAAAGGAATCATAAAGATCAGAGCAGAAATAAATGAAATAGAAACAAAGAAAACAATAGCAAAGATCAATAAAACTAAAAGGTGGTTCTTTGAGAAGATAAACAAAATTGATAAACACTTAGCCAGACTCATCAAGAAAAAAAGGGAGAGGATGCAAATCAATAAAATTAGAAATGAAAAAGGAGAAATAACAATTGACACTGCAGAAATACAAAGGATTATAAGAGACTAGTACAAACAACTATATGACAATAAAATGGACAACCACGAAGAAATGAACAAATTCTTGGAAAGGTACAATTTTCTGAGACTGAACCAGAAAGAAGTAGAAAATATAAACAGACCTATCACAAGTAATGAAATTGACACCGTATTTTAAAATCTTCCAATAATCAAAAGTCCAGGACTAGATGGCTTCACAGGCGAATTCTATCAAGCATTTAGAGAAGAGCTAACACCGATCCTTCTCAAACTCTTCCAAAAAATTGCAGAGGGAGAAACACTCCCAAATTCATTCTACATAGCCACCATCACCCTGATACCAAAACCAGAAAAAGATATCACAAAAAAATTTATAGACCAATATCACTGATGAACATAGATGCAAAAATCCTCAACAAAATACTAGCAAACAGGGCTTCCCTGGTGGCTCAGTGGTTGAGAGTCCGCCTGCCGATGCAGGGGACACGGGTTCGTGCCCCGGTCCAGGAAGATCCCACGTGCCGTGGAGCGGCTGGGCCCGTGAGCCATGGCCGCTGAGCCTGTGCGTCCGGAGCCTGTGCTCTGCAATGGGAGAGGCCACAACAGTGAGAGGCCCACGTACCGCAAAAAAAAAAAAAAAAAAATACTAGCAAACAGAATCCAACAGCACATTAAAAGGATCATACACTGTGATCAAGTGGGATTTATCCCAGGGATGCAAGCATTCTTCAGTATACACAAATCAATAAATGTGATACACCACATTAACAAATCAAGGAATAAAAACCATACGATCATCTCAATAGATGCAGAAAAAGCTTTTGACAAAATTCAACACACATTTATGATAAAAACTCTCCAGAAAATGGGCATAGAGGGAACCTACCTCAACATAATAAAGACCATATATGACAAACCCACAGCAAGCATCATACTCAATGGTGAAAAACTGAAAGCATTTCCACTAGGATCAGGAACAAGACAAGGATGTCCACTCTCACCATTCTTATTCAACATAGTTTTGGAAGTTTAAGCCACAGCAATCAGAGAAGAAAAAGGAATGAAAGGAATACAAATTGGAAAAGAAGTAAAACTGTCACTATTTACCAATGACATGATACTATACATAGAAAATCCTAAAGATGCCACCAGAAAACTACTAGAACTAATCAATGAATTTAGGTTGCAGGATACAAAATTAATGCACAGAAATCTCTGGCATGCCTATACACCAACAACGAAAAATCAGAAAAAGAAATTAAGGAAACACTCCCATTTACCATTGCAACAAAAAGAATAAAATACTTAGGAATTAACCTGCCTAAGGAGGCGAAAGACTTGTACTCAGAAAACTATAAAACACTGATGAAAGAAATCAAAGATGACATAAACAGATGGAGAAATATACCATGTTCTTGGATTGGAAATATCAATATTGTGAAAAATGACTACACTACAACAGCCAGGACCTGGAAGCAACCTAAGTGTCCATCAACAGATGAATGGATAAAGAAGATGTGGCACATATATACAATGGAATATTATTCAGCCATAAAAAGAAATGAAATTGAGTTATTTGTAGTGAGGTGGATGGACCTAGAGTCTGTCATACAAAGTGAAGTAAGTCAGAAAGAGAAAAGCAAATACCGTATGCTACCGTATATATATGGAATGTAACAACAACAAAAAAATGGTATTGATGAACCTAGTTGCAGGGCAGGAATAAAGAGGTAGGCACAGAGAATGGACATGATGACATGGGGTGGGAGGGCAAAGCTGGGGTGAAGTGAGAGTAGCATTGACATATATACACTCCAGAATGTGAAATAGTTGGCTGGTGGGAAGCAGCAGCATAGCACAGGGAGATCGGCTGGGTGCTTTGCGATGACCTAGAGGGGTGGAATAGAGAGGATGGGAGGGAGGCTTAAGAGGGAGGGGATATGGCGACATGTGTATGCATATGGCTGATTCGCTTTGTTGTGCAGCAGAAACTAAATGGTATTTTGAAGCAATTATACTGCAATAAAGATCTATTTAAAAAAAAAGAAGAAATAGATAACCTGAGTACTGTTATATCCATTTTTTAAAACTAAATTTGTATTTTAAAACCTTCTCACAAAGAAAATTCCAGGTTCAGATGGTTTCGCTGGTAAATTTGAAAATGTTATCTACATAATGATTCCATTTATGTGATATTCTCAAAATGCAAAACTACAGAAATGGAGAATGGTTTAATGGTTACCAGGAGACAGGGATGGTGGTTGAATATAAAAGGGTAGCACAAGGGAGTTCTTTTGTGGTGATGAAACAGTTTTACATCTTTATTGTGGTGGTGGTTACATGAATCTATGCATAAGATAAAATACATAGAACTATACACACAAACACAAATGAATGTATGTTAAAAATGGTGAAAACGGGGCTTCCCTGGTGGCGCAGTTGTTGAGAGTCCGCCTGCCGATGCAGGGGACACGGGTTCGTGCCCCGGTCCGGGAAGATCCCACATGCCGCGGAGCGGCTGGGCCCGTGAGCCGTGGCCGCTGAGCCTGCGTATCCGGAGCCTGTGCTCCACAACGGGAGAGGCCACAACAGTGAGAGGCCCGCGTACCGCAAAAAAAAGAAAAAAAAAAAAAAGGTGAAAACGAAACCTTATCTGTATTTTAACAGATACAGATAATTGGTAAATTAACAGAATTGTACCAATGTTACTTTCTGGGATTTGATACTGCTCTACAGTTATACCAGTGGGAGAAACTGAAGAAGAGTACAAGGAACTCTATGTATGTTTTTGCAACTTCCCATGAGACTATACTTATTTTAAAATAATTTTTTAAAAAAGAACTGAGCACTAGCAAGCTGTGGAACAACCTCAACTTTTAAGATGCTAAGTGAGTAGATCTTAAAAGTTCTTATCACAAGAAAAAAAAATGTGGCTATGTATGATGATGGACACTAACTAGACTTATTGCAGTGATCATTTCACAATATATACAAATATCAAATCATTATTTTGTACACCTGAAACTAATGTAATGATACGTGTCAAATATACCTTAATTAAAAAAAAGAGGGGCTTCCCTGGTGGCGCAGTGGTTGGGAGTCCGCCTGCCGATGCAGGGGACATGGGTTTGTGCCCCGGTCCGGGAAGATCCCACATGCCGCGGAGCGGCTAGGCCCGTGAGCCATGGTCGCTGAGCCTGCGCGTCCAGAGCCTGTGCTCTGCAATGGGAGAGGCCACAACGGTGAGAGGCCCGCGTTACCAAAAAAAAAAAAAAAAAAAAACAATGCTAGTGAAAAGACAGTAGGGCAACATCTTTAAAATACTGAATTAAAACACTGTCAACTTAGAATTGTACTACCCCAGTGAAAATATTTTTCAAAAACTAAGACAAAATACACTTTTTCAAATATACAAAAAGTTGAAAGGATTCACTACCAATAAACCCACATTGCAAGAAATGTAAAAGGAAGTTATTATTCACATGGGATGAAAAGATGCCAGGTGGAAGTATGGATCTACACAAAGGAATGATGAGCTCCAAAAATGGCAGCAGTTCTCAACGTATGGTCCAGGGGAGCTCCTGGTTGTCCCCTTCCAGGAGATCTGCAAAGTCAAATTATTTTCATAATAATGCTAAGTTAGAAATTATTGCCTTTTCATGCCCGTTCTCTCACAGTGTATAGTGGAGTTTTCCAGTGTGATATGGCAACAGAATAAATGCAGAGGCCGATATAAGAGCCAAGCTTTCTTCTATTAACCCAGACATTCAAGGGGTTTGTTTAAAATGTAAAATAGTCACTCCTCACAAATTTTTTGTTTTGAAAAATATATTTTTCATAACATTTTATGTTAACCTGTAATCTCTTTCATTGTTATTTTTAAATTAATAACTATTTTTAAAATTTTTGTTTTTTAAATTTATAATGCAGTAAAATACTGACAGAAATAATCCACAAAAAAAGCTTTTTAGCATCCTCAATATTGTGAAAAGAGTATTTAAGGACTCTAGAGACCAATAGGTATGAGAGCTGCTGTTCCAGTGCAGCTTAGCATTTAAAGGCCTTGGAGAAACATGACTGAAAATAAAGAGGGTTTGATGACACACAGAATCATGTGGGTTTAAAAAAAAAAAAAAGGATGAAGGAAGGGCTTTAGAAATGGAGGCAGACAGAATAGGACCAGAAAATCCAAGCTGGAGATTTACACAAAATGGAGGAGGGTCAAAAGCCCTGAGGACATTGTCTCTGGGGTGTAAATCATTTACCTGCTCAGGATGGACCAGTTGCAGCCAGCAAACAAAACTGCCAGGCACCTTCAGCAATTAGTTGTTTGAGACACATGTATGAGTGCAGATTGTGGCTGCATTTAATAACAATGCCATTTAAATTGCATCTGGCACATAGGGACACTGCCCAAGTCCCGGTGGCATCATTATTCACGGCTACCTTTCTACCATCATCAGTCCTTTTACTGATGAAATTGCAAACTTGCAGAAGGAAGAATGAGGGACTTTGGATTCAGGGAGCCCTGGACTCAAAATCCTGTCTAATCCCGCCTTCATCTAGAAATTGCTGTGTGATCTTAACCATTTCAAGCTTGACCTGCTGAAAGTGTGTGCCTTGGAAACAAAGCAAAATTCCGTGACTCTGGCCCTGGCTCTGACGCGTGGCTTCTCTGGCTGCAGCTCAGTGCTTGAGCCTTATCCTCCAGCTTTTCCAGTAAGTCTCAGAGCCACTCAGACTTTAACAATCACTTCATCTTCTTTTATAAATGAGGGTTCCAACCTTCCATGACCTCCTTAACACTTGTTGCTGTCCATCTGTTGTTACTGCTGTATAGCCATCCTAGCCTGGGTTGGTTTCCATTGTTTGCAGCTAAAACGACTGTGGATAATCTCAAAATGAATTAAATCGTAAATACTTCATGGAAAGCCCTCACTACATAACACTTCATCTTCCAAGTTGAGGGACTACTTTTGACTTGTGTGAGGACAGAGCAGGAAGAAGTCAATACTGTATAACCCTGGAAGGCAAGTAGCATTGGCCCATGAGCCCATAGGGAACTCTCCACACTTTCAGAATGGATAGTTCCTAAAAATATTTAGGCCCAACTTCCATAGTGGCAACTCTTGCACAGGCTCTCTCTGGCTCCTGGAGTCCACATATGAATCAGGCCACAAGTTCCAAGGAGTTAAATACATCCCAGGAGCAGACTTCAACCAATGACTGCTGGGAGCAGGTAGATAAATATTCCAGCTCCCTCCTCCCTCAGGCAGGACAGTATTTTTAAAGATCTTATCTCTCATTTTTTTAAATCAAGATATAAATTACACATCATAAAACTCATACTTCTTTTAAATATTTATTTATTTTTGCATGCGTTGGGTCTTTGTTGCTGAGCGCGGGCTTTTCTCTAGTTGTGGCGAGCGGGGGCTACTCTTTGTTGTGGTGCACAGGCTTCTTATTGTGGTGGCTTCTCTTGTTGCGGAGCTCGGGCTCTAGGCGCACGGGTTTCAGTATTGTGGCGCGCAGGCTCAGTAGTTGCGGCTCGCCGTCTTAGTTGCTCTGCGGCATGTGGGATTTTCAGGGACCAGGGCTCTAACCTGTGTCTCCTGCATTGGCAGGCAGATTCTTAACCACTGCGCCACCAGGGAAGCCCCAAAATTCATATTTTAAAGTGTACAGTTTAGTAGTTTTTAGTATAATCATACAGTTGTGCAACCATTACTCCTATTTAATTCCAGAACATTTCCATCACTCCAAAAAGAAACTCAGTACCCGGTAGCACTCACTCCTCATCCCATCCTCTCTCCAGCCCCTAGCAATCACTAATCTACTTTTGGTCTCTATGGATTTGTCTTTTGGGGGATTTCATATAAATGAAATCATACAGTATGAAGCCTTTTGCGCCTGGCTTCTTTCACTTAACGTTTTTTTCAAGATTCATTCATGTTGAGCACATACTAGTATTTCATTCTTTTTATTGCTCAATAATATTCCATTTTATGAATATACCACATTTTGTTTATCCATTTATCAATTGATGGACATTTGGGTTGTTTTCACTTTTGGCTATTATGAATAATGCTGCTATAAGCATTCGTGCTGTTGTGTGGACATATATTTTTGATTCTCTTGGGTAAATACCTAGGAGTGGAATGGCTGGGTCATATGATAACTCTGTTTAACTTTTTGAGAAACTGGTAAACTGTTTTCCAAAGCAGCTGCACTAAAATTTTCACCAGCAATGTATGAGGATTCCAATCTCTCTATATCCTAACACTTGTTATTGCCATATTTTTTTTTTAAGAATAAATTTTTGGGGCTTCCCTGGTGGCGCAGTGGTTGAGAGTCCGCCTGCCGATACAGGGGACAGGGGTTCGTGCCCCGGTCCGGGAGGATCCCACATGCAGCGGAATGGCTGGGCCTGTGAGCCATGGCCGCTGAGCCTGCACGTCCGGAGCCTGTGCTCCGCAACAGGAGAGGCCACAACAGTGAGAGACCTGCATACCGAAAAAAAAAAAAAGAATAAACTTTTTTAAAAATAACTTTTATTTATGGCTGTGTTGGGTCTTCGTTGCTGCGTGCAGGCTTTCTCTAGTTGCGGCGAGCAGGGACTACTCTTCATTGTGATGCACAGGCTTCTCATTGTGGTGGCTTCTCTTGTTGCAGAGCACGAGCTCTATCTAGGCGCGTGGGCTTCAGTAGTTGTGGCACGCGGGCTCAGTAGTTGTGGCTCACGGGCTCTAGAGCACAGGCTCAGTAGTTGTGGCACACGGGTTTAGTTGCTCCATGGCATGTGGGATCTTCCCGGACTAGGGCTCAATCCTGTGTCCCCTGCATTGGCAGGCGGATTCATTTTTTTTTTTTAATTTTTATTTATTTATTTATTTATGGCTGCACTGGGTCTTCGTTGCTGCATGCGGGCTTTCTCTAGTTGTGGTGAGCGGGGGTTACTCTTCGTTGCGATGCACGGACTTCTCATTGCGGTGGCTTCTCTTGTTGAAGAGCACGGGCTCTAGGTGCACGGGCTTCAGTAGTTGTGGTTCGCGGGCCCTAGAGCACAGAGCTCAGTAGTTGTGGCGCACGGGCTTAGTTGCCCCGAGGCATGTGAGATCTTCCCGGACCAGGGATCGAACCTGTGTCCCCTGCATTGGCAGGCAGATTCTTATCCACTGCGCCACCAGGGAAGCCCTGGCAGGCGAATTCTTAACCACTGTGCCACCAGGGAAGTCCTTGCCATGTTTTTTATCATTAGCCATCCTAGTGGGTGTGAAGTGGTATCTTGTTGCTGTTTTGATTTGCATTTCCTTAATGACTAATGATGTTGCTATGGACTGAATGTTTGTGTTCCCCAGAATCCATATATTGAAGCCTTAATATGATCGTATTTGGAGGTGGGGACTTTGGGAGGTAATTAGGTCATAAGGGTGGGGTCCCATGATGGGATTAATGTCCTTATTAGAAGAGGAAGAGAGCTAGCCCCCTCTCTCTCTTCCATATGAGATACAAGAAGACAGTCATCTGTAAACCAGGAAGAGGGTCCTCTCCAAGAACCTGATCATGCTGGTACCCTGATCTTGGTCTTCTAGCCTCTAGACCTGTGAAAAATAAATATCTGTTATTTAAGCCACCCAGTCTATAGTATTCTGTCATAGCAGCTGGAACAGACTAAGACAGATGTTAAACATCTTTTCTTGTACTTTACTGGCCATTTGCATGTATTTTTTGGAGGAATATCTATCCTTGCCCATTTTTAAATTGGGTTGTCCTTTTATTGTTGAGTTGTATCTGGCAGGATAATTTTGAGTTCTACACTGTCTGCAGAGTACTTTCTCCATTTGGTCACACTGGTAACTTGCCTGATAACACATCCTTTATTGACACCTTCCCTTCTGTATTAGTCTGCTAGGACTGCCATAATAAAGTTCCACAGACTGGGTGGATTAAACAACAGAAGTGTATTGTCTCACATTCTGGAGGCTAGAAGTCCAAGATCAAAATGTCAGCAGTGTTGGTTCCTTCTGAAGGCTGTAAGAAAAAAAAAAATCAGTTCCATCCCTTTAACCTATTATCTGGTGGTTTGCTTGAAATCTTTGGTGTTCCTTGGCTTGTAGAAGCATCACTCCAGTCTCTGCTTTCATGTTCACATGGTGTTCTACCTGTGTGCATGTCTACGTCCAAATTTCGCCTTTTGATAATGACATCAGTTATATTGGATTAGGGCCCACTCTACCTCATATGACCTCATCCTAACTTAACTAATTACATGTACAATATCCTATTTCCAAATAAGGTCGCATTTTGAGGTATGGGGGTGGGGTTTAGGACTTCAACATACGAATTTTGGGGAAATACAATTCAACTCATAGCACCTTCCTTGTCTTTCCTACTCCCCAGTTGGTGTTTCCTGAGATCACTGCCCAATGAACTACATACACTCAAGTCCTTATCTCAGGGCCTGCTTCCAGGGGATCCAAAGCCAAGACAGAAAACCAATCAGGGCCTTAGTAGGTTTAAAGGCAAATATCACTCCCAGGTCCAACAGTGTGGAAACTTCCAATGACACTCTCCCTTTCAAAAAGGACCAAGGGCTTGGAATGGAAATCTGAACTCATTGCCTACTTTTCCTAAAAACTTAATACAACTTGTTAACCCTGGGGGTGGCAGTCTTTTTCATTCAAGCTTTTGTAGTTTATTTGGTGACATTTTCAGCTCATAAAAATGATTCAAGTGATGTAGGTAGATTAGAAGGAAAGGAATTGGGTATGGATGCTGCCTAAAATTCTGGGTAAAAATTGGGCACGTCACTGTTCACTTCCCCTAAGGCCCACCACACATGCTTCTGACGAACTGGAGTTTTGGATTTCCCTAAACACACCAAGCTTTCATATAGTCTTCTGCCTTTGCCTGGACTGTTTCCTCTGTCCCACCAATGACTCATAAATTCTCACAGTTCATTTAAGTTCCAGCTCAAATGTCACTTCTTATTTTAAGTCACTCCTGACTCAGTCTAACCAGAGTGAATTCCAGGACCTGTGTGGTAGCTATTAGTGCAGATCGGCTGAGGCTGGAGCTCCTGGCACCGTCTTGCCAACACATGGAGCCTGAAAATGATGCCAGCATGGAGAGAAGCAGACAAGGGAGATAAAGAGAAGCCAAGTCCTGGGGACGTCACTGAATTCCTGGATCAAACTATGCCAGACCCTGCCAATCCTTTGACATTTCAGTGCCATGTGCCAAAGTATTTCACCTTCTTGCTTAACTCAACTTGAGTTGGTTATTGATTTTTTTTTTAATGAATCCAGAGATTTGAGACTGAATTATCCATGAGATATGACTTCCAAGACATGGGCAGGACAGCTGTGGGGACTCTCAGCCCTCTGCTTCACTTCAGCAGGGGTCCTAGAATGACACAACACCTAAGTCCTGTGTCAAGTCTCTTCCGGGTGGAACATTTTGTTAATTAAGTCACATAATTTGGAAGTCCCTTTTATGTTATAACCTCACAAACAATATTACCTACTGTTTTAACCAAGGAATTTGAGGAACCTAACATTTTCACAGTCTCTTGCACTTAGTGGATATTCAATTAAAATCTCTAGATATGATCTTTCTACTTCTTAGAATCTAGAATTGAAGAACTGGAGGAGATTTTAAAGGGACAGAGTCTGCTTCTCTCATTTTACACATGAAGAAACATTTGCACAGACAGGTTAAATGGATTTCCCAAAGGTCGTGCTACTAGCTAATGGGGGAGCCAGAGGGATAGTACCCAGGTTACGCAACTCCCATTCTAATGCTTTTTTCACTATACTTCTACCCAAAGCATCTAGCACAGTCCTGAGCACATAGGAAGTACCTAATTAATAAGGAAATGACTGATCATCCACAGGGCCTGCTGCTCAACTCAGGTGGAGGTCTGAGAGCACCAGCTATGAGACTTCTCCAAAATGACAGGATCAATGTCTGAAGAGCTGCCTAGCTGCAGGATTCCTTAGCATAGCTGGCCTGCATTAGCCGCCTTAGTGCGGTTTTGGATAGTAGCTCAGATCTCAAGTAAACTGGTTTCTTGTAAGCCAGAGAGATGATTCCTCCAGGGTTGCTGCCAGCAAAAGCAAGTATCCTGGAGGTGACTTGGGTTGAACCAGTGTTGTCTCAAGCCGGTGTCTTTAATTGCTGCAGAAAATTCAAACAGCTGTGTCTGTCACTCTGAAATAGTAACTTCCTGTCTTTGGGGGAAAAAACACATGGTCACCTCTAAGACTTTTGATGTTCAGATGGAAGACAAGCTGGCTTACAACATGTCCCACATTGAAGGATTTGTTTTTTGTTTTTTGTTTGTTTTTGCGGTACGCGGGCCTCTCACTGTTGTGGCCTCTCCCGTTGCGGAGCGCAGGCTCCGGACGCGCAGGCTCAGCGGCCATGGCTCACGGGCCCAGCCGCTCCGCAGCATGTGGGATCCTCCCGGACCGGGGCACAAACCCGTGTCCCCTGCATTGGCAGGTGGACTCTCAACCACTGCGCCACCAGGGAAGCCCAGATTTGTTGTTTTTAAGTCACCCTCTCTTCCAAGCAATAGGAGATCACAACCCCCCTGATTAAACAGTCCTAGCTCACAAAACTACAGGGACCACCTACGCTCTATACCCATCCCTTCCTTGCTACGCAGCTGTCACCCTTCCTGCCATAGTTCCTGCCCCTGTCGTCACTCTCCTGATGTCACGTTGTCTTGCCCTGGCTGCCCTTCTGCTTGGCTCCAGCTGTCACTGCTCCACCCCTTGGAGCCTCCTCCGCTCCTGTTCAGTCAACTGTCACCAACAGACTCTGTTTCATAAACCATCTCCTTCTTTTTACAGGAAGGGGACACCAGGCACCTGGTTGGTTGGACTGGAAGGTGAGGTGAGTGGCACTGGCAGGGACGCATCCAACACTCTACCAGTGTCCACCCAGGTATTGTGTGCATGATGAATTCCTTGCTCATCAGGTACCCTCAAAAGGCTACCCAGTCACGTGAGGATCTTAATCTCTGGTCCACCTTCAGCCCTACTAGCCAATCATCTATCCATCCATCCATCCATCCATCTGTCCATTGTTCAGTAAATATAAATCGCTGATAAATACAAATGAGACAGGCAATTCCAAGAACTGTGGGTACAGCGAGTACAAGACAGACAAGGCTCCCAGGCCCTTAGAAGCCTATTTTTCGGTGAGGTGAAATAGACAGTAAACAAGCATACAAACAATAATTTTAGAGAGCAATGTGTGCTTGAAGAAATTAAGATCGCACAGAGAGCAGGAGGAGGGTGAGGCCAGAACTTCAGATCAGGCTTCCGGAAGGTCCCTTGGAGGAAGTGACATTTAAATAGACACCTGATCGGGTCCAGTCATGCAAAGATCCTGGGAAATGGCTCCAGACAGGGGACCAGCGGTGCCAAGGCCTGCAGGCAGGAAGGAACTCTGCTCAAAATGCGGCACTGTGAGGGAGGTGAGCATGGTATGGGTGAGGCCAGGTGCAGACGAGTCTATGTGCTGGTGGCAAGCCCTCATCCTCACCCCAGCAGCTCTGTGGACAGTGGACTGCCTTCAGGAGGCTGTAGCACAGGAGAGGAGGGTGGTGTGCATTAGGGGGTAGCGTGGGGACGGGAAATGGGGCAGATTCAGAATATGTTTTTAATGTAGAGAAAACAGGATTGCCTTAGGAACATATTCTAAACAGGTCAGAGTTCTGGAGGTCGGAAGTCTGACATGGGCCATGGGGGCTAAAATCAAGGGGTCAGAAGGGCTGTTTTCTGGAGGTTCTGGGGAAACATCTGTTTCCTTGTCTTTTCCAGCTTCCAGAGGCTGCCTGTCTCCTCCATCTTCAAAGCCAGTACTCACCTCACTCCAACTTCTGCTTCCGTTGTCACGTCTCCTCTGACCCTCTTGCCTTCTTCTTTCCTTTTAAGGACCCTGGTGATTACATGGGGCCCACTCAGATAATCCAAGATAATCTCCCCACCTTGAGATCCTTAACCTTTCACGTATACACAGTCCCTCTTGCTGAATAAGGCAACGTATTCCCAGGTTCTGGGGATTGGAATGTGGACACCTTTGAGGGGGCCATGATTCTGCCTACCACACTCTCCATAGATTTTCTTTTTTTTTCCTTGCTGCTTGGTTTACTGTCACCTTTAGCCACTTCTAAAACTTCGGCATTCTTTCAGTTAGTTGTTCAGGCCTTCCTTCCTCCCTTCCTTTATTGGACAACCATTTTCTGTGCACTTACTATGTGCTAAACAGTCTGCCAGGTATTATGGGGAGAAAACTGTGTATCCAGACTCTACCCTCAGGGAGTTTACAGTCGGCTTTCCTGGAGAGCCTTATTACTGGTCCCATTAAAGCGAGCTGGCCATACTGAAAGGACAATGCAGATGAGACAGGTACTTCAAAAGGCAGTCACTGAATTGCCACCTCTGCTGAGTTTCTCCCATGGGGGTCATTAAAACACTAACTAAGACTCAGGAAGAAACATCAGTAAATTCACCAAACATGGAGAGAGCTAACAATGAAGAGTGGAGGCCGAGAGCTGAAGAACTGACTCTCCCTGAGTGGGCCCTGGTGCTTCCCTGGCTGCTCCCACATTCACCCAAAGCCTCCCTGCCCACCAGCCATCTCCTCTGACCTCGCTCCCCACCTCTCCCAGTGCAGCTTTCTGGAAAACATCTGAGCCCTTTCTTGGCAAATGTTCCCACAAACCAGTCTCAGGAAATGCTCGACAAAACAGTCAGCCCCCAAAGAGTTCTTATCTCTTAAAGGTACATACTGAATCATCTACAGATGAAATGATACCAAGTCAGGGATTTGCTTCTGAACAAGCATGTGGGAGGAAGTGGGTGGGTACAGATTAAACAAGCGTGGCTGTGAGTTAATCATTGTTGAAGCTGGGTGCCGGGAACATGGGGGTTCATTATAATCTTCTATTTTTTGGCCTGCTTAAAACTTTCCATAATAAAAAAAGTTAAGAGGAAAAAAGCCCCCACATTTTGCCTTATGTCACTGAAACAAACTTAACTTTTGCATATATTTTACTGCCTAAATAATTGCCTAGACTTAAAAAATAAATAAGTGCAGGCATAGGAACATTTGACAAACATTTTGTACAGTCTCTGAAGTCACAGCAGGGAAGAGAAAGTACTAGATATCTTGCCTGCTGCTCATCTTGAAACAATAATGGTCCCGTCCCCCAGGGAAGAAACACATAAAACTCTGGAACATTATTCCAGTAATTGGATTCAAAGGGCTAAAGATATCATCTGGGAAAAGATAGTAGAACTTGATTAAGAGATCACTGTGGATTCTTTATGATGGAGGTGATGAACTGGTTTGATCTATCTCAGAATTTTCACACACTAATTTCCAGACCGCATATTAGCATTGTAATCCCTTTGAATCATGAAACTGTACAAGTCTGAGAAAAACAACTGTGATGTGGATAGAATTGTCTTTGGAACGTCTCCACCTGCCTTTTCAGCACTCCCATGAGGCAGTGTTATATAGTGGAAAGACCGCAGGCTTTGGAGCCAAAAAAGTTGACTTGACTTCCATCTCACTCCTGCTGCGAACTTGGGCAAGTTATACAAGCTCTCCAGACCTCAGTTTCCTCATCTGTACAATGGGCCTAATAATATCTGCTTTGCAGGGATGCTGTGAGGATTATGGGATATGTGTGTAAAATGCCTCTCTCATCACAGATACTCAGTTAATGGTAGCTTATTGTTTTTATAATTGCATATTCCTCTTTACCCCACTCCACACCTCCCAGTATAGTGCCTAACACGTGGAATGCAGCAAATATTTGTTGAATTACATTAAACCTTGAGGAGGTAGATGGAGTTAATGGGAGGAAATATTAAGACTCTACCAGAATCTTCCCTTTGCAGGTCACTCATCCTCAGGAGAGCTTCTCTACCTAATTGCTCAGAGCAGAAAACAAGGACCCATTCATGATAGCTCCCACTCTCCCTCCCTCACATCTAATCAATTACCAAATTCCATCTATTACAGTTCTCGATTATCACTAGAATCTATTCACTTCCCTCAAATCCTACTGCTACCACCTTAGTTCAAGACTGTCTTCTTTTTCACCTGGTCTATAGCAAAGTCAGGTCTCCTCACATCTGTTCTTTTTTTTTTTTTTTTACATCTTTATTAGAGTATAATTGCTTTACAATGGTGTGTTAGTTTCTGCCTTATAACAAAGTGAGTCAGTTATACATATACATATGTTCCCATACCTCTTCCCTCTTGTGTCTCCCTCCCTCTTAACCTCCCTATCCCACCCCTCTAGGGGGTCACAAAGCACTGAGCTGATCTCCCTGTGCTAAGAGGCTGCTTCCCACCAGCTATCTATTTTACGTTTGGTAGTGTATATATGTCCATGCCACTCTCTCACTTAGTCACAGCTTACCCTTCCCCCTACCCATATCCTCAAGTCCATTCTCTAGTAGGTTTGTGTCTTTATTCCTGTCTTACCCCTAGGTTCTTCATGACATTTTTTTCCTTAAATTCCATATATATGTGTTAGCATACGGTATTTGTCTTTCTCTTTCTCACTTACTTCACTCTGTATGACAGACTCTAGGTCTATCCACCTCATTACAAATAGCTCAATTTCGTTTCTTTTTATGGCTGAGTAATATTCCATTGTATATATGTGCCACATCTTCTTTATCCATTCATCCGATGATGGGCACTTAGGTTGTTTCCATCTCCTGGCTATTGTAAATAGAGCTGCAATGAACATTTTGGTACATGACTCTTTTTGAATTATGGTTTTCTCAGGGTATATGCCCAGGAGTGGGACTGCTGGGTCATATGGTAGTCCTATTTGTAGTTTTTTAAGGAACCTCCATACTGTTCTCCATAGTGGCTGTACCAATTCACATTCCCACCAGTAGTGCAAGAGTGTTCCCTTTTCTCCACACCCTCTCCAGCATTTATTGTTTCTAGATTTTTTGATGATGACCATTCTGACTGGTGTGAGATGATATCTCATTGTAGTTTTTTTTTTTTTATGGGTAAAAGGAAAATATCAAAATCCTAAGAAAAATTTATTAGCACTGTTTTTTGTGTTTTTTTTGGCTTTTTTTTTTTAACATCTTTATTGGGGTATAATTGCTTTACAATGGTGTGTTAGTTTCTGCTTTATAACAAAGTGAATCAGTTATACATATACATATGTTCCCATATCTCTTCCCTCTTGCATCTCCCTCCCTACCACCCTCCGTATCGCACCCCTCCAGGCGGTCACAAAGCACCGAGCTGATATCCCTGTGCTATGCGGCTGCTTCCCACTAGCTATCTACCTTACGTTTGGTAGTGTATATATGTCCATGCCTCTCTCTCACTTTGTCACAGCTCACCCTTCCCCCTACCCATATCCGCAAGTCCATTCTCCAGTAAGTCTGTGTCTTTATTCCTGTCTTACCCCTAGGTTCTTCATGACATTTTTGTTTTGTTAAATTCTATATATATGTGTTAGCATACGGTATTTGTCTTTCTCTTTCTGACTTACTTCACTGTGTATGACAGACTCTAGGTCTATCCACCTCATTACAAATAGCTCAATTTCATTTCTTTTTATGGCTGAGTAATATTCCATTGTATATATGTGCCACATCTTCTTTATCCATTCATCTGATTATGGGCACTTAGGTTGTTTCCATCTCCTGGCTATTGTAAATAGAGCTGCAATGAACATTTTGGTACATGACTCTTTTTGAATTATGGTTTTCTCAGGGTATATGCCCAGGAGTGGGATTGCTGGGTCATATGGTAGTTCTATTTGTAGTTTTTTAAGGAACCTCCATACTGTTCTCCATAGTGGCTGTACCAATTCACATTCCCACCAGCAGTGCAAGAGCGTTCCCTTTTCTCCACACCCTCTCCAGCATTTATTGTTTCTAGATTTTTTGATGATGGCCATTCTGACTGGTGTGAGATGATATCTCATTGTAGTTTTGATTTGCATTTCTCTAATGATTAATGATGTTGAGCATTCTTTCATGTGTTTGTTGGCAGTCTGTATATCTTCTTTGGAGAAATGTCTATTTAGGTCTTCTGCCCATTTTTGGATTGGGTTCTTTGTTTTTTTTGTTATTGAGCTGCATGAGATACTTGTTAATTTTGGAGATTAATCCTTTGTCAGTTGCTTCATTTGCAAATATTTTCTCCCATTCTGAGGGTTGTCTTTTGGTCTTGTTTATGGTTTCCTTTGCTGTGCAAAAGCTTTGAAGTTTCATTAGGTCCCATTTGTTTATTTTTGTTTTCATTTCTCTAGGAGGTGAGTCAAAAAGAATCTTGCTGTGATTTATGTCATAGAGTGTTCTGCCTATGTTTTCCTCTAAGAGTTTGATAGTTTCTGGCCTTACATTTAGGTCTTTAATCCATTTTGAGCTTATTTTTGTGTATGGTGTTAGGGACTGATCTAATCTCATACTTTTACATGTACCTGTCCAGTTTTCCCAGTACCAATTACTGAAGAAGCTGTCCTTTCTCCACTGTACACTCCTGCCTCCTTTATCAAAGATAAGATGACCATATGTGCGTGGGTTTATCTCTGGGCTTTCTATCCTGTTCCATTGGTCTATATTTCTGTTTTTGTGCCAGTACCATACTGTCTTGATTACTGTAGCTTTGTAGTATAGTCTGAAGTCAGGGAGCCTGATTCCTCCAGCTCCGTTTTTTGTTCTCAAGATTGCTTTGGCTATTCGGGGTCTTTTGTGTTTCCATACAAATTGTGAAATTTTTGTTCTAGTTCTGTGAAAAATGACATTGGTAGTTTGATAGGGATTGCATTGAATCTGTAGATTGCTTTGGGCAGTAGAGTCATTTTCACAGTGTTGATTCTTCCAATCCAAGAACATGGTATATCTCTCCATCTATTTGTATCATCTTTAATTTATTTCATCAGTGTCTTATAATTTTCTGCATACAGGTATTTTGTCTCCTTAGGTAGGTTTATTCCTACATATTTTATTCTTTTTGTTGCAATGATAAATGGGAGTGTTTTCTTGTTTTCACTTTCAGATTTTTCATCATTAGTGTATAGGAATGCCAGAGATTTCTGTGCATTAATTTTGTATCCTGCTACTTTACCAAATTCATTGATTAGCTCTAGTAGTTTTCTGGTAGCATCTTTAGGATTCTCTATGTATAGTATCATGTCATCTGCAAACAGTGACAGCTTTACTTCTTCTTTTCCGATTTGGATTCCTTTTATTTCCTTTTCTTCTCTGACTGCTGTAGCTAAAACTTCCAAAACTATGTTGAATAAGAGTGGTGAGAGTGGGCAACCTTGTCTTGTTCCTGATCTTAGTGGAAATGCTTTCAGTTTTTCACCATTGAGGACGATGTTGGCTGTGGGTTTGTCATATATGGCCTTTATTACATTGAGGAAAGTTCCCTTTATGTCTACTTTCTGCAGGGTTTTTATCATAAATGGGTGTTGAATTTTGTCGAAAGCTTTCTCTGCATCTATTGAGATGACCATATGGTTTTTCTCCTTCAACTTGTTAATATGGTGTATCATATTGATTGATTTGCATATATTGAAGAATCCTTGCATTCCTGGAATAAACCCCACTTGATCATGGTGTATGATCCTTTTAATGTGCTGTTGGATTCTGTTTGCTAGTATTTTGTTGAGGATTTTTGCATCTATGTTCATCAGTGATATTGACCTGTAATTTTCTTTCTTTGTGACATCCTTGTCTGGTTTTGGCATCAGGATGATGGTGGCCTCGTAGAATGAATTTGGGAGTGTTCCTCCCTCTGTTATATTTTGGAAGAGTTTGAGAAGGGTATGTGTTAGCTCTTCTCTAAATGTTTGATAGAATTCGCCTGTGAAGCCATCTGGTCCTGGGCTTTTGTTTGTTGGAAGATTTTTAATCACAGTTTCAATTTCAGTGCTTGTGATTGGTCTGTTCATATTTTCTATTTCTTCCTGATTCAGTCTTGGCAGGTTGTGCATTTCTAAGAATTTGTCCATTTCTTACAGGTTGTCCATTTTATTGGCATAGAGTTTCTTGTAGTAATCTCTCATGATCTTTTGTATTTCTGCAGTGTCAGTTGTTACTTCTCTTTTTTCATTTCTAATTGTATTGATTTGAGTCCTCTCCCTCTTTTTCTTGATGAGTCTGGCTAATGGTTTATCAATTTTGTTTATCTTCTCAAGAACCAGCTTTTAGTTTTATTGATCTTTGCTATTGTTTCCTTCATTTCTTTTTCATTTATTTCTGATCTGATCTTTATGATATCTTTCCTTCTGCTAACTTTGGGGTGTTTTTGTTCTTGTTTCTCTAATTGCTTTAGGTGCAAGGTTAGGTTGTTTATTCGAAATGTTTCCTCTTTCTTAAGGTAGGATTGTATTGCTATAAACTTCCATCTTAGAACTGCTTTTGCTGCATCCCATAGGTTTTGGGTTGTCGTGTCTCCATTGTCATTTGTTTCTAGGTATTTTTTAATTTCCTCTTTGATTTCTTCAGTGATCACCTCGTTATTAAGTAGTGTATTGTTTAGCCTCCATGTGTTTTATTTTTTACCTATCTTTTCCTGTAATTGATATCTAGTCTCACAGCATTGTGGTCGGAAAAGATACTTGATACAATATTAGTTTTCTAAAATTTATCAAGGCTTGATTTGTGACCCAAGATATGATCTATCCTGGAGAATGTTCCATGAACACTTGAGAAAAATGTGTATTCTGTTGTTTTTGGATGGAATGTCCTATAAATATCAATTAAGTCCATCTTGTTTAGTGTATCATTTAAAGCTTGTGTTTCCTTATTTATTTTCATTTTGGATGATCTGTCCATTGGTGAAAGTGGGGTGTTAAAGTCCCCTACTATGAATGTGTTACTGTCGATCTGTCCTTTTATGGCTGTTGTATTTGCCTTATGTATTGAGGTGCTCCTATGTTGGGTGTATAAATATTTACAATTGTTATACCTTCTTCTTGGATCGATCCCTTGATTATTATGTAGTGTCCTTCTTTGTCTCTTCTAATAGTCTTTATTTTAAAGTCTATTTTGTCTGATATGAGAATTGCTACTCTAGCTTTCTTTTGGTTTCCATTTGCATGGAATATCTTTCTCCATCCCCTCACTTTCAGTCTGTATGTGTCTCTAGGTCTGAAGTGGGTCTCTTGTAGACAGCATATATATGGGTCTTGTTTTGGTATCCATTCAGCCAGTCTGTGTCTTTTGGTGGGAGCATTTAATCCATTTACATTTAAGGTAGTTATCGATATGTATGTTCCTATTCCCATTTTCTTAATTGTTTTGTGTTTGTTATTATAGGTCTTTTCCTTCTCTTGTGTTTCTTGCCTAGAGAAGATCCTTTAGCATTTGTTGTAAAGCTGGTTTGGTGGTGCTGAACTCTCTCACCTTTTGCTTGTCTGTAAAGGTTTTAATTTCTCCATCAAATCTGAATGAGATCCTTGCTGGGTAGAGTAATCTTGGTTGTAGGTTTTTCTCCTTCATCACTTTAAATATGTCCTGCCAGTCCCTTCTGGCTTACAGAGTTTCTGTTGAAAGATCAGCTGTTAACCTTATGGGGATTCCCTTGTGTGTTATTTGTTGTTTTTCCCTTGCTGCTTTTAATATGTTTTCTTTGTATTTAATTTTTGACAGTTTGATTAATATGTGTCTTGGCATGTTTCTCCTTGGATTTATCCTGTATGGGACTCTCTGTGCTTCCTGGACTTGATGAACTATTTCATTTCCCATATTAGGGAAGTTTTCAACTATAATCTCTTTAAATCTTTTCTCAGTCCCTTTCTTTTTCTCTTCTTCTTCGTCTGGAACCCCTATAATTTGAACGTTGGTGCATTTAATGTTGTCCGACAGGTCTCTGAGACTTTCCTCAGTTCTTCTCATTCTTTTTTCTTTATTCCACTCTGCAGTAGTTATTTCTACTATTTTATCTTCTAGGTCACTTATCTGTTCTTCTGCCTCAGTTATTCTGCTATTGATCCCTTCTAGAGTATTTTTAATTTCATTTATTGTGTTGTTCATCATTGCTTGTTTCATCTTTAGTTCTTCTAGGTCCTTGTTAAATGTTTCTTGCATTTTCTCTATTCTATTTCCAAGATTTTGGATCATGTTTACTATCATTATTCTGAATTCTTTTTCAGGTAGACTGCCTATTTCCTCTTCATTCGTTAGGTCTGGTGGTTTTTATCTTGTTCCTTCATCTGCTATGTGTTTTTCTGTCTTCTCATTTTGCTTATCTTACTGTGTTTGGGCTCTCTTTTTTGCACGCTGCAGGTTCATAGCTCCTGTTGTTTTTGGTGTCTGTCCCCAGTGGCTAAAGTTGGTTCAGTGGGTTGTGTAGGCTTCCTGGTGGAGGGGACTAGTGTGTTCTGGTGGATGAGGCTGGATCTTGTGTTTCTGGTGGGCAGGTCCACGCCTGGTGGTGTGTTTTGGGGTGTCTGTGGACTTATTATGATTTTAGGCAGCCTCTCTGCTAATGGGTGGGGTTGTGTTCCTGTCTTGCTAGTTGTTTGTCATAGGGTGTCCAGCACTGTAGCTTGCTGGTCGTTGAGTGAAGTTGAGTGTTGGTGTTGAGATGGAGATCTCTGGGAGATTTTCTCCGTTTGATATTACGTGGAGCTGGGAGGTCTCTTGTGGACCAGTGTCCTGAAGTTGGCTCTCCCACCTCAGAGGCACAGCACTGACTCCTGACTGCAGCACCAAGAGCCTTTCATCCACACGGCTCAGAATAAAAGGGAGAAAAAGTAGAAAGAAAGGAAGAGGATAAAAGAAAAGAATATAAAGTAAGGTAAAATAAAATAAAGTTATTAAAATAAAAAAATAATTATTAAGAAAAAAAATTTTTTTTAAGCAAACAAAAACAAAAAAAACGGACGGGTAGAACCTTAGGACAAATGGTGAAAGCAAAGCTATACAGACAAAATCTCACACAGAAGCATACACATACACACTCACAAAAAGAGGAAAAGGGGAAAAAAATAATAAATCTTGGTCTCAAAGTCCACCCCTCAATTTGGGATGATTCGTTTTCAATTCAGGTATTCCACAGATGCAGGGTACATCAAGTTGATTGTGGAGCTTTAATCCGGTGCTCCAGATTCTGCTGTGAGAAATTTCCCTTTCTCTTCTTTGTTCGCACAGCTCCGGGGACTCAGCTTTGGATTTGGCCCCGCCTCTGCGTGTAGGTCGCCTGAGGGCGTCTGTTCTTCGCTCAGACAAGACGGAATTAGAGGAGCCGCTGATTAGGGGGCTCTGGCTCACTCAGGCCGGGGGGAGGAGGGGCTTGGAGTGCGGGGCGGGCCTGCGGCGGCAGAGGACGGCGTGACGTTGCACCAGCCTGAGGCGCGCCGTGCGTTCTCCTGAGGAAGTTGTCCCTGGATCCCGTGACCCTGACAGTGGCGGGTTGCACAGGCTCCCCGGAAGGGTGGTGTGGAGAGTGACCTGTGCTCGCACACAGGCTTCTTGGTGGCGGCAGCAGCAGCCTTAGCGTCTCATGCCCGTCTCTGGGGTCCGTGCTTTTAGCCGCGGCTCGCGCCCGTCTCTGGAGCTCCTTTAAGCAGCGCTCTTAATCCCCTCTCCTCTCGCACCAGGAAACAAAGAGGGAAGAAAAAGTCTCTTGCCTCTTCGGCAGCTCCAGACTTTTCCCCGGACTCCGTCCCGGCTAGCCGTGGTGCACCAACCCCCTGCAGGCTGTGTTCACGCCGCCAGTCCTCTCCCTGCGCCCAGACCGAAGCCCGAGCCTCAGCTCTCAGTCCCGCCCGCCCCGGCAGGTTAACAGACAAGCCCCTCGGGCTGGTGAGTGCCGGTTAGCACCGATCCTCTGTGTGGGAATCTCTCTGCTTTGCCCTCCGCACCCCTGTTGCTGCGCTCTCCTCCGCAGCTCCGAAGCTTCCCCCCTCCGCCACCCGCAGTCTCCGCCCGCGAAGGGGCTTCTAGTGTGTGGGAACCTTTCCTCCTTCACAGCGCCCTCCCATTGGTGCAGGTACCGTCCCTATTCTTTTGTCTCTGTTTATTCTTTTTTCTTTTGCCCTCCCCAGGTACGTGGGGAGTTTCTTGCCTTTTGGGAGGTCTGAGGCCTTCTGCCAGCGTTCAGTGGATGTTCTATAGGAGTTGTTCCACGTGTAGATGTATTTCTGATGTATATGTGGGGAGGAAGGTGATCTCTGCGTCTTACTCTTCCGCCATCTTTCCTCCCTCCCCACATCTGTTCTTAATCCTTTCTCTTTATTGTAGCTGGAGGGATTTCTGTTTTTTCTTTTTAATTATAGAAAAATTTAAATATTCACAAAAATAGAGTATAATAAGCTTCCATATACTCATCACACAGTTTCAACAAATCAATGAATGGCCAATTTCATTTCATATATACCCCACCTACTTTCTCCAATGTTCTTGGGTTATTTGAAGCGAATTCCAGAAGTCATAGCTTTTAGGGAGGATCTTTTCATGCATTCAGAATGAAATTCTAAATCTTCCAGTGAACTGCCATGTCCTGATCCCTGCTGACTCCTCCAAATACAGATCACAATTTGCTATTCCCCCTCCCCAGACCCAGTCATACCAGCCTCTCTCAGTTCCTCTAGCATTTTATGTTGTCTCCTTACGACCCTGAGGCCTTCAGGCTGGACTGTATTCAGGGCCCAGAAAGCCCATTTTTTATCCTCTTTCACCCTCTTTGCTCAGCTTCAGCTACTCCTGCTCTGCCATCACCCTGCACATCACTTCTCAAGAGGTCCCCACGCTAAGGCTCAGTGCCCCCTCGTCTGCTCTCTCAGTCCCCTGTGCTTCTCCTCCAATTATATATATGTAATTTTGTAAGTGGTCATGCAAAGGTGTCTCCCCTGTTAAAAATAAATTCCGGGCATAAGAGTTGTGTCTGCCTTCTTCCTTAATGAGGCACCCGGCACACGATCCCTTCCTTACAGGAGGCACTTAATAAATATTTGTTGAATGAGGTCCCCAAGAAAGGTAAACACAAAAGCCACATCCACTTCATGTTATAAATTGCTTATAAACCAGTGTCCTAAACATTTTATAACAGTAAGAGCAATGCTGAGACCTTAAATTGTAAGTGTATTTTGTTATATTCAAGGTGATGTCTTTCCAAGATTATGAGCTCCATTATGCTAGACACTGAGGGTTCAAACTGAATAATACATGGATCCTACCCTCAGAGAGCCGAGTCTAGTGGAAAAGACAGTCGTTTAACTATTTAAAAATTGGTAATTTCTCATGTTTTATATATAGGAACCAGAATATTTAATTAGCTAGACAATTTGTAAAGTGTCAAACAGCTAAGCATAAACAGGAGTTTGCTGTAAAAACAGCAGCTACCATTTACTGGGTCCTTCCTTTGGGCCAGGTATGGTATAAAGCATATTTCACACATGATTTCATTTAATCCTTACAACACCCTTTGAGATATGCCTTATTATTCCCATTTTACAGATTTACCTTAAAAACCACCAAGGCATTAAAAACGTAGGCAACCCTCAGTCACCCAGGATTTGAAACCGGGGAATCTAACTTCAGAGGGAGCACCTCTACACTCTATGCTGGGGCTGAGTGGTACTGCAGGAAACATACAATAAAGAACACTTTCCAATTCATCAGTGCTTTCCACTTGACGTCCTGGTTTCAGAAGAGATGTGGGCACACTTTCATGGGAAAACAGCAGCTGTTGAAAAACCTGTTACTGATAAGGCCAGGTTCCTGTGGACCCAAGGCACTAGCCACTGAATTTGGACTTTGTACCAAAGCTTTCCTATAAAAAATATAAACAGGAAACTTTCAAGTTGTGAAACTACTGCCTGCCATGAACTTAGCCTGTCTTCTCAGCCAAACTGAAAGCTCTGCATTGTTTCCTTCATTGTACGCCGTATCTTGTCTGCTTACCTCTTGCAGATGGGTTCTGACCAAAAGGAAATTTATTACATTTTAAAAGGGAGAAATTGTTAGGGTAAATTACATGTGTGGACCCTGAACCATGAAAAGAGATTTTGTATTAATTATGCATATTTGGGAATTTGTTTTAAACTTTTTATTAAGGAAAATTTCAGTCATATACCAAAGTAGACCAAATAGTGTAACAAACCCCCAGGTACCCATCTCCTTGCTTCCAGAATGATCAGCTCATAGCCAATCTGTTTCATTTATATTGCCATCGAATTCTACCCCCTCCTCTCCCCCACCCCGGTTTTATTTTGAAGCTAACATGTTTGGGAATATTTTGAATGTTGTGTTCTGTTGGTAAAGAATATATGGAATCAATAGAATAAATAAATATGACTTGGTCAGCAAGATCCCTGGGGACACAGGAACCAGAAAGAAGAACAGGCTGTGTGGTTTGACCACAGAAAAGACAGGAGGACTGGCATGGACTATAGGTGGCATTTGCACAGGCAAGAAATAATGCCCACGTGAGGAAAGTTTGGACAAGGGAATGTGATGGTTCTGTCCTGCGTCTTGAGCATACTACCTTTGCCTTTTGTTTCCCTCTCAGCAAGTTCTCCGCCAGTATAATTACATCACTTTTTTGTGCGTATATATTGCCCTCCCCCTGCTTGCCTAAACCATAGCTGCAGGAAAGGAAACCCTAGAGCAGCACTGCCCAATCGAAATACAATGTGAGCCACATGTATTAATTTTACATTTTTTTAGTAGCCACATTGTAAAAAGAAGAAACAAATGAAATTAATTTTAATATTATATTTCATTTAACCTAGTATGTATAAAATATTATCATTCCAACACGATTATCAATATAAACAATTCTTATCCAGATATTTTACATTCTTTCTTTTGTGCTAAGTCTTTGAGATACAATGTATATTTTATAGTTCCAGCATATCTCAATTTGGACTACTAATATTTTAAGGACTTAATTCATAGTCATAAGTGACTAGTGGTTACTGAATTGGACAGGGCCCAGGGTAGGGGAGTCAGTAGCTACTTTGCAATTTTCTTGCAAATAATGCAACTAAAGATTTCTGGTAAAGTTGAAGTACAGTGTGTAATGCTGGGCTTCTCCAGGAAATATACTGAAATGAACGAGAGAAAACAACAATAAAAAGCTTAGACAACTTCATTTATATAAGCAAGGAAATAACTACAACCTCCAAAACCCAGGATATGAAGAAACGTGGCTCTTCGGGTCTTGAGCAAGATTCTTGAGCAGAAAGGATGTTAGCAGCTCCTGAGAGGTTCTCCGTTTACTACAAGTGTGGTAAAGTGTAGTGGCTTTGAATACTCAAATCCTAGTTCTGTTCTTTACAAGCTGTGGGTCTTGAACAAATTCTTTCATCTCTCTGTGCCTCAAGTTCCTCATCTATAAAATGGGGATCATAAAATTTAGGGTGGTTGTAATGATTAATTGAAGTAATACATGCAGAACACTTAGGACCAGATGCCTCGCCATGTTAACCTCTCCATAATTGCTAACTATTAAAAACAAAAATAAGTAAAGACTTGAAAAAGGTGAAGGATTAAGTCATGTGTTATTTGGAAGAAGAGAGTTCCCAAAAGAGATAGCAAGTGTAAAGGCCGTGAGGCAGAAGTCTACCTGGCATATTAAAACAGAAAAACAAACAAACCACCAAGGAAGCTCCTCATCTGGCTGTAGCAGAGAGGGGAGTATGGAAGGGGATGGTACAGAAAGGTAACGGCAATGGGGGCCGACAGTGTAGCTCTATAGGCCATTGTAAGGACTTTGTTTTTTGGGTTTTTTTAAACATCTTTATTGGAGTATAATTGCTTTACAGTGGTGTGTTAGATTCTGCTTTATAACAAAGTGAATCAGTTATAAATACATATGTCCCCATATCTCTTGCGTCTCCTTCCCTCTCACCCTCCCTATCCCACCCCTCTAGGTGGTCACAAAGCACCGAGCTGATCTCCCTGTGCTATGCGGCTGCTTCCCACTAGCTATCTACCTTATGTTTGGTAGTGTATATATGTCCATGCCTCTCTCTCACTTTGTCACAGCTCACCCTTCCCCTCCCTGTATCCTCAAGTCCATTCTCTAGTAGGTTTGCATCTTTATTCCCGTCTAGCCCCTAGGTTCTTCTGACCATTTTTTTTTCTTTCTTTTTTTTTTAGATTCCATATATATGTGTTAGCATACGGTGTTTGTTTGTCTCCTTCTGACTTACTTCACTCTGTATGACAGACTCTAGGTCCATCCACCTCACTACAGATAACTCAGTTTCGTTTCTTTTTATGGCTGAGTAATATTCCATTGTATATATGTGCCACATCTTCTTTATCCATTCATCTATTGATTCACACTTAGGTTGCTTCTGTCCTGGCTATTGTAAATAGAGCTGCAATGAACATTTTGCTACATGACTTTTTGAATTATGGTTTTCTCAGGGTATATGAAGGACCTTGACTTTGACTCTGAATGAGAGGGAAGCCACTGGAAAGTTTTGACCAGAGAGGGACAATATCTGACTTACATTCTAAAATGACTATTCCAGGGAATTCCCTGGCGGCCCTGTGGTTAGGACTCTGCGCTTTCACTGCTGTGGGTCAATCCCTGGTCGGGGAACTAAGATCCCGCAAGTCGTGCAGCGCAGCCAAAAAAAAAAAAAAAAAAAGACTATTCCAGCTGCTGCATTGCAGATGGGTTGAAGGAGGACAAGGACAAAAACGGGAACCATTCAGGAGGCTATTCCAACAATCCAGTCAAGAGATGGATGGGGGCTTGGACCTGGGGAGCAAGCTGTGAAGTGGGGAGATGTGGTCAGATTACACAAATGGGCAAAAGTGTAGGGTCAAAGATGTTCGAGGCAATGTCATTTGTAACTGAGATAAACTAGAGGTAACCTAAATGTCCATTAATAGAAGGCAGGTTAAATAAATTACGGTCCTTTTTTTTTTTAACTTAAAAACTTCTGTAGTGATTGAAAGAATGTATTATTTTTAAAATTAAAAGCCAAGGGCTTCCCTGGTGGCGCAGTGGTTAGAAGGCAACCTGCCAGTGCAGGGGACACGGGTTCGATCCCTGGTCCGGGAGGATCCCACGTGCCGTGGAGCAACTGGGCCCGTGCACCACAACTACTGAGCCTGAGCTCTGGAGCCCACGAGCCACAACTGCTGAAGCCCGGGCACCTGGAGCCTGTTCTCTGCAACAAGAGAAGCCACCAAATGAGAAGCCCAAGCACGGCAACGAAGAGTAGCTCCCACTCGCTGCAACTAGAGAAAGCCCACGCGCAGCAACAAAAGACTCAATGCGGCCAAAAATAAATAAATTTTTTTAAAAATTAAAAGCCAAAGTGAATGATAGTAATTTTTAACATTATTCAATTTCAGCATAAAGGGATATGTTGTAGTTTCAACAAAAGCATATTTTTTGGACCATTAAAACATCTTGCTTGGTAATTAAAAATACAAACCTCAAAGCATTGAAATTAGAGTTTCTTATTTAAAAAAAGAGAGTCAAACAGAAATATGCATATGTACCTGCTGAACTAGTGTACCAGTAATTCATGGCTGGTCACTACAAAGTCTATGCTTCTATTCTTTTCCTTTTAAAAATTTTTGGTAGAGTGTATATTGTCTAGGAGATGAGGAAACAAGACGCTTGGCAAGGGCTGGTTTTTACTGAAACTTTAAGATTGACTTTGCTATTACAAAGCATCTAAGTGCGGAACAGACAAAAGATTTGTCTAAGGGGTGAAACTGGTAAGTGGATATATGATTCTGAATCTACATATTGGCCAGACATCCATTTGGTGGAGGCTCTAAACTGATCATTTATTAATCACTCACCATATGCCAGGAAGCACTATGCCTTGTATTTTGATGACAATTTCTAATTTTACAATACGTAATCTAATTTCACAAAATTGCCCAAGGTCATTAGCTAAATAAATGGAAGAGCTGAAATTCATAGATTGTCTCATGCCAATCCCACCCTCTTTCTGCTATCACACTGTATTAGGTAGAGTTGGTGGATTGATTTCTGAGGCTTTTCTTGGGAAAGAATAGTGTATCCATTAGGATTGCATTCAATTGCTTGCAACAAACCTTAACCAAGAGTGCTTTAAACAAGTAAGGGGGGACTTCCCTGGTGGCACAGTGGTTAAGAATCCACCTGCCAATGCAGGGGTAAAGGGTTCGATCCCTGGTCTGGGAAGATCGCACATGCCGCGAAGCAAGTAAGCCTGAGCACCACAACTACTGAGCCTGTGCTCTAGAGCCCGCATGCCACAACTACTGAAGCCCAGACCACACAACTACTGAAGCCCATGAGCCTAGAGCCCGTGCTCCGCAACAGAGAAGCCACCACAATGAGAAGGCCGCGCACCACAACGAAGAGTAGCCCCTGCTCACCACAACTAGAGAAAGCCCGCGTGCAGCAACGAAGACACAATGCAGCCAAAAATAAATAAATTTATATTAAAAAAAAAGTAAGGGGATTATTTTTCTCATGTAATAAAAAGTCTGGAGCTCAGCAGTCTGCAGTAGGTGCTTTTCCTCCTTTTCTCTTGTGTGCTGTCCTGTGGTCATAAAATGGTTGCTCACCCTCCAAGCTCACAGCAACCTCACAGCCAGAATAAAACAGAAGGAGAAAAGCGGTGGTGTCCGCTTCAGGAAAGCAAAAACCTTCTCAGGACTCTCTAGGCAACTTCCCCCTCCACCTCAGCAGTCGAGCCATGTGACTGCCCCGCAAAGACTTCTGGGAAGGTGAGCATTTCAGCCCGGCTCATCGCCTCCTGGAACAAAATCTGAGTTCTCTTCGAAGGGAAGAAGGGGGATTGGTTATTGAGGAGACAGTAAGCAGTGTCTGCCCCATGAAAAATATCTGACAGATCAAAGATATTGGGGAGGAAACAGCTGCTTCAGAAGTACTGCTGGATCAAATGGATTCTAGGGGCTCTGGGCACCACTGTTGATGTGTTGATATTTTGCTGCAAGAGAGGAAGGGAAATGTAGTCTTTGCTCTAAGCAGGCTTGGGCTCAGCTTCAATTCTATTATTATGGGAGAAGGAGAGAATGGCTGTTAGGGAACAAGAAAGGGCTCTTCCACAGTCCCTCCACCAGCCCCTGAAACCGAGTACCCCTTGGGAAAGAGTCTGGTGTGCACAGCCGTATACTCTGTCATCTGTTCTAGGCAGGTGCGGGTCTGAGGGCAGTTGCTGACACAGGCTTTGGAATGGAGAGACGGCAGTGGGCACCTGGGGATACTTGAGGATGCTGAGAACATTTGAAGATAATTCAGCCTCCTGGATTGGCCTGGAAAGCGCCATGAAAAGTGCAGGCTAGCTCTTGAGAGTCTCCTCCCCCCAGCCCTGTCAGTAGCAAGACACCTCACATTCCTATTCCTCGTTTTCCTCTTCTTTAAAGGGGAGTAATAACCCGACCACACAGTTTGACGTGATGCATGTCCAGTTCCTGTTTTATGCTATACACTCCATAGACGGCCGCTGTTATTATTTTTTATACAGCAGGTTCTTATTAGTCATCCATTTTATACACATCAGTGTATACATGTCAGCAGCTGTTAGTTGTGATAGGAGCATGATCTGGTCCCCACACCCCCTGCTCTAACTCAGTTCACATCCTCTTCTTCTCAGCTCTACTGACTCACTTGCTATTCCTCTGTCAGAGCATGCACTCTCTGGCCAGTTCTGGCTTCTGGCTTTGCTCACAGTGGAATCTTGGCTGAAACACTTCACATCCTGGTGAATCCTGTAGTCCTTCAGGACTCAGCACACATGTCCCTTTCTCCAGAAATTCCTCTCTGACCTCCCCAGGTTGGGTCAAGCCGCTTCGCAGGCCCTCTAGCAGCCCACACTTATTTCTATCACGGTTCAGTTCTTACTGCACCTTTGGGCGGGCCGTTGCTAAGTTCCTTGCAAGACCACTCAAGCTTTCTGGGAGGTTAAGAAAGGGCCAGCCCACTCCACTTATTGAAGACTCTTTAGGAAAAGGAGGAGGAGGAAACTGTGCTGGGTTTTTCTTTTCTTGTTTCTTGTTTCTGGCCGCGCCACTGGGCATGCGGCACTTATTTACCCGACCAGGGATCGAACCTGTGGCCCTTGCAGTAGAAGCGCAGAGTCCTAACCACTGGACTTCCAGGGAATTCCCTGCGCTATATTTTAAATGTTTAAATGATTGGCAAGTCGTAGGTGCTCAACAAATATTTGTTGAATATAACAAATTAGTAATGTTGACACAAAGAAAGGCAATGCAGTATAAGTGTGCTATTTCCAAATATGCAATTTGCGGATTTTTATTTTAAATGTGAATTCATAGTGCATTACAGGTGGTTGTTTATATCAGGTTCTGTCACCCTATGTATACCCTCATCTGGAGGAAACTGCAATGGCCCCCTGCCGACCCTGCTGAGGAGATGGGAGATCCTTGGGCAGGGCTGGAGGTGGGAGTATCTGAAGGCCCGGCACGCAAAAGGGGGGGGTCTCATCTTCCACCCTACACCCTCGGGGAATCCCCTGTGCCAGCCTCGACCCAGGCCCCTCTCCCGCGCGCCTGGGTGGCGGCCTGGACGCCTCTCGCCGCCCCGCCCGCAGGCGGCGCCCTCCGGCTAGTCTCCTGCTGGGGTCGCGACGGGGCGTGCGCGCTCAAAGGATTGCATCCGCACTTCCTGGTAGCAGCGCGCGGGGCCGTTGCGGGGTTGCTGCGGGGTCCCCGGGGCCGTGCTCTCAGCCCCGGCCTGTCCCCGGTTACCTGGGGCCGGGCGCGGCAGGTGCCCGGGCGGCGACCTCGCCGCGGGTCTGGTCGGGCGCCCAGCGCCGCGGACGCGGAGCGCGAGCCGGGAGCCGGGAGCCGCCGCGCCTCGGGTGAGTTGCGGGGACTCGCGCCTGGCGTCTCGCAGCTGCTTCCCTCCTCACCCGGGGCTCCGGGGTGGGGAGGCCGACGGCACCGCGCCGCTCCCCGCTTCCCTGGCTGTGCTCTGCGCGTCGGGGAGGGAGAGGAATTTCACTCCCGGGGATTCAGGGGCTGGGATTCTTTATTACTTAAGAGATCCTGGAGTGGGTGGTGGCCCTGGACTGAAAGCCGAGGACGCCGCGCTCCGGCTGGGGGGTGATCGTAGCCTTCGCGCCACGGGTCCTCCCCGGGTTTGGACCCGGGGGTGGGGTGCAGGGATGGAACCGGTGGCCTAGGTTGGGTGTATACTCACATCCAGCTCGCAACCCCTTTCCAGGGCTATTAAACATTGTAAAACATCAGTGTGTGCAACTTTCCTTCCTGGAACACACAGGTGGGCATATAGTCACGGGCACACATGCTCGTGTATTCGTTGGGGCGGACTTTGCGTCCCCTCTCTTGGCCCTTGGACGTTGGGGACGGTGCCCCCGCGAGCGCCGGGCATTGGGATTAAGCCCTGGGGCTTTTCAGGTTGGTTGTTCTCTGAGACCGTGGCGTTCTGGGTGGTTTCTCTGTGCGCAGCCTGGATGGCTCAAAATTCTCTCTAAATAACTTGGGACCGCCCTCCGGAATTTGTTGGCTCAGTGAAACTCCTCTTCTCACCTGGGCAGGTGGTCTCAGGAGGTGGCAGCGGGGTCCCCCGCCCCCCGAATTCCGGAAGCGACCGCGAGAACCCGTCTTGCGGAGGAAGGTCCAGCTGGGAGGAAACGCACTTGCTTCGCCCCATTGCTTTGCTTGTGCAAATAACTCGGGTAAGGGCCGGGGCGGGGGGTCGTTCAAACCCCGGAGATAAATCCACCACAGACCAGAATTGCAAAGGACACTTGAGTGAGTGTTTGGATCTCAGAATTGTTCATGGCTTCAGGTCAGATCAATTTCGTTTGTGCTTTTCAGGTTACTTTTAAACTTCTTTAACTATGAAACGACTAATTAACATACACGTTTTTTCTTGACAGCCCCTAAGGCTGGAGTTTCTTTGTGGTATCTCTAGAATAGAATTGTTGGGAATTGCAGGTGAGGATCAGCCTGGCTGCTATGAGAATCATAGGGATGGAGGGAACCTGTGGTTTAAAGACTAAGAGACAGAAGGCATCAATGCTATGTGTAAACCTTGGTTGGGTCCTGATTTGATGAAAATAGTTTTTTTAAAAATTGTGCCAATAGAGGAAATTTGTACTGGCTGTTTTTTAGTATTAAGAATATTAGTTTTGTTTAGTTACTTTTGGTAACGGTATCATGATTAGGGTTGTTTTTAAACGCTTATCTGTTAGAAATACATTCTAAACTTGAAATATAGGTTGAGGATTTGCTTCAAAATAAGCCAGTTTTGGGGAGGGCTGCTAGTGGAGAAGTGAGGGGGAACAAGGCGAAGGGAGATTGGCCATGAATTGTTAATAGTTGAAGATGGATGAACGGTATGGGGGTACGGACTGCCTTGTACTCTTGACTCTGCTTTTGTATGTTTGGCATTTTCCTTTCAACGTAACCCCACTTGTGGAGGTTTTTTGCAGAAGGTAGATTTGGAAGGTAACGCTAGTGGTTCTAGATTCAAAGCCTTCCACAGATCCTCACTCTTTGTTAGCTGGGTATAAATAAAGGCTGCCTCTCCAGACTCATAACAAGTCTTTTTCTCCCTCCGAGGGGTGCCGCTTTATTTTGTTGCGAAGGCACAGAGCATTTGCTGAGTGTGACAAAGCTGAGAGGATCAAGTTGATGCAGGTGGATGCTGGGTCAGCTTTTTTTTTATACAAAGGGTATTAGCAAGCATAGGGGTTGAGTTGTCTCCAAATGGACAGGTTGTATAAAATGTGTTAGCAATTTTTCTGAACTGCCCAAATCCTTTCTAAGTTACGCTCATCAAAAAACAGAGCTCAGAGTAGTGAACACTCCCGTACGCACTTAGGTTTTGTGTACACTTTTGGAAGCATTGTATACATCAGTACAAAGTCAACATTATGAAAATGAATCACAAGGTGAGTGGAGCTCTACTTATTACCCGAGAGAGATCTTATCTGTGTGTGTGTGGCCTGTTTCCTGTCCTTACCTTGTTTGCTTCAGGTATCATGCAGTGTAAATATTTAGCAAAGAACTGGCTCCTGAAATTTCTGTGTATTCTTTTCCAAGAACCTTGCTTTCAAGAGGAGGGACATGGGAAGTTATATCTATATATTCATCCAACTTGCTTATTTTTGCCCCCTCTGGATTTACCGTATAATTCCTACTCATTCTATCATGCCTGATGAATAATTTGGAAACGTGATGATCTTATGAGGGGGCTATTAAAGTTCAGTAGAGGGAGGAAAGGGAGGCATATAGTCTCGCAAGATAAACCCACATTTCTTAGTAGATATCGTAGAACTGATTTTAATGCCTCCTTGCTTTTAAGAGAAAACAACGCAAGTAAATGATATCAGTGATAGCTGAAAGTTGAAGTGTTAGATGAATCCCCTCAGCCTGGACCTTGCCCGTGTAGATTCACTAGAATAAAAGAGGTTGTAAAGATGCTTTAAGTCAGATTCAGTTGAGGAAATGCCAGAGCATGTCCCAGTTTCCTCGTAGTGCATGGGAAAATGAGAGAACCAACCAAAATCGCCTTACTGTTGGGAAATATCCTAGTGAATTCATGATGGTACTTAAGTGAAATTGTTTGGCTTGTGACAGTTTTCTTTGTGTGAATCAAAGAAATAGGCAACTGTTAAGTGACTTTATTTTCGACCTCAGTTCTCTGAGACAAGAACATGGAGACAGAAAAGAAACTTGCCAGGTTCTTAAGTGAACAGGCAGTGACCTCATGTATGCTCTCCTCTGTGAGAGGACGGTAGATTTGGGCGGACTCTGGAGAGTTTATTGTTAATCGCCATTTTAAGGAATTACCACAAATGTGACACCATCTTCTCCCGCATCATGTTATGGAAGGGTATAAACACATTAGAAAAGCAAACTACATACTGCTTTGTTGGCCTAGAAACGAGAGGAAAGGGTGTTGGCAATCCACTCAATAATCCTCTTCTAATTTGTAAGCACTCAGCTCTCATCTACATCACTTCATCCCATCCTGTGAAGTTCAGCAGCGGTGCTGGAGGATTATTTTAGTTTTTAGCAGATGAGAAATTTGAAAATCTAGAGAAGCGAAGGCTTGCCAGGTGGTTTCTTTGGAGATATGGGGGAAGGAAATTTAACATTCATTAAGAGTTCAAGTCATCTTCACACACATGTTTTTAATTCTCACAAAGCTCTCTAAATTGGGTATTTTCAACCCATTTTGTGGATGAAATTGTAGCTAAGAGAGGTTCGTAGTTCACTTGAGGTCTGGCAGCTGGTAAAAATAGAGCCAGGATTCAAATTCAGATCTGTTGGACCTTAGAGTTTACGTTATTTCCAGCCTCTGTGCTGGTCCAAACTCTAGCAGACAGCAGAGCTACCATACCCAAGAGTTCTTTTTTTTTTTTTCTGGTACGCGGGCCTCTCACTGTTGTGGCCTCTCCCGTTGCGGTGCACAGGCTCCGGACGCGCAGGCTCAGCGGCCATGGCTCACGGGCCCAGCCACTCCGCGGCATGTGGGATCCTCCCGGACCGGGGCACGAACCCGTGTCCCCTGCATCAGCAGGCGGACTCTCAACCACTGCGCCACCAGGGAAGCCCAAGGCAAGCTATCTTTTTTGCCACACTCAACTGCCCTGGTTACAAACTGGGGCCGTGTGCCACATCCAGCCGACAAGGATGTTTTATCAGGCCAGCACAGAGTTTGGGAAAATCAAAAACAAAGCTGAGCCAATGTTGACAATTGGGAGGTTTCAAATATTCTGCCCCCAAGAATTCCTGAAGGCGGTACTGGAGCAGCCTTCTCTCTAGAGAAGGGTAGTGTACTCCATTTCCCCCTGGTCTCCACCACTCCCTATCGTGGTCCCCGTCCTTGAGCCCAGGGACCATCCCACTTGCACTGTTGTTTCTTACAGTAAGAGTTCTTCCTACGTGTGCATCTCCCCAATATGGAATAACCCAAGAGAGCTTGAGGGCTCTTGTCCCAAGAAAAAGGGAAAGAGCATATTCCTTTGAGAGAATGAACACTCTTGTGTTTACTCTGCAGTGATTCTGTGACAGAAAATACAAGGTATGTCATCATTTTTCTCACACCCTGTCTGTGTTACTCATTTACATAGAACTTTAGAGCTTACTACCCCTGCAATACAATAAGAATGGAGTACACGTGTGGGCACGCTGCAGCAGAGAAAAGGAGGGCCTCCCAAACCCCAAACTACTGACTCTTTATGAGCAGGAAGATGGGTCTTGTGCACCTGGGGGGGTTCCCCGGGGTGTCCTGTAGGGGTGGGCCACCAAGAAGCCCTCTGTCTTTAAGCAGCCTGACTTTGGGATCCAGAGGGATCCTGAGATTGTGCCCTGGCTCCCTGCTCTGAGGGCCCCAGAAAGTAATCCCCTCCCCCTCCTCTGCCCACCCCTCTCCAGCTGGTGACAGATCTGTCCTGCACACCACTGAGGCATGGCCCCGTCGGAAAGCTCCACAGGCAGGAGGCACTGAGGCGCCCTAGTCCAGCCCTTGAGAGGTTTCTGGGGTGCAAGTCCAAGAGTGGCCTGATTCCTCATCTTGAAACTTTCGCTCAAGGGTCGTGGGACAGATGTTCCTGCCTCTGTCTATATGTGGAGTTTCGTTGCAGGAGAGGCTGCTGTTTAGATCTTTGTTTCCTCTCCCTGAGTTCCGAGTACTCGTGGCTGCTGTGTGGAGGTGTGGGCATGGTGAGGCAGAAGTGCTGAGAAGGAAGTACAGATGGAACCTTGCTGTGCGGTTTTGAGGAAACGTCAGGTGTTGTTTTGTGACCTTTGTCACTAGAGCTGTGAGTCTAGGTGTGTGCGTACCCCAGTGTGAGAAGAAACGTGGGACGGGGGGCGCTGCAGGCGGGCTGCCTTGTGTGGTTGGCAGAAGGACATTAGAAGCCGAGGGCTTTCCTAAGTGCCAGGCCGGCGGGTTGATCGGAACCTTTCTGGGGAGCTCTGGGCGTGTTCTCAGGTAGGTGATTACTACTCCCTGGTCAAACACACGGCCTGCAAGGAGACTAGGTTGATGACCGGCCTCAGCAAACACAGGTGAAGCGTGGCGCCCCCGAGTGTGGACTCTCGCCAGGTGGCTGATGTCTCCCTGGTTCTCCCACCACCTCGCTGTGTGACCTTGACCTATTTTTCTAACCACTCTGCCCTTCGGTTTTCTCCTGTGTAAAATGGAAGTACTGAGCACACCTACCTCACAGGGCTGCGAGGATGAAGCGGCGCGTGGAGGGCCCGGCGTGGAGTAGGGGTTCCCTGAGCGCTGGTTGTCGCTGGAGCCCCGCCTTCCTTCGCTTTGGCCTTTATTCGGGGGATTTCCCCCCGAGAATTTTAGAAGGCAGGCTGCAGGGTAGACACGCTTTCCAGCTCTGACCTCCCTGTTTTCAGAGGCCGCCTGGCCTGCCTCGTGGCCTGAGGAAATGTCCTCCGTGACAGATGTCAGCAGGGGGTTTGGCGGAGCAGCTTTCGAACTGATGACGAGAACGGGGCCGGGAACTGGGGCTGTGGCCCTGTGGTCTGGGGATTAAAATGCGCTGTGCCTCTGGAAAGGAGATGGGTCCCCCCCGCCGGCCCCTGGTGGGGGAGGAGCGGACTGCGTAGATGGGGCAGATGCCTCTGCCTCGGCGGCTGCGGCGGGGCTCATGCCACCTGAGTCCTCTGTCAGCTGGGGACGTGCCCTCCTCACGGGAATGCTGGGAGCAGCTAACAAATACGAAGTCCTGACCCAGGCCCCGTGAAGTACTGTGTCCGACCTGCCCTTTGGTGGCGAAGTCAAAGACCAGGTACCCCAGGGGGGTTACTTTTAACTTGGAGAAATAATAGAGGTGCTGTTAACCTGTATTGGCAAAACATTTTGTCGTTTTCAAAGGGCTATCCAATTTGATCTTTGACCAGTGGTGCGGGCTTATTTATTTGCATTTGCTTCTCTTGCCTATTGCTCTCTGTCAGGAGAGGTACACAAGGGAACTGAGGTTCAGGCCAGAGGGGAGCCCAGAAGTAGGAACAGAGGAGTGGGCTGTGCGTTCTACTTTATCAGAGAAGGTAACCCGTGTTCGTATTCCTTATGCCCTTAAGGAGTCATAGGGAGTGATGATGTCTGGGGAGGGGAAGGGGGAGATTGAGAGCTGAGGTGTTCTCGGGAAGCTGAAAGCATCCCTTGTGTCCAGGGAGGCTGAACGGAGGGGTAGCCCGTCCCCCGCAGAGTCCCCTGCCAGCAGCCGAGGCAGAGGTCGCCCGGTTGACAGCTCCTGCCCAGACCCATTCACGGAGGTACCAGTGGGGCTCAGGGGGAGGCGGGGCTCTGGGCTCCCTCCTCCTCCTGCCCAGGTCCGGACCTTCATGGAACTGTTGCCTTTCTCCTCCTTTTTTTCTCCTCCGCCGCTCCCAGCCAGGTGTTCCAGTGAGATGCTGCACAGCCTCCACGGCCCTCCCCACCCCAGCTAACAGCCCACAGAGCTGCTCCCTTCTGACCGTTCTGCAGGGGTTTCCCTCCACAGCCCCTGCCATTTCCCATTGGTATCCTTGCCCCTGCTGCCTGCTGATTCTGTGTGTCCTGCAGACCAGCAGCAACGGGAGCTTGTTAGAAGTGCAGAATCTCAGGCCCACCCCAGACACAATGAATCAGAATCCAGCTTTTACCAAGATCCACATTCAAGCTTGAGAAGTATTGGTCTACAAGGCCATGACCTTACCAATCACAGGTGGCCTGGCATTAATTACCTCTGATCTGTGTATATTCGTACATTTTTCAGGTTTACCCAATATGGGAATAATGCTGTATGTACCACTGGTTTTCAGCCTCCCATCCCCTACCGTTAGACTGTCTGAGGATAACAGCTCACGCCTCTCGGTTACGCTGATTCTCAGGGATCAGCAGAACCTCTGGAAGGCATGAGGAATTCCATTACAGTATCTCCCCCCCCCGTGAGAAACCCTGGTATATACAGCTTTTATCTCAGTTCTGTCATCTTACATTGTATTGTCAGCATTTTCTCGTACTTTAATCTTTCTGAAGAGCTTGTCTTTCATGGCTACAGATAGTAGTCCATCTTATGACTGTCATAAATCATTTGACTACTTCCTTATTGTGAGGCATTTAAATTGCTCTGATCCTTTTGGGGTGGGAGAGTGTTCTGTAGGCTATTATAAGTATGCTGAAGTGAGCTGCTCAGGCCGTAATTACTTCCTTCAGCTCTGATTATTCCCTTATGGTGAATTCCTGGAGTGGAGATACTGAATCAGGAGGCATGAACATTCTAAACACTCTTTAAAATGCAGGAGGAGTATAGGAAGTACCCTGACAGATACCCTCCCGGGCACTGGGTAGTGTGGTCTGTAGACAGATTCTCTGGGGAGCAGCAATCACTCCTTGCTCATCATCACACACGTCAAGGCCCAGCTTAGAGCAGATTCTGAGGTGTGACTCCCAAGGGGGTTGGCGAGTGGGAGGGAAGTTACCTGAAGGGTGGGGGTGGGTAGCTGCCTGTGATGGTGGCATTTCTTCCTCCTGGCCTGAGTCCTGAGCCCACTCACCAGGCAACAGCTTCCTTCAGGGTGTGTCTGCACATTTTAGCTTGCCTTCCAGTGGCAGGCGCAGGCAGGAAGGGGAGTTCGTGGAGGCCTGAAATGACAGCCTCACTTACTAGTTCTGAATCTGCAGTTCCCGACTGGCACCAAACTTGTTTTTGCTTCATAAGTCTGTGACTGTTAGGTTTGTAACACTTTTTCCTCCCGGGAGCAGACCAGGAAACTCATGTTAAGTAAACTGTATTCTGAAAGGTACACTCAGATTCTGTCATGAAGAAGAAGTGATATATCAACATTGTATTTGTGATTGAGTCATGGTTTGAACTTGGTTGCCAGGAATATATTTTTGGCCCTCTATAAATATGTTTGGAGTAAATGAGCAAATGAATATGCACAGAATGAATGAGTTTGATTATGTTAAATAACATACATATATTAGATATATTTGTGTGTATCACATGACATAATTAAAACATTTTAAACTGAATATTAAATCATTAGCCATTCATTTATATTAACTATTTGACATGTTATGACTTCCAAATAGACACACACACACACTATACTTTCTGGAAATAAGTGTGATTGATTCAGAGGTTGTCTACAGCAAACAACAGACTCTTTTATGAATGGAATACAATATACAATAGGAAAACAAAAGTGGCTTCTTTTGTCAGCATGTTTTTGAGATTCATGCATGTTGTGTATTTCAGTAGTTTGTTCTTTTTTATTAATAGCTAATATTCCACTCTTTGATTATACAACCATTCATTTGTCCATTCTGCCTGGAAGACCATTTGGGTTGTTTTCAGTTTGGGGCTTTTATGAAGGAAACTGCTGTGAACATTCTTTTACAAGTCCTTTTTTAAAAACACAGTTTTCTTGAGGTGCAATTTACATGCCATAAAATCCACCCATGGTAAGTGTACGATTCTATGATTTTTATAGATTTGTACAGCCATCACCACAATCTAATTTTTGAACATTTCTATCACCCCCAAAGTTCCCTCATGCCAGCTTAAGTCCCCACTCCTAAGCCCAGGCAGCCACTGACCTACTTCCTGTCTCTTGCCTTTTCTGGATATTTCCTATAAATGGAATCCTAGAATATGTAGGATTTTTGTGTCTAGCTTCTTGCACTTAGCATAATATTTTTGAAGTTCATCCATTTGCAGCATGTATCAGTAGCTTGTTCCTTTGTATTGTTGAATAGTTCAGTTTTACAGATGTAACCACATTTCATTTATTTCTTCGCTAGTTGATGGACATTTGAATTGTTTCTGGTTTTTGGCTGTTATAAATAATGTTTCTGTGCACATTCATGTACAGGTGTGTGGGGGCCTATACTTTTATTTCTCTTGGGTAGATTCTTAGGAGTGTAATTACCAGATTATATAGTAAGTTTATCTTTTTAAGAAACTGGTAAACTGTTTTCCAAAAGTGGCTGTAGAGTCCCACCAACAATGTATGATGGTTTTGATTTCTCCACATTCTTGCCAACACTCAATATTGTTAGTTTTTTTAATTATAGCCATCCTGATGGCTGTATGAGTGTATCTTATTACAGTTTATGTGTTTTTTTGTTTGTTTTTTGCCACGCCACTTTCGGGATTAGTTCCCTGACCGGGGATTGAACCCCTGCCCCCTGCAGTGGAAGTTCGGAGTCCTAACCACTGGACCACCAGGGAATTCCCTTATAACAGTTTAAATTTACATTTCCCTAATGACTAATGATGATTAGCACCTTTCCACGTGCTTATTATTATTAGTCATTTGTATATCTGCTTTGCTGAAATATCTAGTTAAATCTTTTGCCCTTTTTTTTTTTTTTTGGTACGTGGGCCTCTCACTGTTGTGGCCTCTCCCATTGCAGAGCACAGGCTCTGGACGCGCAGGCTCAGCGGCCATGGCTCACGGGCCTAGCCGCTTCGCGGCATGTGGGATCTTCCCGGACCGGGGCACGAACCTGTGTCCCTTGCATCGGAAGGCAGACTCTCAACCACTGCGCCACCAGGGAAGCCCTGCCCATTTTTTAAATTGGGTTGTCACCATCGTCATATGGAGTTTCAAAAAATTTTTAATATTCTATAAAATATTCAAATAAAAATAATTGAAGTAAAATATTCAAATATTTTTTTAAATTCTAGAGGCAAGGGCTTTATCAGATATATGACATGCAAATATTTTCTATGAATCTTTGACTTATATTTTTATTTTCTTAATGGCACCTTTTAAAGAAAAAAGTTTTAAATTTTGATGAAGTCTAAGATATCAATTTCTTTTCTTTTATGGTTTGCACTTCTAATTACATATCTAAGAAATATTTCCTGTGTACAAGCCTTTTTTTTAAATAGACGTTATCTTTTAGAGCAATTTTAGATCGCAACAAAATTGAGCAGAAGGTACAATTGCCCGAAGAGATTTCTCATATATTTCCTGTGTCCACATATGCATAGCCTCCCCTATTATCAGCATCCCCAATCAGTGACACATTTGTTATAGTCGTTGACCTTACATTGACACATCATAATCACCCAAAGTCCAAAGTTTACATTACAGTTCTCTCTTGGTGGTGTATATTCTGTGGGATTGGACAAATGTATAGTGACATGTATTCACCATTACAGTAGCATACAGAGTAATACTAAAAATCCTCTGTGCTCTGCCTGTTCATCCCTTCCTCCCCTCTAACCCTTGGCAACTACTCATCTTTTTACTGTTTCCATAGTTTTGCCTTTTCCAGAGTGTCATATAGTTGGATCATACAGTATATAGCTTTTTCAGATTGGCTTCTTTCACCTAGTAAATGCATTTTTTAAGGTTCCTCCATGTCTTTTCATGGCTTAATAGCTTTTTTTTTTTTCTTTAATGCTAAGTAATCACAGTTTATCCAGTCACTTTCTGAAGGACATCTTGGTTGCTTCCAACTTTTGGCAATTATCAATAAAGCTGTTATAAAGACTTGTGTATAGGTTTTTGTGTGGTTATAAGTTTTAAACTCCTATGGGTAAATACCAAGGAGGGCAATTGCTGGATCGTATGATAAGAATATGTTTAATTTTGTAAGAAACCGCCAATCTAAATTGTCTTCCCAAGTGGCTGTACCATTTTGTATTTCCACTAGCAGTGAGAGTTCCTGTTGTTCCACAAGCTCACTAGCATTTGGTGTTATCATACAGGTCTTTTTGCGGACATGTATTTTAATTTCTCCTGCATAAATACCTAGGAGTGGAAGTACTGGATCATAGGATAGATGTATGTTTAAATGCCAGACTTTTCCAAGGGGTTGTACCATTTTATACTCCTACGTCTTTCCCAATACTTAGTATTGGTCTTTTTACTTGTAGCCATCCTGATGGATGTGAAACTGTATGGCTATGTGCTTTTAATTAGCTTTTTCCTGATGACTAATGATGTTGAGCACCTTTTCACATGCTGTTGACCATATGTTCATTTTCCTTTTGAACTGTCTTTTCAAGTATATTGCCCATTTTTGTTTTGAGTTGTCTTTTTTTTTTTTTTTTTTTTTTGCTGTACACGGGCCTCTCACTGTTGTGGCCTCTCCCGTTGCGGAGCACAGTCTCCGGACGCGCAGGCTCAGCGGCCATGGCTCACGGGCCCAGCCGCTCCGCGGCATGTGGGATTTTCCCGGACTGAGGCACGAACCCGTGTCCCCTGCATCGGCAGGCAGACTCTCAACCACTGCGCCACCAGGGAAGCCCTGAGTTGTTTGTCTTATTACTGTTGATCTGTAGGCATTATAGATAGATAGGTAGGAAGGTAGTTAAGTAGGTAGATAGATAGATAGATAGATAATCTGGTAGTCTGAGCACAAATCATTTGTTAGATATATGTGTAGTGAATATTTTCCCCCAGTATATCTCTTGCTTTTTCATTTTCTTATAAGCAAAAGATTTTAATTTTAATGAGTCTACTTTATAATTTTTTCTTTTATGGTTGGTGCTTTTGTGTTTTGCTTAATAATTCTCTACCTACCCCCAGGGCTGCAAGATTTTCTTCTTTGTTATCCTTCTAAATGCTTTAGTCTTAGCTTTTACATTTAGGCCTGTGATCAATCCTGAATTGTGAGTATGGTGTGAGATGGGATTGAGCTCCTTCTTTTTCATACAGTTATCCATTTAGTGCAGCATCATTTATTGAAAAGACTTTCCTTTCCTCCATTGAATTGCCTTGGTACTTTCTTGTAAATCAAGTGGACTATTGGAACTCTCTACTCTGTTCTATCTGTTTGTCTGTTCTTAAGCTAGCACCACACCATCTTCAGTTCGGTAGTTTATCAGTCTTGAAATCAGGTAGTGTAAGCCCTTCAACTTTGTTCTTTTTCAAAAATTTGCAACTATTCTGGCCCTTTGCATTTTCTTTCTTTTTTTTAAATTAACTTTTATTGGAGTATAGTTGCTTTACAATGTTGTGTTAGTTTCTCCTGTACAGCAAAGTGAATCTTTTGCATTTTTCATGTACACTTTAGAATCAACTTGTCAGTTTCTACCAAAAAGCCTGGTTGGATTTTGATCAGGACAAAATTGAATCTACCAATCTAGAGAGCATTGTCATCTTAACAATATTAATCTTCCATAGACATGGTATATCTTGCCATTTATTTAGGTCTTTAGTTTCAGCAGTGTTGTTGTTGTCTTCTCAGCAGTGTTTTATAGCTTTTAGCATTGATGATTTGTACATTTTTTTTTTTTTTTTTTTTGCGGTACGCTGGCCTCTCACTGTTGTGGCCTCTCGCGTTGCAGAGCACAGGCTCCGGACGCGCAGGCCCAGCGGCCGTGGCTCACGGGCCCAGCCGCTCTGCGGCATGTGGGATCCTCCTGGACCGGGGCACGAACCCGTGTCCCCTGCATCGGCAGGCGGACTCTCAACCACTGCACCACCAGGGAAGCCCGATTTGTACATTTTTTTAAAAAAAAATTAGTTACTTACTTATTTTGGCTGCTCCAGGTCTTAGTTGTGGCGTGCAGACTCTTAGTTGCAGCATGCGGACTCTTAGTTGCGGCATGCAGCCTTCTTAGTTGCAGCATGAATGTGGGATCTAGTTCCCTGACCAGAGATTGAACCCCGGCCCCCTGCATTGGAAGTGTGGAGTCTTACCCACTGGACCACCAGCGAAGTCCCTGATGATCTGTACACATTTTAAAAGATTTATTCCTATGTATTTTACATTTTAAAGTCTACTGTAAATGGCAATTTTTACATTTTCAAATTTTGTTTTATATATATGCTATATATATATATATATACACATACATATATGTGTGTGTGTGTGTGTGTGTATATACAATTTTAAAAATTGATCTGCAACCTTAGTAAAGTAACTTAGTGACCCCAGTAAGTTTTGGGTAGATGCCTTAGCATTTTCTGTATGTATAAACATCACCTGCAAGGAGTTTTACTTTATTCTTTCTAACCTCTATGCCTTTTTTTCCCCCTTGCCTTGTTCCTTTAAGGGAAAAGTGGTCAGTTTTTCACAGTTAAGTATGATGATAGCTGTAGATTTTTTTATAGATGTCCTTTATCAGGTTGAGGAAATTTCCCTCGATTCCTACTTTGCTGAGAGGTTTTTATCATGAAGGGATGTTGAATTTTGTCAAAAACTTTTTTCTGCATTTCTCAAGATGATCATATCGTATGTTTTCCTTTATTCTGTTCATGTGAATGTGTCTCTTTTTCATCTTTTGGCACTTTTTCATTATGTCAAATTAGGGAAGAGACCACTGTTACTACTTCTGACACTTGAACATCTTGGCATTATTCATTGAATGTAGGTTCAGGAGCATGATTTAGACAGTTTGAATCTGATCATCTCCATAAAATACTTTATAAACTAAAAAGCACCATATATATTTAGGTAGAATTATTTGACTTAAGGGGCCTACCTGTCCCCCAAAGCTTCTCTTAATCTCTGAAACTTCTGCTGTTCGTCTCATGCCTAAAAAAATAAGTATGAAAATAACAGAACTGTACACAATGAGATTTTGACCTTAAAAGGTCTTACTTCCTACTTTCTGAGCTTGGGAGACCTAACTTATGGATATGACAAAGTCCTTCCATTTAAGTGTCCAGTAATATTTCTCAAAAAAGAAATTCTCAAAAAAATCTGTATACTTGTTGCCTATGTCCCAATTCTTCATTGACCTGAAAATCCTGGGGGACTAAGAAGTCTATGGTCCTTGGTCTAAACACTGGAGAAATCAATGACTTAAAAGGAATTTCAGATGATTTGGGGTGGAGCTATCACCCTCCCAGACTTCAGACTATACCACAAAGTTACAGTAATCAAAACAGCATGGTACTGGCACAAAAACAGACACATAGATTAGTGGAATAGAATAGAAAGCCCAGAAATAAACCCACACACCTATGGTCAATTAATCTATGAGAAAGTAGGCAAGAATATACAATGGAGAAAAGACAGTCTCTTCAATAAGTGGTGCTGGGAAAACTGGACAGCTACATGTAAAACAATGAGATTAGAATATTTCCTCTCACCATATACAAAAGTAAACTTAAAATGGATTAAAGACCTAAATGTAAGACCTGAAACCGTAAAACTCCTAGAAGAGAACATTGGCAGAACATTCTTTGATATAAACTGTAGAAATACTTTTTTTGGATCTGTCTCCTAAGGCAAAGGAATAAAAGCAGAAATAAACAAATGGGGCCTCATTAAACCTAAAAACTTTTGCACAGCAAAGGAAACCATCCACAAAACAAAAAGACAACTTACTGAATGGGAGAAAGTATTTGCAAATGATATGGCTGACAAGGGGTTACTATCCAAAATAAAGAGCTCATACAACTCAATATCCAAAAACAATCAATCAAACCCAATCAAAAATGGGCAGAACACTTGAATAGAAATTTTTCCAAAGAAGACATACAGATGGCTCAACATCACTAATTTTTACAGAAATGCAAATCAAAACCACAATGAGATATCACCTCACACCTGGCAGAATGGCTATCGTCAAAAAGAACACAAATAACAAATGTTGGCAAGGGTGTAGAGAAAAGGGAACCCTTGTACACTTTTGGTGGGAATGTAAATTGGTGCCACCACTATGGAGAAAAGTATGGAGGTTCCTCAAAAAACTAAAAGTAGAACTACCATATGATCCAGCAGTTCCACTCCTGGGTTTATATCTGAAAAAAAACAGAAACATGAATTCAAAAAGATACATGCAACCCAGTGTTCGTAGCAGCACTATTTACAATAGCCAAGATATGGAAGCAACCCAAGTATCCATCAGCAGATGAATGGATAAAGAAGATGTGGCACATATATACAATGGAATATTACTCAGCCATAAAAAAGAATGAAATTCTGCCATTTGTAGCAATGTGGATGGACCTAGTGAAATAAGGTGCTTAGTGAAATAAGTCAGAGAAAGACAAATACTATATGATATGATGTATATGTGGAATCTAAAAAATAAAACAAACAAATGTATACACCAAAACAGAAACATATTCACAGATTAAAAAAACAAACTAGTGGTTACCAGTAGGGAGAGGGAAGGAGGGAGGTGCAAGATAGGGGTATGGGATTAAGAGACACAAACTACTATGTATAAAATAGATAAGCAACAAGGATATATTGATAGCACTGGGAATTATAGCCATTGTCTTGTAATAACTTTTAATGGAGAATAATCTAAAAATACTGAATCACTGTGCCATACACCTGAAACCAATATAATATTGTAAATCAACTATACTTTAATAAAAATAATGAAATTAATCAATATAAGGAGATGTGTATGTTATATTTTCTGAATCCTGAGAGAATGGAAGAAACAGGTGGGTGTTTATGGTAGTAGTGTAAGCTGGCATAGGTCTGGGATGCTGTTGTTGATGACTTATAGGACAGCTTGACCCTGGTTGATTGGGGAGGCTATCCCAGGTTGTGTGAAGTTGAAAAAAGGATCTCCCTTAGGTGATTGGCCTGGTTCACTTTCTCAGCAATGACCGACAGACCCATAGTTTTAGAAACTATGGACAACTGAACTTGAGCAGTGTCGTCATCTCTCTGATTGTTGAGTCATCCCAGGAGCCATGTTCAGTAGCTTGGGACTGCCAGTGAGGTCTCATTGAGCAGGGGTTTCTGATTGGTACTTTCCAGATCACTGTATGCTTAAGCCCCTTCCTTTGCTTGAGAGCAGGACTAAAGTTGATGATAATCATTGAGAACTAGGAAGCAGTCTCTAGTTCAAAAGTCCTTTGAGGACTAAACCTCTATAAACATGTTTACTAAGCAGTTGTCCATATGTACTTGGACATTTCTGGTGGTGGTGCAAACACTAGCTCCCAAACTAACATGTCCTCCTTTTGAAGAATTCCCGATCTGGTAACCCTTTAACTATTACTCTTGTGAATCCCTTTCCCCCATGTGTTGACTTCTTTAGGTATATTCCTATTTATTGCTATCTTTCTTAAAATTTGGTGGCAAAAGCAATTAATACAAGGTATGGAACTCCTTTCTCCTTAATTCTGAACACTGTACTTGTATTAATCTGTGTGTTCACACCACAGTGATGAAGAGATGAATATATATGTGCGGAATTTGCAATAAATAAGACACAGTCACACTGTGAGGGAGGGATATGTGAAAATATACATCACCAGAATATTAATTTATAAGCAAACCTAGGGCATTGGGTAAAAATTAATGATAGCTGTATGGAAAACCAAATCTCATCAATGTAACCTAATTTTTTCAAGAACATAGTAAGGATCTGGAGGAAACAGGGCACATATGTCTTGACTTTCTCATGCTGTTGATTTAATTATGAATAACATAATCAGCAACAACCCAGGGAAACATAGTTTAGCTTATATGATACCACAGTCAGATGGTAGGAAGGTCAGAGACATCAAGGATATGGTGCTGGTGCAGGATAGCGCTCACCAGTTAACCCTTCAGAGGTCAGTCTGGGACCCAGTCCCATTAAATAAACTTTATGACTACTGATGTATTGTGTATATATTTGTGTGCCAGAATACTGGAAACAGAAGTCAAAATAACCTGGATAAATTAGGTACTTAACAAACTGGACAATGTCAAATGAAGGCTAATTTTGTAAGCAGGAAGTTCAGATTGGAGAATGATTGGCTTTGTGCCTAGTCTGGCAGAACAAGCCCCTGGGCCGTGATGAATGACAAGGTAGTTGAGCCATCAATGACTATAATACGAGTATGTGCACAGTACCGCATCTCGTAAGTCAGTGCTCTGGCTAAGGATACTTTTAGGAGGCTGAGAAGTAGGCAAAAGATACAGTGAAGGCTTACAGTGGATAAAAATTTTGAAATAGAAGCAGGAACATAAATGCAGCAAGATGGGAGGGATATGAAAAAGAAGCAATTAGAAGTATTTTGTATTAAGTAGGATAGGCTAAAATGCTGTAAAAATAGGTAAAAAATACAGTGGCTCAAATTCAGTACAAGTTTATTGCTCTCATATAACAGTCCTGGGCGGATATTTCAGGTCATTGGGGGTCCCTCTATACTCAGGGACCCGGCTGATGGTAGCCCAGCTGCCTTCACCATGTGTCCTGCAGAGTTGCTCTGGTTGCCCGTAGGAGGGCGGAATGAGCTTTGCCCAGAAAGGGCTACTATCATGTCTGCTCACATCCCATTGGCTAGAAGTCAGTCATGTGACCATACCTCACTGCAAGGGAGACTGGGAAATATAGGTCCCCTGTGGGCTTCAGGAAGAGAAGAGAGCACAGGTTTTGAAAACCACTAACCGTTTCTGCCATACCTCTAAGAAACAGCAGTTGACAACAGATTTCTCATTAACAATAACATTTAGAATACAAGAGTACATACCTTCAACTTAGAATTTAATACTAGTTAAACCATCATTCAAGAATGGTCAGCAGTCCCTATGGAGGAGAATTTGGCAATATATGGCTATGTAAAGATGGAGGCAGAGATAGGTGTTATGCTGTCACAAGCCAAGGAATGCCAGGAGCCTCCAGAAGCTGGAAAAAGCAAGGAAGGATGCTCCTCTAGAGCTTTCAAAGGGAGCATGGCTCTGTTGAGACCTTGATTTCAGATTTCTGGGCTCCAGAACTGTGAGAAAATTAATTTCTTTTCTTTTGACTACCCGGTGGTAATTTGTTATGGCAGCCCTAGGGAACTAATACATCTACCTAGGACCACAACGATTTTCTCCTGTTTTCTTCTAAAAATTTCAGTTTCACTTTTACATTTAGCTTTATGATCCATTTTGAGTTTACTTTGTGTATGATGTGAGTTGAGGTAAGGGTTAAGGTTAATTTTTCCCATATGGATATATGGTTTCCAGCACCATTTTTAGAAAAGACTATCCTTTCCCCCATTAATTACCTTGTACTTTTGTTGAGAATCAATTGACCATAAATATGTGGGTCTACTTCTGGATTCTCTTCTGTTTGATTGATTTATAGGACTATCCTTATGCTAATACCCCCTCTTTATTTCTATACCTTTATAGCAAGTCTTAAAATCAGGTAGTGTAAGTTCACCAACTTTGTTGTTCTTAAAAATTATTTTGGCTCTGCTGGGTTCTTTACATTTCTATATAAATTGTACAGTCAGCTTGCCAATTTCAACAAAAAAACTGGCTGAGTCTTAACAATCCATCATATATGTCTCCATGGATTTAGATCTTCTTTAATTTCTGTTTTATTAAATATTTTATTTATTTATTTGTAAGTGTAAAGGATTTTTTTTTAATTGTATAAAACAGGCAAAATTATTTAGGTCAATACATTCTGAAGGAATTTCACATGTTCTGATTCCTTCCATTGCCAGTCACTTAGTTCCTCCAGGGTTTGAGTCATAATCTTCAAGATAAGATAGCCCTTTCAAAAAGAACTTTTGCTCAGTCCACAGTTGTCATGTCAGTCAGTCCACAATTCTTCAAGGTCACCTTCTTTGATCTCCCATAGAATATGGACACACTTTAAAAATTCCCCATCTGTAATCTTTGGGATCCAATTTCCTCAAGCAATTTACTTTAGGACCATGTTTAGGGTCAGAGGAGACGGCTCTGACTGGTTCTGAATTTTAGACACCCTCTAAACGTGCATTAAGTTGAAATCAGATTACTCCTAAGCTATCACACCCTAGAACAGTACATATCATTGGGCTATGCCACTACCGTTTTTTTTTTTTTAACATCTTTATTGGAGTATAATTGCTTTACGATGGTGTGTTAGTTTCTGCTGTATAACAAAGTGAATCAGCTATACATATACGTATATCCCCATTTCTCTTGCCTCTCCCTCCCACCCTCCCTATCCCACCCCTCTAGGTGGACACAAAGCACCGAGCTGATCTCCCTGTGCCATGCGGCTGCTTCCCACTAGCTATCTTACATTTAGTAGTGTATATATGTCCATGCCACTCTCACTTTGTCCCAGCTTACCCTTCCGCCTCTCCGTGTCCTCAAGTCCATTCTCTACATCTGTGTGTTTATTCCTGTCCTGCCCCTAGTTCTTCAGAACCTTTTTTTCTTTTTAGATTCCATATATATGTGTTAACATATGGTATTTGTTTTTCTCTTTCTGACTTACTTCACTCTGTATGACAGACTCTGGGTCCATCTACCTCACTACAAAAAACTCAATTTTGTTTCTCTTTATGGCTGAGTAATATTCCATTGTATATATGTGCCATATCTTCCTTATCCATTCATCTGTTGATGGACACTTAGGTTGCTTCCATGTCCTGGCTATTGTAAATAGTGCTGCAATGAACATTGTGGTACATGACTCTTTCTGAATTATGGTTTCTCAGGGTATATGCCTGGTAGTGGGATTGCTGGGTCGTATGGTAGTTCTATTTTTAGTTTTTAAGGAACCTCCATACTGTTCTCCATAGTGGCTGTGTCAATTTACATTCCCACCAACAGTGTAGGAGGGTTCCCTTTTCTCCACACCCTCTCCAACATTTATTGTTTGTAGATTTTTTGACGATGGCCATTGTGACTGGTGTGAGGTGATACCTCACTGTAGTTTTGATTTGTATTTCTCTAATGATTAGTGATATTGAGCATCCTTTCATGTGTTTGTTAGCAATCTGTGTATCTTCTTTGGAGAAATGTCTATTTAGGTCTTCTGCCCATTTTTGGATTGGGTTGTTTGCTTTTTTGATATTGAGCTGCATGAGCTGCTTGTATATTTTGGAGATTAATCCTTTCTCAGTTGCTTCGTTTGCAAATACTTTCTCCCATTCTGAGAGTTGTCTTTTCATCTTGTTTATGGTTTCCTTTGCTGTGCAAAAGCTTTTAAATTTCATTAGGTCCCATTTGTTTATTTTTGTTTTTATTTCCATTTCTCTAGGAGGTGGGTCAAAAAGGATCTTGCTGTGATTTATGTCATAGAGTGTTCTGCCTGTTTTCCTCTAAGTTTTATAGTGTATGGCCTTACATTTAGGTCTTTAATCCATTTTGAGTTTATTTTTGTGTATGGTGTTAGGGAGTTTTCCAATTTCATTCTTTTACATGTAGTTGTCCAGTTTTCCCAGCACCACTTATTGAAGAGGCTATCTTTTCTCCATTGTATATTCTTGCCTCCTTTATCAAAGATAAGGTGACCATAGGTGCGTGGGTTTATCTCTGGGCTTTCTATCCTGTTCCATTGATCTATATTTCTGTTTTTGTGCCAGTACCATACTGTCTTGATTACTGTAGCTTTGTAGTATAGTCTGAAGTCAGGGAGCCTGATTCCTCCAGGTTTGTTTTTCTCTCTTAAGATTGCTTTGGCTATTCGGGGTCTTTTGTGTTTCCATACAAATTGTGAAATTTTTTGTTCTAGTTCTGGGAAAAATGCCATCGGTAGTTTGATAGGGATTGCATTGAATCTGTAGATTCCTCTGGGTAGTATAGTCGTTTTCACAATGTTGATTCTTCCAATCCAAGAACATGGTATATCTCTCTATCTGTTTGTATCATCTTTAATTTCTTTCATCAGTGTCTTATAGTTTTCTACATACAGGTCTTTTGTCTCCTTAGGTAGGTTTATTCCTACATATTTTATTCTTTTTGTTGCAATGGTAAATGGGAGTGTTTCCTTTATGCCAGTACCTTTTTAAAGTCCAGACACTGTGTTCTCAAGATACAAGCCTTAAAAAAGAAGCCATCTTTGTTTCATGTCAACATTAAAATTAGAGTACTAAATCAGTATAGCTGATAATTTCCCTCATATCTTATGCTTTTAAATTATCAATTTTATAGTCCTGGAAGCAACCTTTATGTTTGTAAATACCCCCATCACTTGAACCTGTTTTAAGTATCATGTTCCTTCTTCTGTATCAAAACTCATACTGAAGAATGAGCTCTGGGTTACAAAGGAGGATTTATTTTTGCATCTGTCTGTAAGTCTTTGTCCACGAATTACACAAAAGCAAACACAAGTGCCATTTCTGCAATGTTTAAAATATTCAGAATACTGTGCTTGCCTGTGCTTTGGCAAATTTATCCCTAAATGTTCCATAGTTTTGATGCTATGGCAAATGTTATTTCATTTTCCAATTATTTATCACTGGTATATAGAAATACAATTTTTAAAAAATTAACCCACAACCTTGCTAAATTCACTTGTTACCTTTTGTAGCTCTTGTTTCAGACTTTCTAAGTACATGATCATGTCACCCATGATTAAAGACAGCTTTACTTCTTTCTTTACAGTCTACATGCCTTTTATTTCTTGTTAATGACTTACCGCACTGGCTAGGACCTCTAATAAAATGTTGAGGAGGGTTGTAGGGTGGACATCCTTGCATTGTTCCTGATTTTAGGAGGAAAAAGCCCACTCTTTCAGCATTTGAGCTTAGATGTGGGTTTTTCATAGATGCTTTTTATCTGGTTGGGAAGTTCCCTTCTATTATTTGTTTTCATGAGAGTTTTTATCATGTTGGATTTTGTTAAATGCTTTTTCTACATCTGTTCAGATGATCATATAGTTTTTCTCCTTTATTCTGTTAACACGATGAAGTACATCGATTTTCTAATGTTAAACCAAGATTGCATAAACTGTGGTGTATCAGATTATATTATTATTTTCATATATTAATGAATTTAATTTTTTCGTTAAGGATTTTTGCCTCTATATTCTTGAGGGATGATGCTTTGTAATTTAGTTTTCTTGAAATGTCTTTGGTTTTGTTATAAGGGTAATTCTGGTCTTGTAAAATGAGTTGGAATGTGTTTCTCTCTTCTGTTCTCTTTAAGCTTGGTATTTCTTCCTTAAATGTTTGGCAGAATACATCAGTGAAGACATCTGAGCCTAGAATTTTCTCTGTGGGAAGGTTTTTAAGTACAAAATCAATTTCTTTAATAGGGATTTTTAGGGATCTTTTTGAGTTTTGGTAGTCCATGTCTTTCCAGAAATTTGTGTGTCATCACAGTTGTCTCATTTATTGGAATAAAATTCTTCTTTTTAAAAAATATTTATTTTTGGCTGCATTGGGTCTTTGTTGCTGCGGGCGGGCTTTCTCTAGTTGGAGCGAGCGGGGGCTACTCTTCGTTGCAGTGCACGGGCTTCTCATTGCAGTGGCTTCTCTTGTTGCAGAGCACGGGCTGTAACAGGTGCACGGGGCTTCAGTAGTTGTGGCACGGGGGCTCAGTAGTTGTGGTTCGCGGGCTCTAGAGCGCAGGCTCAGTAGTTGTGGTGCACGGGCTTAGTTGCTCCACGGCATGTGGGATCTTCCCAGACCAGGGCTCGAACCCATGTCCCCTGCATTGGCAGGCAGATTCTTAACCACTGCACCACCAGGGAAGTCCCGGAATAAAATTATTCTTAATACTCCCCTATTATCTTTTTAATGTTTATAGGATCTGTGCTGAGGTCCTCTCTCTCCTAATTTTGGTAAGTTCTTTCTCAGTTTGGTTGGAGGTTTACAATTTTATCGGTTTTTAGAAAGAAGCAGCTTTTGGTTCATTGTTTTTTTTTGTTATTTTTGTTTGTTTTTAAAATTTCATTGTTTTCTGTTCTTTAGCTTACTTCCTTTAGCTTACTTTAGGGTTTAATTTACTCTTCTTTTTCTTTTTCATTTTGGCCGCACCACGCAGCTTGTGGGATCTTAGTTCCCTGACAGGTATTGAACCCGGGCCCTCAGCAGTGAAAGCGTGGAGTCATAACCACTGGACTATGAGGGAATTCCCTTACTCTTCTTTTTCTTAAGGCGGAAATTCAGGTCACTGAATCAAGACCTTATTTTCCAATACAGGCAAATATAAGAATCTCAGAACGATACAGTCAAGAGCAATTAATGTAGTGGAAATTAAAACTGAATTTTGATTTTGCTGGTTTTCTTATATTTGCTTTGCTGCTTTTCAAAGTTCTTTTTTCTACTGTAGATTTATAAATTCTGATAATATAAATAATACATGCTAATTCTTAAAGAAATGTTAAGGGTACAGAGAATTATAAGGAATTTTATGCATCAGGATAGGCCATAACATATAATCACAAAACCCTTCCAGCTTGATACAACAAACTTTATATTTCTTGCTTACACTGTACATCCATTCTGAATCACCTGGGGCTTTGCTCCAATGCCCCACACAGTCACTCGAGGACCCAGACTGACAAGAGGTCCCACTGTCTTGAGCTGTACTGTCTGGAACACATCCTGTTTATTCCCTGTGGCAGGGGAAGAGAACACTGAAGGGGCTCTCATGGGATCCTTTGGGTGCCAGTAATCTACACAGTCACTCTTATTTGGAAAGCTCTTTCACATACATAAATTGGATCCCTTTCTACATTTCCAGTTGTGAGTTGAGCCATAATTGTGTCTTACTGAAGAGCTTTGAAATGAAACCTGAGGTTGAACTTCAAGCTTCAACGCTTAGCAGTCATTTGGATCCCTTTCTACATTTCCAGTTGTGAGTTGAGCCATAATTGTGTCTTACTGAAGAGCTTTGAAATGAAACCTGAGGTTGAACTTCAAGCTTCAACGCTTAGCAGTCACACATCCTAGGGAATGAGCTTGTTAACCCCCGAGCATTTCCTCATGCAAAAAAAATAATATGTACCCTTCATGATTGTTGTAAGCATTAGATAAAAGGTACGTAAAATCCCTGGACAAGGGAAATGAGCTTGTTAACCCCCGAGCATTTCCTCATGCAAAAAAAATAATATCTACCCTTCATGGTTGTTGTAAGCATTAGATAAAAGGTACGTAAAATCCCTGGACAAGGCTCAATACATTATTTCTCCCAGAGGCTTTCTTCACTTGTGAGGCTCAGCAAATCCAGCTACAGTGCTAATCCCATTTTCTGTATAATAGCACACCAGAACATTAACTGTGCTCATGTTCCCATCCTATCGTTTAATGCAGATGGTTTTGTTAGGAAACTTTTCTATGCTTGCATAACACAACTATTTGATTGTAATTATGCTATGAAGTTATATACCTCGTTTTTACTCTCAAACTCTCATGAATGTACAGTGGATTTTCCAAAAGCTACATGTGTGATATCACAGCTGATTTTATAGATGAGAATCCAGCTGTCTGTCCAGCCAGATACTAAAGTAATTTGCAAAATGTGAAACAGTGCCACTCTGCTCACTCAATTTTTTTGTTTGGGAAAACACAGTAATTTTTCACTTAAAAAATGTTACTCACGTTAACATGCAACAAGTGTCAAAAGGTCCTGAAATGAAAGTTTGAGAGCTGCTAGTTTAGACTCTGAACCTGTGGGTGAAAACTGCAATGTAGGCAGTATTTCTATAAACAGATACCATGTTATCTGCACCCATATCTCAGGGTCTTTGGTGACTTTTAATCTAAGTACCCCTTTCCTTCCTTTTGCTGGAAAAAAGAAGTTACTTGCCGTAGTCCTACAAATAGTTACAGTTTCTCTAAGCAGAGGTCTGGAGGCAGTTACGGTGAATTCCAGTTATTTAGATGGCTATTAATGACGGTTATTTTATTTTCTATCTTTCCCACAGAGCTTATTCACATGGCATTTTGGTATGCCAGGAACCAGAAGTGAGATACTGAAAGGCAGTAAAACTGAAGTAAAATAGGAAGATCAGCTAAGAAAGACCTACTGGAGAAAGCAAAGTAAGTGTGGTGTGTTGTTAAGAATTAACTGGGTTATAAGTGGAAAAGCAGAGACTGGGTCAGTGAAAAGAAGTTGTGGTTTGTTTCCCTCAGGTCCTACTAATACTTCTAAACTGGCCAGATCACATAGCAAGCCCAAAGATGCCCTGAAAAGGACCTGCACATTAACTTCTTGAATTGTATACGAAGTGTGACGTGATTCATAAGTAGTTTAAAACATCATGCAGGAAAAGGATCATATTTTCATAAATCTTTGCATCCCAGTAGCTAATGTGAACATTTTTCAAGGGAAAATTGGGGGACAGGTAGCCCATCAAAGGCTTTTTGTCTTCGACAGGGAGGTTTTTTATAAGAACAAAATAATGGAATTTTGAATACTTTCAGTGGTTTATGGAGTAAGTAGGGTTTAACATTTTCATCTAAGAAAGTTTTCATTGGTTTCCATGATTATGGTGTTCAGGAACCACTGTAAAACGATCAAAACCTCATTTTCCAACATACATTTTTCCATACAGTCCCTTTGACTGCTTTTTATTGCCTCAAGTTGCATATCTTCCCTAGGCCTTATCTTTCTTGTCTCTAAATATTCTTACAGCTTTATGTTTCTCTTACATATTCCATTTCAGATTTGTTGTCTTCTTTCTCCCCATCTTCTTCCGAAGAGGTTCTTGGTTAGTGCCTCGGTGGCTGTGGCTGACCCCCTGCCCCCGACCCGCTTCCTTGGCCCCTGGGAGACACTCAGGGTTGCTTCCCTCCTGCAGGGACAGGCCGGCTGTCCTGGCCTTCCAATCAGCTCCCCTGGGAGAGTCAGTGGTGAAATGGAAACTGAGGAAACATCCCTTGGATGTCGCCTACTTAAGTACGATTCCTTAGCTTTAATTTTGGATAGGACTGTAAAGGATACAGTCATTTTATACTGATAATTCTTTCTTTTATCCTAAACATGTTTTTTTTTTTTTTTCCGGTACGCGGGCCTCTCACTGCTGTGGCCTCTCCCGTCGCGGAGCGCAGGCTCCGGACGCGCAGGCTCAGCGGCCATGGCTCACGGACCCAGCCGCTCCGGGCATGTGGGATCTTCCCGGACCGGGGCACGAACCCGTGTCCCCTGCATCGGCAGGCGGACTCTCAACCACTGCGCCACCAAGGAAGCCCTAAACATGCTTTTTTAATAAGTGGGTCTTTATAAATATGAACCCCACATCGTTTCCCTTCCCCACCCGCATTCTGAACCAACATTTGCTATTTAAAACTAAGCCTGTTTTTTTTCTTGGCACAAGGATTTCATATGGTCTTACCATTCCACCCAGGTTTCCTTATCCAAGGCCAGTAGTGTTTGTCAAGGTGGCAGCCATGATTCTGTGCCCCTGTATATCAAATCTGGAATGGAACTTTTTCTGAGAGGGAAAAGTTAAACCATATAGTATATTTGAGTATAGGAAAAAAATTGAGCGTACAAAAGAACTTGTTTTATTTGTTCTTTTATAACCTATAGTTATGAAAATAGGTATTGGATGATTTTTTATAACTGTCTTCACATACACATGTGTGTGTAAATAGATACATTATTTGTGTGTCTTAATAACTTAGCTAATGACAAGGTACACTGATGGCCATGAGAATATGTTAAAGAAAAAATTATTTATGATCCTTGTTAAAGAACAATGAGGCAGACTTTATTCAAGATGACTGCAATAGGTGTGGGGACCACAATAATGCGATTTTGCAGTTGGGGTTGGGGGGGTATAAAGACTGGACTCAACTCCAAGTACAACAAGGAAAAGGGGGAATTTATACCCAAGGAGGAAGGTGGGGGTCAGGTCAGTGAATGGACTGTTACCAAGGAAACATCAGGGGTTAAGAGGGCATTCTGGTGAAACTGACCTACCAGAATTCTTGCTGAAGGCAGGTCAACGTGATTAGACATCACCTAAACTAAAGGATGAGGAACCTGGTCAGATATGAAGGGAGATCAGATACTGAGAGTGAGAGAGCCTGCCTAAACCGACTTAGCAATATTCTTGCTGAAACTGGACAATGAAAAGACAAATACAGAAGCTCAAAAGTTGGCCTAGTTGAAGAGAGTTGAATTCCCTTCTCAACTAGGAGAGACTCTTTGTCAACTTAGGGTTCATTCTGTCAACAGAACTGGTGGCCCTCTCCCTCTCTCTTCTTTACCCTCAGACAGTATCCTCACTACTTCCTTGAAATTAATCAGTTATCTGTAGGCAAATTGTTGTTTTTACTTGTCAGACTTGATACTCCCTTACTTTTTTTCTGTAAAGTTTGAGAAAAATCAGAAAAACCTATAATACGACCATATTAATAACCTGATATGTATCTTTTCAGTCTCTTTCTATACATGTATTATATCTGTAAAAAATTAGATGACGTGTTGCTGCATAATTTTTTATCCTGCATTTCACTTAAGTAAACATACTGTGGAAATTTATCATGGTATTTTTTTTTTTTTAACATGTAACAAAATCACAAGGCATAACAACATTTAACAAGTATAGAAAAGGTAGAGTGAAAACTAAGTCTTCCTATCCCGAGAAACTTTTTTTTTTTTTTTAATAAATTTATTTATTTTTGGCTGTGTGGGGTCTTCGTTTCTGTGCGAGGGCTTTCTCTAGTTGTGGCAAGCGGGGGCCACTCTTCATCGCGGTGCACAGGCCTCTCACTGTTGCGGCCTCTCTTGTTGCGGAGCACAGGCTCCAGACGCGCAGGCTCAGTAGTTGTGGCTCACGGGCCCAGTTGCTCCGCGGCATGTGGGATCCTCCCAGACCAGGGCTCGAACCCGTATCCCCTGCATCGGCAGTCAGATTCTCAACCACCGTGCCACCAGGGAAGCCCCCGAGAAACATTTTTAATGGCTGCATAATAGTACATCGTACTTTATTTTTATTTTAATTTTTGGCTGTGTTGGGTCTTTGTTGTTGTGTGCGGGCTCCTCACTGTGGTGGCTTCTCTTGTTGCGGAGCATCAGCTTCAGTAGTTGTGGCACATGGGCCCAGTAGTTGTGGCTCACGGGCTCTAGAGCACAGGCTCAGTAGCTGTGGCCCATGGGCTTAGTTGCTCCGCGGCATGTGGGATCTTCCCGGACCGGGGCACGAACCCGTGTCCCCTGCATCAGCAGGCAGACTCTCAACCACTGCACCACCAGGGAAGCCCAGGATGTATCACTTTTAATGCATCCCTAATTGTTGACATTCATGGGTACATTTTTTGTTATTGTTTGGGTTTTGTTTTGCTGTTATAAACACTGGTTGAACAGTCTTGCAGAAACAACTTTGGGTCAACTGTGTTTTGTTTTTTTTTTTAAGGCTAAATTTGTGTGGGTTTTTCTTTTTTTTTAGGCTAAATTTCTTGAATTTCCTTCCTTTTCTTCCATCCTTTCCTGATTTCTTCCTCTTTGAACTTTCCCTTTCATTATCTTTTTCCTGCTTTGAATGCATTTATCACTCAAGCTCAGCTCCTGTTCCTTTGCCCTTACCTAGCAATTCTTAACGTTCTCAGGTATCCCTACTCCTTCCCTGTATTCTTTCATCTCTCCAGGTGCCACACCTGATGAATCTTTTTCCTTAACCAATATTTTCATGATTTTCAGCTGAACCGTCTGTTTTATATCTTTGAGCTTCAGAGATTTCTTTGAATGATGATCCTGCAGCTAAAAAGCTTTGAAACCAGCTATACTAAAGGGGCCTCATAAGCATTATCTAAATTTCACGGACAGAAAGACAAAAACGGGTAATGTTGTCTGGTGTCAGAGTGGGACTGAGTCAACAGCTATCAGTGGATTGTTCTGAGTATTCCTATCAGGCTGCTATTTGAAGCCTATGTGTGTATATATATATATATATATATATATATATATATATATATATATAATATATATATTATAGATATTATAGATAATATATATTATCTATACTATATATTATATATATTATCTATAATATACTATCTATATATATATTTTTGTATTTTCTTGGAATGTATTTTATTTTTAGAAGTCAAACTTGCTAAATGTTTTTTTTCCAAAGGAGAAAATTCAAACCATCAATGTGATATCTTATTCACAACATAGTTAATAGTAGAATGATCTCATGATTATGTCATGACTTAATGCAGGAACCTTCCAGTTTTTTGGAAAGAAGGATCTCAGTTTTTATTTCCAAGGAACTATTCTCTTTCTAGGAGAGTAAGGGAGTGAAAATCAGGTATCCTAGATCCTCTTTCTAGAGCTACACAGAGTTTCTATGCCTTTTTTTCTGAATTATTCCCAGTTCTTCAGTTATAAAATTGGATGACATAAAACATGGCTTGTTTTTATAGTAGATGTATTTCTAAGAGTGTTTCAGTCATTTTTTAAAATTAATTTTTATTGGAGTATAGTTGCTTTATAATGTTGTGTTAGTTTCTGCTGTACAGCAAAGTGAATCAGCTATATGAAGCCTGTATTTTGGCTCTGGTAGATAGAAGTGTTTTTCTACCTTTTTTCAACAAGTTATTAAAACCTGTGCTTCTGTAAAAGTTAGTAATTTATATAAAACAGTTTGGTTATAGATCTGAGAGCTCTGGACCATCTGGGTCTCAAAGAATGACGAGAGTATACACATTAATTCTTCTTGATCATATTCTGTATTCTATAAGTATAAGAAATATGTTTATTTGGGGAAATGATTGGATTAAAATAGATTTTTGAGATGAGGTGCTTGCTTTGTAAAGTTTTAAAACAGTGATAGCATCAAGATAACATCAAGGTTTTCTTTTCACTTTTCTTTGCAGGGATGGAAAATAAAGTGAAGCACTGTTTTATTGTAGCAGCAGGCCTTTGAAATTGAACTGGAAAAAAAATGACTGCTCTTACTTCAGAGAACTGCTCTTTTCAGTACCAGCTACATCAAACAAATCAGCCCCTAGATGGTAACTGTATGTTATTCTTGATTACACTTGGGAAAATATTATTAAATATCCTCACACTAGGAATGAGAAGAAAAAACACCCATCAAAATTTTATGGAATATTTTTGCATTTCACTAGCATTTACTGATCTTCTACTTTTGGTGAATACTTCCATTATATCCTATTTCAGGGATTTTGTACTTTTAGGCATTAGGTTTACTAAATACCACATCTGCCTATTTACTCAAATTATTTCTTTTACTTACGGCTTTTTGCATTATCCAGTTTTTCTGATAGCTTGTATAGATTATTACCTGAATTTCTGTAAAGCCACCAAGCTTCCATTTAAGTGTCAAAAAGTATTTTATTTCTTTGCAGTTATTTTAATTTGGATTTCAGTCCTTACTTATGTTTTGGGAGATCCAGCTATCTACCAAAGCCTGAAGGTGCAGAATGTTTACTCTTACCATCAGTGTCCTTTCTACATCAGCATTCAGAGTTACTGGCTGTCATTTTCCATGGTGATGATTTTATTTATGGCTTTTATAACCTCTTGGTCAGAAGTTATTACCTTGGTACAGGCTGTTAGGATAACTTCCTATATGAATGAGACTGTCCTGTATTTTCCCTTTTCATCCCACTGTAGTTATACTGTGAGCTCTAAAAAAACACTCTTGCCCAAGTTGATTATCTGTTTTCTTGGTACCTGGTTACCATTTGTACTACTTCAAATAATTATCCTTTTACTTAAAGTACAGATTCCAGCGTACATCGAGATGAACATTCCGTGGTTGTACTTTGTCAATAGTTTTCTCATTGCTACAGTTTTTTGGTTTAATTGTCACAAACTTAATTTTAGAAACATGGCATTACCTGTGGATCCATTTGTCAACTGGAAATGCTGCTTCATTCCACTTACAATTCATAATCTTGAGCAGATTGAAAAGCCTATATCAGTAATAATTTGTTGACATGTTGCCATGTTCTAAAACTAACAGCTACAAGAATTATAATTTTACAAATGGGAAAGAATGATGACTTGGGACATATAAAGAATGAACTGAACTGAAAGCTCTCCCCCCGCATCCCAAACTTTCATACCTTTTCAGAATATGTCTTTTTGGGCTTGTGATATTATTTATTAGGTTTTTTTTTTTTTAACAGAATACTTCCAATAAGAAATATTTATACCTGTTGACCATACTGATATTTGTGTTACCCAGAAAACTACTGGATACAAACTGTTAGGTAAATCTGCGATTCACTGCCAACTTTTCAGATTTAAATAAACATTTTTATTACACTTAGAGCAAGAAAATCAAGATTGTTTTCTTTAAATAATTTGGTGTAAATATTCTTTAACATAAGGGGAAAGATTAGTGCAATTTAAATTTAGCTAATTTTAGGACTTCCCTGGTGGCACAGTGGTTAAGAATCCGCCTGCCAATGCAGGGGACACGGGTTCGAGCCCTGGTCCGGCAAGATCCCACATGCCGCGGAGCAACTAAGCCAGTGCGCCACAACTACCGAGCCTGTGCTCAAGAGCCCGCGAGCCACAACTACCGAAGCCTGCGCACCCTAGAGCCCGTGGGCTGCAACTACTGCAGCCTGTGCACTCTAGGGCCCGCGTGCCTCAACTACTGAGCCCATGTGAGGCAGCTACTTGAGCCCGCGCACCGCAACGAAGAGTAGCCCCCGCTTGCCGCAGCTAGAGAGGAAGCCCGCGTGCAGCAATGAAGACCCAACGCAGCCAATAAATAAATAAATTCGTTTTTAAAAATAAAGTGGTTAAAATGGTAAATGAAAAAAAATAAATTCAGCTAATTAAAAAAAAATATATCTCTGTTCTTAGTGCAAATATTCCTAAAAGAAAAGTTTTGGTTGCTCACCTTACAGAACTGGGAGTGGTGACTAGGTCTCTTCCCTAACAGATCCACCTTCAGTTGTGACTTATCATCTATCAATCATGTATTTGCATGACAACCCGTAATCACATGGGCGACGTACCACGGTGTGAAGGTAGGGTTTCTCACCCTCAGCACTGCTGACGTTTTCTGTTGGATAACCCTTCGTTGGGGGAGCTGTGCTGTGTGCTGCAGCATGGTGGGCAGCATCTCTGCCTTCTATCCACTAGGTGCCAGTAGAACCTCCTTTCCCAGTCACTACAATCACAACGTCTCCGGAGACTGCCATACTCCCTTCAGTGGGCAAAACTGTTCCCGGTTGAGAACTACTGGAGTGAAGCAATTTAAACGGCAGAAAAATCTGAAATCACTCTGTGAGTTAAGCTACACAGATACCGTCTAATTTGTCAATGTACAAACCTACTCTACTTCTCTGTGTTACTTTCCTTCTGAATGTAGTGGCTTTCTAATTGGCCATATGTGGAACTGAGATACTTAAGAATGTATTTTACTTAATAAGTAAAGACTTACCCTCTGTGCAGATTTTAAACCTGGATAATGTATAACTATTTCAAGCCCCACTAAGCTGTTTGTTTACTTAGAAGATGCCCCGTGCCTCACAAGCTTAAAGGAAAAAAAGAAATTATTCAGTTGACCAGCCAAATGGAAGAGGCTTTTATTTGTAAAGAAATGAACTTACAACTGGTCTACAATATATTATTGTAATATAAACAATATAAATAAATGATCCTGTAGGCCCACTAACCTTCCATCCAGACCCACATGAAGCAATGTTACAACAATATTCTATGTGAAAATGTGCAGGTAACAAAGGTGCAATTACAAGCAAGTTTAAGCAGCAGAGTATAAGGTGCTTTAATTTAACAGTTAATGTTGCCATCAACAAACATTTGAAATGTTCAATTTTACTTCACTGAATACAGACACAACAAATATGAAAATCTAAAATTCATACACATGCTACTGTTAATATGAAAGTGCTTTCTCTTTTTTAAAAAAATACACCAAATGGACAATCTTTTTACATAGATCATGGTGTGCTCTCATAATGCAAAATTAACTTCATTGTCAGGTTATACATTTTAAAACTGCAGCTATAGACACCAATCTAGGACCACTAATGCTAAGAGTGCTAAAACTATTTCATTCCCTGCAAGGAGGACTCTAGTACAATATCCAACATAAAGAATACATCTATATATAATCTTAACATTTGTGTTTTGTAAAGATAAAAAAATGTTTTCTTTCCCCTTGGTGATTCTTTGTTCATCCTGGTTGGGTCAGTGTTTGAGGTTTTAATAATATGAAAGTCCTATTTAATTAGAACAATGGGAGGAAGCAAAAGGAGGAATTAAAAAATCAGTTAATATGTGCATAAGGCATCAAAAATAAAAAGTTTATCACAATTTGCCTTTGTTAAGTCAACAGCAAAAAATGTTTTCAGCAAGCAAGCAGACAAAAAGCACTAATTCAACAGAGAGCCTTGAAATGCCTGACACCAGTGTCGGTATCCATCCTGCACACTGCTGTCTACAACTCCAACCTACACCACAAGCTCACCCCTTGCTCTGAGGAGTTTTCTGGAGCTTACTTTGACTTTTTTTTTTCCTATGGAAAAAACAGAAAGACCAAGCTTTTGAATGAGGTGATTGGGAATCTAGTTAAATGTCTTAGAAATTAGATGTCCAAAATTATACCATCTTTGCACACTCCCACTGACTTTTTAAAAATTTAGAATACACATACAAAAAGTATTTATGTAATAGATATTTTAACAGCAAAAATATTTGAAAAATTACGTAAGTTAAAATATTTTAAAAGTTTTAACCAGTACCATGGAAAAATTTTTTTAAACCCAGACTATCTGGTCACTTGGATGTTAGTGTTCCTGTTTACAAACACTTTATTATAGATTCTAGTCTAACACGTATTTGGACATTTTCCTGCTTTAAAAAGCTGTGACTATGATACATAAAAGATCTTTTCAATATATTTTCATTTTGTATCTTTATGGAGAAGGTTAGTATCAAGTGATATTAGTATGTAAAGTTGTGTCAATAGAATATCACAATGTAATTCACAGAATCCTCGGGTGGTAAGGGACCTTCTTCCCAGTTAATCACTTCTCCCATTCTATATTTACTCCCCAAATACTTGTAAATTCAAGCTCCAAGCACAAAACTGTTTTACTGCTTACCGGTTCTGCATTTTAAAGGAAACCCTTTTACTATGCAATATATGAGTGCTTTCTAAAAAGTAGATATTTGTGATAACAGTAAAATTTTATGTAATCTTTCTTGCTTTAAAAAGACAAAAACAAAATAAAAACCAAACCTGTTCAGCAAGCTCTTCTGAGATTTTTCAGTTTTCAAAAGTTACTGCACTGTCAATACTAGGTGTAGTTCAAAATGTATAGTAAATCAGCACCAGCTTCTTTGTATTGTTCTGTCACACACCCTGCATATAGCAACACCTCTGGAATAGATTCAAGTGTCAAAATAATTCTGAGAAATATGGGCTGTCACAACAGTTTCAAAATATAAATCCTAATATTAGGTACCTTTAATTTTGTAACCTAATCAGATATATGGATTAGTATGCAAAATGTGTTATAGGAATTATGATGTGATTCACTCAGATCCCTTAGATATCACCTAGCCTAATCCTTTACCCAATGCATAAAAATTCCCTCTCAGTTCCAACTTTACATTCAGTACATTAAGTAATAATAATTACATCCATGTTTGTTCAAGCCACAATCAAAAATGGGGGGAAGAGAGGATTTTGTTTACTTATTACTAGTTCCTTAAGTATACCACACACTGCACAGTAAATGTTCAAATGGTTTGCTAAATGAATGGATAAATGAATGAATGACGACAATGTTCTGATGTATTCATATGTTCAGTGGTTTAGCAAGAGGTGTTTAGAAAAACGTCCTCATTTGCTCATCTGTGTGAATTTTCTACCTTAATCCTTAGGAGAACAAAGACTGTGGGTGACCCAGGAAACAGATGCTTGATAAATAATTATCTTTTAGCAAAGGCTCTTAAGTGTGAAATGAACCATTAAGAAAGGAAATTAAGAGAATTAAGATAAAAGAGAATTAAGTAGGAGCAACTTTAAAAAATACCCCATTATGTGGCCTAGAATCGTAGTTTTATATAGCTTAAAGATGATTTTAAACAAAATCAACATTTTGAGTAGTACAGGCTCCATGCTGTATCTACTCAGAAGAGGAGACAGGTTAAAAGCTAAGTAATGGCCTAAGGTGTCACACAGCTAATTCACCAACTAGAAGTAAAACCCCAGTCTCCCAGCCAGTGTTTTATCTTCATTTATCGTATTAATTTAATGATTATGTGCATCTCTTATTTACTATTGAAGTAATTATTTAGTACTACCTAAAACAAAATTATGGCTTTAACATAAGCACTCTAAAAGATTTTAAGCAATGGATACATCTGGTTTGCTTGAGGCAAGACTAAAAAAGTTCCTTTTCCTAAAATATGTTGATGTTCATTTCACTACCATTCCCCACCGCTCTTATAAACCCCAAATTTTTCACCTCCATCAATTAAAGCTCCACAAAATCAAGGATTTAACACTGATAATAGTCCCTAAAGTATAACTTTCAAGTCAATAAGACGGCTACTATCCATCCTTAAGATTACTGGAGTGAATTTAAATAGGTGGTCTAAAAGGACTTACTTTTTTTACTCTTACATTTAAAACTATACCATGTTAGCATTATAGTGTTTTAAATTTATATAGATTTTTTTCCAAATTAAAATTCATTTATTCTTTTAAACAATACATTTTAAGACCTTTACACACAGGTTTTCTTTTTCTATGGATTCATACTGACGCCACCAATATCACTGAGAGCAGCTGTACTTTTCAAAGGCAGTAGAAAAAAATACTTTTTAAATGTACCTCTTCTCTAATGTCGGAGGTTGAAATTGTCACCTTTAAGTAAAATTAAATGTTCACAAGCTATACAAAGGGAAAAAAATGAAACATTTGTGGAAAACATTTCCCAAAGCTCCCATGAACATGGCACTTCAGAGGTGTGTGTTCATGTGGTAGAGCAGAATGGGAGAGTTTTCATTAGAGAAGCTGAGCTTCGGATCTGAGAAGGAGGGCAGGTCTCCCTTCTCATGTACGTGTACTAAAGTGAAAGTTCAGGAAAGGCCAGACGTTTTGCTCTGGAATATGATGGTAAAAATTATATTTGTGTTAGTGCTTTACAACTTCCAAAAAAACACCTTTACCACAGTATTATTTTAAAGTAGATTAAATAAGCTCTGAAAAATAATATGTAAAACTTTATAATTTTTAAAAATTTAGGAAACTTTTTCCAAAGAAGATAATATAATTTTCAACATTTTTTTATTGAAGAAATGGCTTATATTAGTGCTATGAGGGAAACTATATAATGATACATTTTATGAACTTCTAACAAAAGAGGAATATCTTCCCAAAGAATTTTTTTAAGATGTACAGCTTATAATAGGTTGAAATTAAATTTTAATAAGATTGCATATTTACTTTCCCTAATATTGTATTTGTGCTTATTTAATTGAATCACAATTGTTAAGATGAAATCAAATGCTCTAAACAGATTCAGAAAATACCAATATTGATGAATGTAGATTAAACAGTTCATTTCATGATCCACACTACTGTGCATCAAAGAAACAGAGGTAGGCTTGTGTTTACTGAAATCCACGCTAATAAACAGAACCCTATAGCTCTTAGTCATCCAACTCTTAGACTGAGACACAACCTAACAACACACTATCTTAAAAATCTTAAAAAGGCCTTTGTAACAATCCACAAGGTTGATTCAACTGTAGTATCTGACAATGGATACTCTCTCCTCTATATAATTCTGATAACTCAATTATAACAATTAACCTTTGAGTTCTTGACAAATAGTCTCCAACTATAATAATTGTCACCTTTTTCATAAGTCAAAAATCACCAATTTATGTATCATTGGAACTATTAATATGCTCCTAAGGGCAGAATCTCTTGATAAAGAGAGTTAAAGAATGAGTTTGATTACAGGTAAATCTTGACATAAAAAAAACTATACTGTTTATTGCTATAACTGGGACCCAACCATTACAATTTATTATTCTGAACTACTGATGGCCATATCTATACTACACAACCTCACTCAGTTAACCATATTATCCTCTTGGGTCTGGAATGCTTTTCCCCCTGTTTGTCTCCTCCTCCACTTCCCTGTCCTTTCCCCTAGAAAACCTTCCCCAAGGCCCCGTTATAGTTACATGTCCTGCAAAGGAAACAGACTGAGCAAACATTGTACATAAATGGCCAGTTTCCACTGCCCAGAGGGTTTACGAAGACATGACTGTTAGGTATTAGAAATTCCTGCCCCAGTTACCTCCCTAAAATTAACCCTACTACAAAGTCCTCTGTAGGGATTTTCAGGCAAAGGTCTCTCTAAGAAGAAAGTTTTCACACTGTTTCCTTGGGGCTTGAGGAGGTAAGGGGAGTGAGGCTCTTTCATCCTATTAGGCAGTAATGCTCAATGCCCATTGCCCAGAGGCAGCATGAGTTCCTGCCATTCACTAAGGGTGAGGATCTTCAAACCACAAAATATAACCAGGCTGTTCTGGTGGAAAATATATCTTTGAAATGTTTTAACAGTGTGTCCAGCCAGGGATTTCTTCCACTCCATATGGCTATGAGGATAGCATCATTCCCATATATGTGCAATAGTTTATTCTTTCCAAGATTGTTTACACACATGCAAACATAGCCTAAGACTATACTCAATCTGTATATTGCCTCCTTACCATACTTGTGCCATGGTGGTACCAAAACCCTGCAAATGCAAATAATGGGACTTCATAACATTTAATTGAACAAGCCAGTGATATGGGGCGCTGGGACAGATTTCAATCCAAGACTGGTATTTGAATAAATGTCTGACTATAATATTACACTGGATATGTGTAATATTATACATAAAGTAATAAAAGTAATAAAAGTAATAAAGTCGGCTACCTACAAAAAATAATTTCTATTTGGAACTAGGTAAAACATGACTATTAACTTCAAAAGTGCAGAAGTTTGTTCAGCGCTGAAGTGGGATAAACAAAGTGCCAGGTCTCTTGTCTGCCTCTCCACCATTCTCAAGCTCCTTCACTAATATTTCCTTCCTTCTATTCCACATTCTCTATTCTGAGGGGACGGCCCTTAAACTGGGACTTTAACAAATGTCTGTTTAGAGGATGTGCCAGCAAATTAAAAGTATCATCATGGAAAAATTACCAGCCACTTAAAAAGTGACAGCTTGTGGGACAGCACTCTTATACTGATTATATATCAAAGCTGCACAGCTGTGTCAGACACATGCCTACACAAGGCTTGATGAAAATGCACATCATGTAAGAAACAACTTTTATAAACCAGCTCTCTGTATACTTTCTTAGGAACACATGGCTTAAAGCAAATAAAATTTCAAACTTGTAGGGATTTTCTTCCTCGATGGGAAAAGTGCATCAGTATAAAGAAGTCAGAAAATGCAAACTTAGGTAGCAAAAGTAGGAAGAACTTCCCATGTACCCTTTCTGCTTGTCATTCCTTCTCCTCAATCAAAATCCTAAAACAACTAGTAATATGAAGGAAAACGAAAATGACAGCACTCTCCCCACCTATTTCATACTAAAACTGTGCTTTAAGCTCAGGAGAGAAGTGGACACCCAGTGTTATCGTCTATATCCATTATACATAACTGAAATTTTGAAATTCAGATAGTTAAATCACCCAGAAAGAAACAGCTGCATCAATGGGAAAACTACTAGTTAAAAGCCAATGAGCCATTTCTAAATAAAATAACTTGAAAAAAGCAAGTATATTTTCTGGGTATGTTTTGAGTAGGGACAACAGAAGATCTGGTCTGTTCTTAAGATTATTATAAGATTTAGGATTATAAGGTGCTCTCCAATGGAAACCCCTCTTGTAAGCTTTCTCGGATACTTAACACAGTGCTACGCACAGGGGCTTTCAGTAAGTACATAATGACTGATATCAGAAGAGGGACCACAGTTCCAAGTTAATACCTTAAAGGCTATATATAGATAATATAGTTATGGGAGGTAATCATTATTGCCAGGGGAGTCTATCCCCAAAGAATCAATTCTGTATGAATTGTCTGTGGATCATCTGTGACAAAGTTTTAATTCCAGGGGAGACTTTCCATTGTGCCCTTCAGCCCTCATACAGTGGACCATCTCCTACTAATGCTTAACCTATACTTGTGTTCTGAAATTACAAGATGAGGGGAAAAGTCAAAGCATATGACGACTCTGTCATAATGATTAACTGCTAATAAATGAAAATTAACTGTAGAGTACCTACCTTTCCTTGAAACTGTAATCCAATACTTAAAAATGTGATATACAGAAATATGTGACATAGACTACAAGCTATTGTAGGTCTGGAACATGAGCCTTACACTATATTACATATTCTAATCCTACACATAACTATCAGTAAATGTCTTCTCTTTAAAACATTACTACACAAAAGAATCCCACAAAGCATACATTCAAACAAGAGGCATCTAAAGGTTAAAAAAATTACCCGCTGTATTTTTGTATAAAAATAATCAACATTCTCTAATGTACACAAAGCCAAAAGATAAATATCTGTGATGTCTTTAATGACATCTTTAGTCTTCTACTAGCGTAACACAATCTTTTTTAAAAGATCAGTGACAATGACTGAAACCCATGGACTCTTCCTCACTTACTGAACTTCTGCTAAATATCTGTGTATGTTCCTTCAATTATTAAAACATTTCCATTGTATGGTAAAGATAAGATAAAAAAAAGATTAAAACATTTTTGATGTCCAGGACTATAAAGTTCACAGGCCTGCCACAATTTTTAGTGCCATAATTCTAACAGAACACTAACTGTTCAATGAAAGGTTTTGCTTTAAAATCTTTTTTCCCTAAAACGTGTACATACAAAATTAGATCCAATTATCCAAGAGAGATCAGTCGGATAAGTGCTTTGCAGGAAGCATACAAGGATTTAGTCAAGGAAAAAGGAATGTGCATTCTAGCTAGATCCAGCTTGTTCAACACTAGAAAAATCCAAAGACCAACCACATAGCCACTACAAAGTATCGCCCTGCCAGCAAAGGCTGTGCACTGGTTCATAAGGCATAATCATATTATGCCTTCATCAGTGCAGAGAGATATGAAAGAGAATTGTTATTATGACTCAATACTGAGAGGCAAAATTCTAAGTGTGCTAGTTCTCATTTTACAGGCAGATTTCCCCCCTTTTTCTAGAATGCATAAAACTGGGAAAAATACTCTAGCAGGACATTAATGCTATCTGAAATACTTCCGTTGTACAATGTATTCCTTATTACATCCCTTTTAAAAATTTTTTTCTCAAAATATCCCTCTGGGTGAAAAAGAGCAACATTTATCCCTCCTATGTTACGGTTTCTCAACCTTGGCACTACTGACATTTTGGACCAGATAACTCTTTGTTGTAGAGGGCTGTCCTGTGCATTGTAGGATATTTAGCGACATCCCTGTCCATGCTTCAGATACCAACAGCAACCCCCCGCCCAACCCCTAAGCTATGACAACCAAAATGTCCCTTGACATTTTCAAATGTCCCCTGGGGAACAAAACTGACCTCTGTTGAGAACCACTGCTCTAGAAGAACAAAAACTAAGAAGAAAACTAACTTCCTCAGTCACACCAAATTCTTGGTCAAGTTTGGAAAAGAAACCAAATCTTCTAACTTCCAGATCAGTATTATTCATGCTAGAATGCAATCCTTTTTATAGACAAAGCAGTCTAAAAGACATGTTTTTTAAAACATACAGTGATATCTCACTGCATACAATTCCAGTCACTGGACTCCAAAATTATTCCTAAATCACTCCTAAATTATATCTCTCACGACAACCCATAGAAAAATTATAGGGTAGAAAAATGTATAAGAAAACCGAATCAAAAGAGGAGAAATGTAAATCATTAAATTACTTTCAAAAGGATTTTTTATATTAATGATAAACATCACCTTTAAAAAAATTATCTAGTAAAACACTTTGAAAAATATCATGGCCCTCTATAACAAGTCTTTCAATGTTGTGTGTAACCTGTAAAATTAATTCACCAATGTTAGCTAATTATGAAAATGTATCAGTATAATGAATTATTTTATCTGTAGAAGAAATGTCAGCCTTAATGCAGAGATCCCAATGTGCTTGGCTATCCATCACAGTAAGTGATAATATTGTAGGCCAATTTGAGCCTTTACCTTACAAGTTTGTTTAAGAATAAAACTGCTGTTATCTCAAAGCCTCATGATCCCGTTAAGATTCCTTCAGAGAGTTGATGCGTGCACAGATCTTTAGGGCCGGGCCTAGCTTGATATTCATTGCACTCATAAGATGGTCTTCTTTTAGCAAGAGAAGAGCCTGTCCATCAATCTCCTGTGCTCTGAACTCGTCTGCAATATCCTGGCAGCCTAGAATTTGATCAGAGGAAGGATGTTAGAATTAATACACAACAATCAGAGGTTACTCCTAACAGTCACAATTATGCTCTCACTGGGTCTGAGTATCTGAAATACAGGCTGAGAAACAAATGAAATTTATTGATGGTCGTCTTGGGTTCACTCTTGAAGAAGAGAGTATTTCCTGACATTCTAAAAAGTAAGAATTCGAAATCCAGGTAAAGCAATTTATTTGGAATTCTTGTTCTAAAAATAATATTGCAGAAATAATTATAAGTCAGGTAAAATGTACAGTGTTCAGTCCAGATATAACATACCTTCATGAAAAGGGCAATGCTGTCACCTGAAAGCATGCCACACATACAGCAAGTTTGGATTAACTAGTCATTATACCTCAAGAACTTTACTTTGTATAACATATCCTTCACATACAGGTACAAAAGAATAAAATATAATGTTCTGCCATTTAAATAATAATTTAGAAATATGTTCTCAAGTACCACTTTCATTATCATTTGTATCTTTATTCTGATTTACAACCTTCAATGTGCCAGGCATATCCAAAACATTTTTATTATTCACTCAGGACAGAACCAATCCATCAAAATCATAGTATCAATCTACTGCTGAAATGTATTACAATGATCAACTTGTAATTTCAACTTCAAATCTTAATATCACTGGACTAATCTCCACTTCTGATAAGAAAACATAAATTCTTATTGAAATTTTGAGCTTGCTGGCTAATCTCTTGACAAATAACCAATATTTTACCTCTCTGTGTAAACCAAGTGCTTTAAAGCAAGTAACAACGTGAGCACTCTACTTGAACCTCAAACGTTTCTATTATCTACCAAATTTTGCACAGCCAGGCTAATAAACTTCCCCACTAAGGGTAAAGAAACCAGCAGGGAAGGTAATGAATTAACGAACCATGAGAGGAGACAATGCAAAAATGTGGAAGCTTCCTTATAAAAGACAAAATTATAAAAGTGAATTTAAGAATAAAAACTAACAGCTTAAAGTCTTTCTTTTCTATTCAAATCAGCATTATAAGGGAGAACACAAAGAAAAAGATAATGGAAATGGTTACATTTGGATACAACTTTGCTGGAATGATTATTCTTTCTACCGCAAATGTATCATCCTCTTGTTTATATAAGAGGATGTCATCCTCTTATATAATGTCATCCCTATAACCCCAGCACCAAGCACAAAACATTGTAGGTGTTAAATACATATATTTTTGGATAAGGGAAGGACTGAATGAATAATGAACAAAAACAGAATCTTCTAAAAAGGAGCCATCTGTAAGAGTAACACAAACTTTTTTTTTCTGTATTCAGCTGTGTGGCCAGCTTTTCTCTTGGCTATTTCTTTTCCATCTTCTCTGTTGGTTGTATCCTTCCTGTTTCCTATATATAGCAATCAGCTTTTCAATTTCTCTATTTTAATAATTTCTCAGATTTTTAAAAACTGACATTTCAAAAGTACCCTATGCAAAATTTTTATGCTTTTGGCCACTTACCATATAAAAGAAACTATATAGTTAAAATGGGATTACTCACCATAGAAAAGCCCCTTTTCTTTTCCCAGAGGTAGCTCTCAAAACTGGGCAGACAAAACTGACTAATCTTGCATCTAGTTGTGACTTCATCCTTCTTTTTACGAAAGAACTAAATGTTCTTCTCTCTTCAGTCTTACTTACAAGAACACAGGAAAGAAAAGAAGAGAGAGAAAGATAGCGTAGGACTTACTTAGATTCAGAAAACAGAAGCAATGGGAAGTAATGAGGACCATAAGAGCTACATTTGGGAATAGAAACAAGGAGTTCTCCATGAAGAAATTCATAGCATGTGCTTGTTCCTTGGTATTATCAGAGCGCTCTTCAAATGTCTTCTTGTAGACAGACGGTAAATGTATTAGCAAAATAATACAGAACAAAAAGTTGGGAAACAGCATGATCAAACAGAAATGAATTATCTTCAGAATTTTAGATCACAACTTTCTTAAGCAAACCACAAAAAGGGTATTTATACCATACATTAGTATAGAAATGAAAAAATAAAGTGACTTAGAAAAATGGAAAAAAAAAGGCAGAAGCAAATATGCTTTCCTGAAACATATTAGAGAAAGATGAATTTTTTAAAAAAACCTAGATGCTCAAGGTATACTGAGCTATAGTTCTATGAATTTCTGACATATTTAGAATCTACTTCTGTAAAACAGCTGGCGCCCCAGGAACATTACAGAACATATCCCAACTGCAGCAACCAGTCAGCTCAGCTGGCTTTACATCACCACAAGCAGACATCAGAATGGGCATGGACCTCTGCACATGGACATGGGTCTCAAATGAACCTTACAAATGTCCAGTCACTTTTCCAGCTAAACCTAAAACAAAACACCCCACCCCAAAACTAACATCAGTAAGGATGATGAAAAGATATTACCTGCACTCAATACTACAGAATTAATAAGTCCCAATATCAGTATTATGAAAACCAGTAAACCGTCATATGTTTTTAGACAATACCTACTTTATATGCCTACAGGGAAACCAAATCTACTGCAGATTCACAGATCAACAAATACAGACTAAAGTGATCTTTGCAAAAGGCAGTTCACTGTATCAAGGAAGAGTTAAGGAAGATAACTGCAGTAAACTGAGAGTAAAAAGAACCGTTCCTATAGAGAACTTTTTAATGTACAAAAATTTTGAAGAAAATAATTTTTCACTCTGGTAACAGCTCTGAGACTGGTCTGCATACCAGCTCTAACATGGTCCCACCAAGATGGTTCACAAGATGACATTACACAATGAGAAGAGAAAACTTTAGGAATAAATATAGGTGCCCTGATGAAAGAGGGAAACCTAGCCTCAACTGGAAAGAAACAAAATACAAGAGATTACAAAATTTACAAGTTTGTTCACTCCATGAGAAAAGCTCAGGGAAAAAAAAAAAAATCCAGCCCTGAATGAGCTGAAAGCAGCTCAAAAGGAAGTTTACAAAGGCCAGAGGAACATAGAGAAATAAAGATAACGGCTTTCTGGCTGAGATTTACCTTAAGCTACAGGCATTATTCAGAGAAAAACTTTGAGAAAGAAGATGTTAACTGATCACACAAATAAGCTTGTTATTTAGCCTGTCAAAGCAGTTTAGAAATACTCCCATTTAATCAGGTAAAAGAAAAGCAGAGTTATATTCAGCAAACTCTTAAACAGTACCAAGCAATCCTAAATTATAAAGCAGTCTGCTTTATATATAATGTTCTCTGAACAATTAGCAACAAAATTAAGTGTCTTGATGAACTCAATAAGACAAGCATCTCAAGTCATAAGAAATAATTTTTTTCAATTCAAATGAAGCAAGAGTAAGACAAAGGAGTTAGCCTTTGTTCTAATAAAGCAGCCAAGAGTAGTCTCATGGCAAATGGATGCTGGGGAAAATTAGAAAACTAGTCCTAAAAAAAAAAAAGCATATGAAGTCATAGAAGAATCAGCAGTATCTATTATTTGTTAATTATCTGGCCAACTACTTTCCTCCTCCCCAAAGGAAAAGAAATATTTCCCCCCTAATGAGAAATCAGGCTGACAGCTCATGTACTCCATTTGGAAGACTATGTCTGAAGATGACAGAATCAAAGTCCAGCCTCAGGAATTAGTGTCAATTCCAACGTTAATTCTCAAGATATCTAGACTGGTATAAAACTTAAAATTTTTTGCACTAAGTATTAAAACCACACCCAGTGAAGACTCACCATTCTCTAATATGTCACCTTTTTAAAGCAGATTCTAAACCCACATGGTCAGCACTTAAATCACACCTAAGTTTTCCTAGATGCATGCTTAAAACTCTTCCCATGAAAAATGTATCCCTTCTTTAAACAATTTCATCTTTCTTTAAAAGTGACCATACCTTGTTTAAAAAAAAAAGAAAAACTTATTTAACATTTCTAAAACAAGCTATTGAAACAATAATTTAATAAAATTTCAGAGTTCTGTACATAAATCTTCCTCAACTTACATCCTGACAAACCCATCGTAAGTTGAAAACATCAAGTCGAAAATGCATTTAATACACCTAACCTTCTGAACATCATAGTTTAGCCTAGCCTACCTTAAACGTCCTCAGAACACTTACATTAGCCTACTGTAAGTTGGGCAAAATTTTCTAACACAAAGCCTATTTTATAATAAAGTGTTAAATGTCTCAAGTAATTTATTGACTACTGTGCTGAAAGTGAAAACCAGAGTTGCGTGGGTACAGAATGGTTCTATCAGCTATTTACCCTCGTGACAGCGTGCCTGACTGGGAGCTGCCCTACCCAACCTGAGGAGAGAGTACTGTGCTTCATATCACCAGCAAAAGATCAAAATTCAAAACTAAAGCACAGTTTCTATTGAATGTGTATCATTTTTGTACCACCATAAAATCGAAAGTTCATTAAGTCAACCCATCACAAGCCAGGAATTTTTTAAAAAGCAGAGTACTTCTGCATATACTTTCTTCACTCATACAACACTTTATTTAATTAATTTATTTTAATTTTTATTATTATTATTTTTTGTATTTTGGCCGCACCACACGGCATGTGGGATGATTCCCCAACCAGGGATTGAACCCGGGCCACTGCAGTGAAAGCGATGAATCCTAACGTCTAGGTCACCAGGGAACTCCCAACACTTTAGCTGTAAGTTTGCTTCTGAGACAGTGGTCACCTTCATAGAAAGATTAATTAGCAAAAATAGCTAGATTAATTTTAATAAGTCTGTAGACAAGTTCAAAGGGGATGTATTTTTCTGGAAAGCTTGTGTCAAGAGATATGACAGATTCACTGAAAAACCAAAAAGGAACAAATATTTTTAAAAACTTATTTTCTATATTCATAAGGTCAAAGTGAATGATAAAGGTTTGCTGATTAAAAAAATATATATTGTCTTAACATATATAGCAGTGTGGGTCTCATGATGAGCAAAGGTGCAGCTGTCTTCAGTAGCCAGCCCCTTAGAGAAAGTGGAAATAAAAGATTATTGTTGTAGTAAAGAAAAAAGATAAAGAACATAATGACTTAAGCTGATGGAAAGAGTACCAAATGAGAGAGCAGAAAACATAAATAAGAAAGTAACCCTCAATACTGGAATGGAATATCATAACTGAATTTCAGTTGTCTACTTAATTTCAGAAGTATTCTTGATGTCTATTTACTGCAAAGAATCAAAGAATGCAGCCTCCTTTAAAAGAAACAGCTTGGTTTTTTTTTAAAAGAAGCCAAACTTTTATATTCTAAAAGGTGCTGATTAGCTTTCAAAAAAGTAAAAAAAAAAAATTATAGTCTCTCTTACTTCATTTAAAAAAGGTTAAATTAGGAAATAAGGAGGAAATAGAATAGAAAACTGGAAGAGCAGAAGGGAAGAAGCGTCTGACTCAATCTCTCTACTGACCTCTCGAGAGAAATCAGACTGAAGAGAAGAGAGCACCTTTAATCTCTTCACCGGCTGAGGTGTCACAGCAGAAGCAGGACTAGTCAGTTTTTATCGACTTGGGGGGTATGAGAAAATACCCAGTTGTGCTGAGGGAATAAGCAAGAGGAGACAGATCACATTTCAATACCAAATGCCATTTAATGAGTACATATACATAGAACTTCTCTAACCCTTTTGTGCAATAGGTGTGGATGGATCTAACGTCATTCCTCTGTGTGTGCACAAGACAAATATTAAGGCCAAAGTGGTGAATCACATACCAGGCAAAGAATGGATGAAGGCCCAGACGTCATCAACTGTCCATACAGATGGCTCCGTTTGTGCAACTGGTAGCAAGTCACTGTTCTCAGGCATTTTCCTCATCCTCACATCCCGAAGCTCACGCTCTCTTTCCCGCTCACTCTGCCTGCGCAGGCGTGTTGTCATAGCAGATGGCACAGAATCTTCATGAGAAGCCAAGTCTTCTTCTGCAGATGGATAAGTAATTGGAAGCTGGAAAATGTAGTACAGGTAAAATACAGCATTGCACTTTCCTTGTATTTCTGAAAAGGGTATTGTACATTGAATCAAAGTTTCTACAGACCTGCCTAAGGATATGTTCTCTTGCTGCCCCATCAGGGCCACTTGGACGACGGCCACGATGCCCAAGACTTTGATTATCAGGCTTACGATTCCAACGACTAAGTGCAAATTTTTTAGAACAGCTAACATTGTACCTAAGAAATTCAAGTAAGAAAAAAATTAAATGATGTACGGGACACTCCATTTAGTAACTAATTATGACCTTAAAGTGCAGTTGTGAATCAGTAAGTGCCATTTATTTCATTATGGTCTGTAATACCTCAGAAAGTAAACCATAGTGTTCAATAGATTTACTTATGCTAACAGTAAAAAAAAAAAAGTGGCCTCATTTTACATCATAATATAGCTCTCAATATAATACTGGACACCTATAACAAGGTATTGATATTTTCTCCTAATAACAGCATGATAGAAACTCCCTGCAAAATACAGAGGATAACTCATTTTTCTAGCTGCAAAATAATTCAAGGTTCCAGGAGAAAATAAATTATGAATTAATTATTTAAACGTTCAAATTGTTATTTTTCCAGGTAATCATTTCTGAAGAGATTAATAAAAAGAGGTTAATATAGTAGAGAGGGGGAAATCTCAAATGGCTAGTAAAACATTTTTCAAATATAACTAAAATCAAGGAATGAAAAGGTAAAGTTGAGATTTCAAAGTTCCACAAGGAATTCATGAGTCTCAGAAATTCAGGAAATTCAAATATATATAATTTTTTAAAATTGGCTGAAAGATTATTTTTATTTTATCAAAATAGACTGTCTAATATTTTTAAATATACATTTTTAACATATATATATTTAAAATACGGAACACTTTATGTATTTGCCTATCATCTTTGTGCAGGGGCCATGCTAATCTTCTCTGTAGCATTCCAATTTTAGAATATGTGCTGTCGAAGTGAGCACTCTAAAATTTTTTAATGTAGACCTTTATAAAGCATGATGACAGCTTAAAAGAGTCCTATGCCATTTACTTAGTTCCAACACCCTAGAACAGGTGCTGGCAAACTTCTTCTATAAAGGGCCAGATATTAAATATTTTAGGCTTTGTAAGCCACACAAGTTTCTGGCACAACTACTCAACTCTGCAACTGTAACATGAAAGCAGCCAAGGACAATAATGAATGAGCATGGGGACTTCCCTGGTGGCGCAGTGGTTGAGAATCTGCCTACCAATGCAGGGGACACAGGTTCAAGCCCTGGTCTGGGAAGATCCCACATGCCACGGAGCAACTAAGCCTATGTGCCACAACTGCTGAGCCTGCGCTCTAGAGCCCGCGAGCCACAATTACTGAGCCTGCATGCCACAACTACTGAAACCTGCACGCCTAGAGTCTGTGCTCTGCAACAAAGAGAAGCCACCGCAATGAGAAGCCCACGCACCGCAATGAAAAGCAGCCCCCGCTCTCGCAACTAGAGGAAGCCTGTGAGCAGCAACAAAGACCCAACGCAGCCAAAAATAAATAAATAAATATATTTTAAAATATAATGAATGAGCATGGATGTGTTCCAATAAAACTTTATTTAATAACATTTAAATTTGAATTTTATGTAATTTTCAGGTGTCACAAAATGTTATTCTTTTGATTCTTTTTCAACCACCTAAAAATTTAAATACTATCCTTAGTTCAGGGACCATATAAAAATAGGCTCCAAAAAGGACTCAGCCTGGGCAGTTTGCCAAGCCCTTCCCTAGAAAGAAGAGTGAAGAGAGATGATCTAAGATACAAATTTCTGAAAAGCTACACAAAGGCTAAGAAAAATATACACAGTTCCTCTTTTTTTACACATAAAACTGCCATTGTAATTTCTTATTTTCAAAACTCTTTTGCTCTAAGATGATTTTTCAGGGAAATGACAAGAATTTCCTCACCTATGTTTTATGAAAATATCAGGAGGTAGAAGTGGGAGTTCTATGAGAGTGAATAGGCGATTTTTCCACTAAAAATATAAAAAAGAAAAGTGTCCTGATGGTCACTTCATTTTACCCTAAAACAATTCAACAAGCTCCTCCTGTGTTCATTATGCTCATCTGTGGACTCAGCTCTAAAGGTTTCTGATTTCCATTCACATAACTGACAAAACTTCTTTCCTAGCTGACTACAGAACAGAGAAGAGAGACTACCTTTACACTTGCTATTTAGTCCCTAAATATTTAGATATCTTAGACAGATAGCTAGGCAGACATGTAAACTGCAGTTCTCAGGTGAGACCTAATTTATCCTCTCCTCCTTGCTCTTCTCTCGTCTGCATTTTCCTACGTTAGGACCCCTAAACCTCTAAAGAGCTTCGCCTAAAGGTATAATAACAGGACAACTGAGCAATCACCTCTGGGAGAAGAGTGATCGTAGTGTGTTAAATGTCCTGAAATATTTCTAAATAGTCAAGAAGTTTAAAATATTCTGAAAGGCAATCCTTCTCCCTCAGTTTTTAATCCCTTAGAATCAGAGAGGCACTATTCTTTCTCGTAGTACATGCAAACTGGAAAAACTCCTAAGTTAAAATAGGAGCTACATAATTTGATTAGGACTATCAATAACATGAAAGAATATCTGAATAACAGATTGACAATTGAAAAACCAATAACCCATTTTTAGAGGAAAATACTTCTACTAGTTATTTAACTTAAGTTTTACTAAGTATATTTTTGGGGCACCATACTAAATAATGTATTCAAGCAAGAAATTCCCTTGATGAATATTTAAGTTCTTAAATTCTTTGAGAGAATAATAACTTTTGGAATAGAAAACATATTTCAAAATAATCAACCTGTGCATACACTTCACCTTTGGTGGGAAATACCTATAATTAGGATTTATAATCAGAATTAGAGGGGTGTTCTTTAATGTAAACTAAACTTGCGACTAGATCAATGAAGATACTAAAAATTTTGATAGTAATACTATTCACCTATAACATTACTATTGAAAATACAGGTTTAGAAGACAGGCCATTTTGTTGTCAGATAATATAACAATGTGGAGAACTTATGCTATAGCTGTCCCACTTAGAAACCTAAAATAAATAGGATATGGTTAAAAAAAATGAAACATTTAAAAATATAACAAAGTAAATCCAGGTATTTCAATATTGATAAAACAAATATTGTTTTGACACCTTAAGGACTAGTAGTCTATTCACAGGAGGGGTTCTCCTAAGCATATTCTTACCACCAGAAGATTGCCACTTCAACATTAGATTATGCTGTATGTGTTATGAATATGCAGTTTTCACGGAGCAAAAGTTAACAACTAAATAGCAAAGTTGCTCCAAATAATGCCTATTTGATATCATTCCTCTATAATATCTAGTTTTGACTAATGGTAAACTCTGCAAGTTTTTTGGTTTTGTTACAGCAGTTGTTGGCTTGTGCTCTAGGAAATTCAAGAGAACAGAAATACCTTTTGGCACACGACATAGTGCAGAATCGTTTTGACCGCAGAAATTCATTAGCATACCCCATCTTTCCACAGAATTCACACTTGAGCAACTCACTGTCCATTTCTTCTAATGCCTCTAAAAAGAAGAAAACAAAGAAAAAACTTCCAAAACTTTAATTGTGGCAAATTTTCTTTTAGCTTCTACATTGGTTGGATGCTGCTAGAGTTCAGACCCTCCAGGAAACTTAAAAGGAATGGTCTTTTAACTTTTCAATCCATAGCCACTTTGGCAAGGCAAAGCCCCCCAAAACAACCACTTCCACCAATTCCCTCTTGCTCCTGCATAAAAATATTTTATGGAGTTTTCTCTATATAAATAAGCAATACATTTTTAAAGGTTCATTTTGCTAAGAATCCAACCTACCTAAAATGTGCAAAATAAAACAAAGTCACTACCTTTCAAAAAGTATCATGTAGTATATGAATTTTGATACATTGTGCTATGTACAATATATATAGCAAAGAACACACTTCTAACTGGAGAAAATGACGATGAATCCAAAAAGAAGGTAAAATTTTGATGTCTGATTTCAGAGGAGCATTTAAAACAGTTAACACTCTCAAAGATCTGCAATGTACAACAGAATATATAAAGACGTATTTATCTAATTATAAAACAGTCCCTTTTAGTTTTATCATATTAAAACAAAGTAATTTACATTTACCTTCAAAATCACCATTGGTTTTGTAACTTCTAACCTCTGCTCCTTTTTGTCAGGGTGCTTCTCTGTTAAATGAGAATGTCCTTCCCTCCACCTCTATATCCATAACTTTCAAGTCATACCACAGGACCCAAAGAAACTTCCCACCTAAATCCTCAAGTATTCAGCAGCAGCAGTCACCTGTAAGTAAGCAACTTAATCTTCAGGACCCACAGTTTTCTCATCTGTAAAATGGAGTTTAAAATACCCTTCCCGAAGAATTGCAGTGAAGATTACATGAATGCCCGATAGGTAGCAGGCACAAAAAAGTGACAGTTCCATTTCCTATTTTCCACATAAGAACTAAGAGTACTAAGGCCTGTAATAAGTGCTTAATACTTCAATGAAAACTGTTAAATTCTTAAATCCACCATATTTTGCCATTTTCATGCATCATCATAATTCCTATGCCAAGTCGCATAAAATATACAAAAAAAGAACTCCACTAACTAAAGCTTTTAGCTATGAGCTCCATATGTGCTTTTCTATGTTATTCATTTAAGCAAGACTTGTTAAGATGAAGAAAGGGACTCTGAAATGTAGACATGGATGACATGTACTCAGTACATTCAAGCATCACATTATCCCAGTGTTACTGGAGAAGCAAACAGCAAAGTGCTAAATTAAGTGAAGGCAGCAAGAACTAAAAAATACACTGTGAAATATTTGAAGTTCCAAGGGACATCCAAATACACTGTCATGACCAATCAAATCATAAACTAGCAAGTGATCATCTCAAGGAAATTCTCAAGACTGTCTTCATAAACAAAACTCATCTATTTAGTAGCAATGAGGAACAAAAGAGTCTCAAAGCAAGTAAAGTAAAAACTGCTCCTTCCAATGACCTAGAGATGGCTTTCACACAGTTGTGCCCCTCAACACATCCCTGGGACCTAGTGCCATACTTCCAGGAGTATTGCTTTTACACTGTCATGCTTGTAACCATATCTGACCTTGATAAGCCTGTACCGGCGACAGAACCTCTCATTTGACCACCACTGCCACCAATCCAGCCCCAAAGAGCCCATTTGTCAACTAGTTCCATTTTGACTATACTGAAAGCTTTATTTCAAGAGTTTGTATTAATTAACATAATAATATGCAACACTTGATTAACAGGTTAGAATACCTTATGAAGGAGAAGGAAATGTTTTTGCTGGTGAGAGAGGGGAGATCCCAAACAGGTATGGTCTAAGGGTTAACAACCTGACAAAAACAGAACATCAGTTTTATTTCTCATAAAGAAGAGAGGAATATTAACAGATTCAAAGAAGTCCAGTTCTAATATTTGGTCAAAATTTCAACAAATCTGGTAATGTTACCAAGGCTACTTTTTCACATCTGTAAATAAAAAATTACAGAGCCAAATAAGTTTAAAAAACTATTGCTTTGGCTAATAAAGATGGGATTCTATGGCAGAGACAGCTGGCACTTCCCTAATATCCATTCTTCACTTTTCTCCCACAGTAACAAAATCCTAATATTTAGCTAGGAATATGGCCACTGAGAATAAAAAGTACAGTTTCTGCCCCATGTGTGGCCAGTTTCTGACCAAATTCCAGGTAGTGCCCTTTCTCCCATCTTACAATTAGAATGTGATCATGAAGATTAGCTATCTTGGAAATGTGAGCAACGTTCTAGGGATGGCAGAGCCACTGACAGCTTAGCTGCCCAACACAATGGAGCCCTGCCCTGCTTACCTTTAGACTATGTCAGAGAAAATTAAACTTTACTTCATCAGGTATTATTCTGGGTCTCTAATGGAGTGGCCAAACACATATCCTAACTAGCAGAGCTCCCCAATTTTTCTGTGCAAGGAGGAGTTACTTTTCAATTTTCCTGAAGACTTGAGATCATGTGATGATCAGCAGCAAAGAGAGGTGATGAGATAGAAACCATGATCAGTGTAATGATTTACCAGGGAAGACATAAGATATTTTGGTAAATCACATTTTGGTTGGAGATTCTGGTTATAGAACCAGTCCAAATAGAGACATAGTTTATCCTTTAAAAAAAGAATAATCCTTACATTGTTTTTCATACTGAATTAAACTGTATATACTACTACAACCAAAGCCACTAAATAAGTGACCTCACCATTTCACCCTGTAATACTTCCCATAAACACCGAAGTATACAGTAACAGAAACACTTTATAAAATTACCTTGGGAAATTATGAAGTATTTTAAAATTTGACACATTTTCAGTAAATATATCTCTACTATGAAATAGATTAATCTTTCTTTAACTGAATATAGTTAACATAAACAGTGTGTAAATTTAAGGTGTAAAATACATTAACTTGCTACATTTATATATTATAATATGACTGCCTTTGTAGCAATACTGAGCACTTCTATCACATTACATTTTTATCCTTTCATTTTAGTCACTGGGATAATTAAGTTTAAGTCTCCTAGCACGGTTGATGATTATAGTATAATATTGTTGTCTATACTCATTATACCATGCATTAGATCTCTATGGCTTATTTATTATTCATTGCATAGATTAATCATCTTTAAATCTCCCTTTTCCTTACTCTGGTATCTTGTCCTTTAAAACTACCCTTTGCCTTGTCTTCCTCTTCCCACCATGACTACAGGTATCAATTACATGCCAAACCTCTACACTGCTCCTACATGTGACCAGCAGAGTTTCCAAAAACACTCTTTTTCGTGTCATCCGCCTAAAAAATCTTCAGTAACCATCCTCTTGACAGCAAGATAACTCCTAACTCCATAGTCGAATATCAAAGTATGCTAGAATCTGACTGCCTTACTACCCACTACTTCTCTAACCCAACTGTCTACTCTTCACTGCCCCCTCCTGAAGTTACCTAGCACTTGCACATCTTTTGTGCATTTATTCATGGTATGCTAACCCGAAAGGTTATTCCTGTTATCTTAAATCTATGCTTTACCACCCAAGACCCAGGTCAAATCCCATCTCTACAGAAAACTCACTAAACTGGCAATAATCTCACCCAGTTTTAACGTGCTGTCTATACTATTACTGTCTATAATAATTCATTTAATACCTACCATATGTTGCTCCTTAGTTATCTTTCTGTTGTGGAGATTGCTACTTCCTACTAGATCAAAAGCTCCTCTAGGTTCCAGCATAGTCCAGCATATGTTTTAATTGTATTATATTATAAACCATGAGCATCACAAAATATGCTATGAAGCTTCCTAAGCAGTTTTCCATTTTTCTCCAATATGTGCACACAAGAGAGCACATTACATATGCTTATTAGCCTAGAAAACTTTTGTTTATACACTTATTCTTATAGACAAGAAAAAAAAAAAACCCTGCACATTCATCTCTACTACTCTTTATCTCAAATGAAAAATTTTCTCAGATAAATAGTATGCATAACTAAAAGCAAGTATTTAGAAATTAAATGAAATTAAGTTAATAACAACAAAAGGCAAAATGTAGACACTGTTTGGATCCTGACTTGAACAAAATAACTATAAAAGAACATTTATACAATTTAAGCAATTATACAATTGAGGAAATCTGAATATGGACCAGGTACTAGATGACACCAAACAGTTATTAATGTTGTTTTGTGTGACACAGCATTAAAATGTACACTTTTTATAGATGCACACTGAAGCATGTACTAGCAAAATACAATAAGAACCATGAGCTTTTTTTAAACAGAGGAATAAAGGGAGAAAAGGGAAAGAGAAAAAGCAACAGAGAAAGAGAGAAGGGGGGAACGTAGGGAGAAAAAAACAAAAGGGATGGATGAAGCTGGTGTGGCAAAATAATGTTTAAAATTGGGTAATGTTGCATCTGGGTGAGTTGGGATTCATTATACAGTTCTCTCTAATTGTATGTATGTTTGAAAATTTTCATGTTTAACATTCTTTTAAATAAAAAAAAATCAAATTGAACTCAACGTAAGTTAGCAGTAAAAAAATTTTATACTACTATCATACTCTTCGCTATTCAAATAAGAAGTAAAACAGTGATAAATACTTTGCAACAGTTCATAAATTACCACAATGACAGAGGTGCCTTCCTCTTAAGAATTAGGAAAACTGCGAGCCAAGTCAGTATCTATTTTGCTTACCAGCATGCTATTTTACTTAATTTTAGCAAAGTACAGGCACATAATATATGCTAAATAAATATTTACAAAATGAATAAATTAATTTTAGATGAAATATATTAATATATTGAGGATAATTACTTAGACACAGATATTAATTAATTCACTATTACAGAGCTCTGACTATATTAAATGCTATTTAATTAAACTGAACGGTATCAACTGCAGAGCCACGATCAGAATCAATAAAAAGTAAAATATATCATTTTTGCATTTATTTGTGTTTGTTTTCCTAAAGTCACTTTGCATTACCACTTTGACTTTTATGGAATATTCACTATCAGAATAAGGTCTATAAAAAAAATTCTTTGACACTGAGAAGATTTAGTGATATTTTCCTCTATGAACAAACTTAATCGCCTTTTGATTGAAGACTACGTCCTTAACACAACTGTAACAGCCACCTGATATCAAACATCTGAATACATAAAGTCTAAAACCAAACAACCCAGAAGCTCTAAATTTTTAAGCAAACTCAGTAAAATAGTCATTTACTTAAAGTCTGCTTAAGAAAGAGAATTGGTTGTTTTGATCCTAAAATTCTGAATTAGTTTCATATATAATGGAGCTTTTCCCAACCACACTCCTTCAAATGTCAAACTGGTAGTATACAAATTAACACCAATCTTGCTATTTTAATTATATGACCATTAAGAGTCTGATTAGCTTTCCCACTATTTTAGTCAAATAATACATTATATGAGAAAAAAAGTAAATACTTCCAAGTGAAAATCTGTGTGGAATAAACACCCATGTCTTATTTCAAACAATCAAAGTCAAAGTTAAAGGGCATCTTAAAGAAAAATCCACAAACCTTCAGCAATCATGTCTTCCATCTCTGTGTCAGATGAATTATCTGCATGCTTTGCATTATTCTGTAGCTCTGGCTGAACACACACGGAATTTATCACCTGATTATCCAAAATAGGCCTTTTTTTCACAGGCTGTTCAATCAGCAGAGACGAACGACTCACCTTTAAAAGACAGAACAAAATAAAATAACCTTTTAAAAGATTTTCAAAAACAACTTAGGTTAAAAATCTCTTGAAACGAATGGTATCTGTGATAATTTACTTGTACGACTGATCAGATCCATTCATTAAGGGCTTTATTCCTTGAGAAAAGGTTAGGCAACCTGAACATAAATACTTATACTGCAGTTCATGAGCAGTATGGATGCTTCAAAGTATCAGTCAAATGGAACCAAGGGTCCTAGTTTAGGCAGGTAGGCTAAAAAGATTTTTAAAAAATCAGTAATAAATTTTGATGAGCCAGTACCTTTAATATATTTTTTTCCTGCAATAACTTTTAAGATTTATTTTTCATGCACAAAGCTTTTTATTTGTAGGATTATCTCCTCAGGATAGATCATTATCATATGCATTTTAAAGATAAGGGAACTCGACTCCCCTGGTGGCACAGTGGTTAAGAACCCACCTGCCAATGCAGGGGACATGGGTTCAAGCCCTGGTCCAGGAAGATCCCACACGCCACAGAGCAACTAAGCCCACGAGCCTGTGCTCCAGAGCTTGTAAGTCACAACTACTGAGCCCATGTGCCACAACTACTGAAGCCTGTGCGCCGAGAGCCTGGGCTCTGCAACAAGAGAAGCCACCGCAATGAGAAGCCCACGCACCACAAAGAAGAGTAGCTCCAGCTTGCCGCAACCAGAGAAAGCCCACGCGCAGCAATGAACATCCAATGCAGCCAAAAATAAATAAATACATACATACATTAAAAAAAAATAAAGGGAACTAATGTTAAAAGTATGCAGGTGGAGGAGGAGACCTTCAAGATGGCGGAAGAGTAAGACGCGGAGATCACCTTCCTCCCCACAGATACACCAGAAATACATCTACACGTGGAACAACTCCTACAGAACACCTACTGAACGCTGGCAGAAGACCTCAGATCTCCCAAAAGGCAAGAAACTCCCCACATACCTGGGTAGGGCAAAAAAAAAAAAGAATAAACAGAGACAAAAGAATAGGGACGGGACCTGCACCTCCGGAAGGGAGCTGTGAAGGAGGAAAAGTTTCCACACACTAACACAGAATTAGGGGCAAAGGGCAAAGCGGAGAGATTCCCGCACAGAGGATCAGTGCCGACCAGCACTCACCAGCCCGAGAGGCTTGTCTACTCACCCACCAGGGCAGGTAGGGGCTGGGAGCTGAGGCACTGGCTCCAGAGGTCAGATCCCAGGGAGAGGACTGGTGTTGGCTGAGTGAACACAGCCTGAAGGGAGTTAGTGCACCACAGCTAGCCAGGAGGGAGTCCGGGAAAAACTCTAAACGTGCCTAAGAGGCAAGAGACCATTGTTTCAGGGTGCACGAAGAGAAGGGATTCAGAGCACCACCTAAACGAGCTCCGGAGACGGGCGCGAGCTGCAGCTATAAGGATGGACCCCACAGTCGGGCATGAGACGCTAAGGCTGTTGCTGCCGCCACCAAGAAGCCTGTGTGCAAGCACAGGTCACTATCCACACCTCCCCTCCCGGGAGCCTGTGCAGCCCGCCACTGCCAGGGTCCTGTGATCCAGGGACAACTTCCCCAGGAGAATGCACAGCGCGCCTCAGGCTGTTGTAAGTCACGCCGTCCTCTGCCGCCGCAGGCTTGCCCCGCATTCCGTGCCCCTCCCTCCCCCCCGGCCTGCGTGAGCCAGAGCCCCCGAATCAGCGGCTCCTTTAACCCCGTCCTGTCTGAGCAAAGAACAGACGCCCTCTGGCGACCTACATGCAGAGGCGGGGCCAAATCCAAAGCTGAGTCCCGGGAGCTGTGCGAACAAAGAAGAGAAAGGGAAATTTCTCCCAGCAGCCTCAGAAGCAGCAGATTAAAGCTCCACAATCAACTTGATGTACCCTGCATCTGTGGAATACCTGAATAGACAACGAATCATCCCAAAATTGAGGCGGCAGACTTTGGGAGCAGCTGTAGACTTGGGGTTTGCTTTCTGCATCTAATTTGTTTCTGATTTTATGTTTACCTTAGTTTACTATTTAGAGTTTATTATCATTGGTAGATTTGTTTATTGATTTGGCTGCTCGCTTACTTTTTCTTTTAAATACATATATATATTTTTTTCCCTTTTTCTCTTTTTGTGAGTGTGTATGTGTATGCTTCTTTGTGTGATTTTGTCTGTATAGCTTTGCTTTTAACATGTGTCTTAGGGTTCTGTCTGTCCGTTATTCCTTTTTTTTTTCTTTAGTATAGTTTTTAGTGCTTGTTATCATTGGTGGATTTGTTTTTTGGTTTCGTTGCTCTCTTCTTTCTTTCTATTATTTTTAAATTTTTTAAATAATTTTTTAAAGATTTTTATTTTAATACCTTTATTTTATTTTATTTTTTCCTCCCTCCCTCCCTTTCTTTCTTTCTCTTTCTTTCTTTCTTTCTCCCTTTTCTCCTGAGCCATGCAGCTGACAGGGTCTTGGTGCTCCAGCTGGGGGTCAGGCCTGTGCCTCTGAGGTGGGAGAGCTGAGTTCAGGACACTGGTCCACCAGAGAGCTCCCGGCTCCACGTAATATCACACAGTGAAAGTTCTCCCAGAGATCTCCATCTCAATGCTAAGACCCAGCTCAATTCAACGACCAGCAAGCTACACTGCTTGACACCCTATGCCAAACAACTAGCAAGACAGGAATACAGCCCCACCCATTAGCAGAGAGGCTGCCTAAAATCATAATAAGGTCACAGACACCCCAAAACACATCACCAGATGCAGTGCTGCCCAACAGAAAGACAATATCCAGCCTCATCCACGAGAACACAGGCACCAGTCCTCTCCATCAGGAAGCCTACACAACCCACTAAACCAATCTAAGCCACTGAGGGCAGACACCAAAAACAACGGGAACTATGAACATGTAGTCTGTGAAAAGGAGACCCCAAACACAGTAAGTTAAGCAAAATGAGAAGACAGAGAAACACACAGCAGATGGAGGAGCAAGGAAAAAACCCACCAGACCAAAAAGATGAAGAGGAAATAGGCAGTCTACCTGAAAGAGAATTCAGAGTAATGATAGTAAAGGTGATCCAAAATCTTTGAAATAGAATGGAGAAAATACAAGAAACGTTTAACAAGGACTTACAAGAACTAAAGAGCAAAGAAACAATGACGAACAACACAATGAATGAAATTAAAAATTCTCTAGAAGGAAATCAATGGCAGAATAACTGAGGCAGAAGAACGGATAAGTAACCTGGAAGATAAAACAGTGGAAATATCTACTGCAGAGCAGAATAAAGAAAAAAGAATGAAAAGAATTGAGGACAGTCTTAAGAGACCTCTGCGACAACATTAAATGCACCAACATTCGAATTATAGGGGGGCCCAGAAGAAGAAGAGAAAAAGAAAGGGACTGAGAAAATATTTGATGAGATTATAGTTGAAAACTTCCCTGTTATGGGGAAGGAAATAGCCAATCAAGTCCAGGAAGTGCAGAGAGTCCCATACAGGATAAACCCAAGGAGAAACACGCCAAGACACATATTAATCAAAAATTAATTATAAAGAAAAAATATTAAAAGCAGCAAGGGAAAAACAACAAATAACATACAAGGGAATCCCCATAAGGTTAACCGCTGATCTTTCAGCAGAAACTCTGCAAGCCAGAAGGGAGTGGCAGGACACATTTAAAGCGATGAAAGGGAAAAACCTACAACCAAGAATACTCTATCCAGCAAGGATCTTATTCAGATTCGACAGAGAAATTAAAACCTGTACAGACAAGCAAAAGCTAAGAGAATTCAGCACCACCAAACCAGCTTTAAAACAAATGCTAAAGGAACTTCTCTAGGCAGGAAACACAAGAGAAGGAAAAGACCTATAAAAACAAACCCAAAACAATTAAGAAAACGGTAATAGGAACATACATATCGATAACTGCCTTAAATGTAAATGGATTAAATGCTCCAACCAAAAGACACAGACTGGCTGAATGGATAGCAAAACAAGACCCATATGTATGCTGTCTACAAAAGAGCCACATCAGACCTAGGGACACATACAGACTGAAAGTAAGGGGATGGAAAAAGATATACCACGCAAATGGAAATCAAAAGAAAGCTGGAGTAGCAATTCTCGTATCAGATAAAATAGACGTTAAAATAAAGACTACTACAAGAGACAAAGGAGGACACTACATAATGATCAAGGGATCAATCCAAGAAGAAGATATAACAATTGTAAATATTTATGCACCCAACATAAGAGCACCTCAATACATAAGGCAAATGCTAACAGCCATAAAAGGGGAAATTGACAGTAACACAATCATAGTAGGGGACTTTAACACCCCACTTTCACAAATGGACAGATCATCCAAAATAAAAATGAATGTAAGGATACACAAGCTTTAAATGATACATTAAACAAGATGGACTTAATTGATATTTATAGGACATTCCATCCAAAAACAACAGAATACACTTTCTTCTCAAGTACTCATGGAACATTCTCCAGGATAGATCATATCCTGGGACACAAACCAAGCTGTGGTAAATTTAAGAAAACTGAAATTGTATCAAGTATCTTTTCTGACCACAACAGTATGACTAGATGTCAATTACAGGAAAAAATCTGTAAAAAATACAAACACATGGAGGCTAAACCATACACTACTAAATACACTACTAAATCTCTTGGTTAAGAGATCACTGAAGAAATCAAAGAGGAAATCAAAAAATACCTAGAAACAAATGACAATGAAAACACGACAACCCAAAACTTATGGGATCCAGCAAAAGCAGTTCTAAGAGGGAAGTTAGTAGCAATACAATCCTACCTCAGGAAACATCTCAAATAAACAACCTAACCATACACATAAAGCAATTAGAGAAAGAAGAACAAAAAACCCCCAAAATTAGCAGAAGGAAAGAAATCATAAAGATCAGATCAGAAATAAATGAAAAAGAAATGAAGGAAACAATAGCAAAGGTCAATAAAACTTAAAGCTGGTTCTTGAGAAGATAAATGAAAATGATTAACCATTAGCCAGACTCATCAAGAAAAAAAGGGAGAAGACTCAAATCAATATAATTGAAATGAAATGAAAAAGAAGTAACAACTGATACTGCAGAAATACAAAGGATCATGAGAGTTACTACAAGCAACTATATGCCAAGAAAATGGACAACGTACAAGAAATGGACAAATTCTTAAAAAGCACAACCTTCCGAGACTGAACCAGGAAGAAACAGAAAATATAAACAGACCGATCACAAGCAATGAAATTGAGACTGTGATTAAAAATCTTCCAACAAACAAAAGCCTAGGACCAGATGGCTTCACAGGTGAATTCTAACAAACATTTAGGGAAGAGCTAACACCTATCCTTCTCAAACTCTTCCAATATATAGCAGAGGGCGGAACACTCCCAAACTCATTCTATGAGGCCACCATCACCCTGATACTGAAACCAGACAAGGATGTCACAAAGAAAGAAAACTACAGGCCAATATCACTGATGAACATAGATGCAAAAATCCTCAACAAAATACTAGCAAACAGAATCCAACAGCACATTAAAAGGAACATACACCATGATCAAGTGGGGTTTATCCCAGGAATGCAAGGATTCTTCAATATACACAAATCAATCAATGTGATACACCATATTAACAAATTGAAGGAGAAAAACCATATGATCATCTCAATAGATACAGAAAAAGCTTTCTACAAAATTCAACACCTGTTTATAATAAAAGCCATCCAGAAAGTAGGCACAGAGGGAACTTACCTCAACATAATAAAGGCCATATATGACAAACCCACAGCCAACATTGCTCTCAATGGGGAAAAACTGAAACCATTTCCTCTAAGATCAGGAACAAGACAAGGTTGTCCACTCTAACCACTATTATTCAACACAGCTTTGGAAGTTTTAGCCAAAGCAATCAGAGAAGAAAAAGAAATAAAAGGAATCCAAATCGGAAAAGAAGTAAAGCTGTCACTGTTTGCAGATGACATGATACTATACACAGAGAATTGAAAAGATGCTACCAGAAAACTACTAGAGCTAATCAATGAATTTGGTAAAGTAGCAGGATACAAAATTAATGCACAGAAATCTCTGGCATTCCCAAACTCTAATGATGAAAAATGTGAAAGAGAAATTAAGGAAACACTCTCATTTACCACTGCAACAAAAAGAATAAAATACCCAGGAATAAGCCTACCTAAAGAGACAAAAGACCTGTATGCAGAAAACTATAAGACACTGATGAAAGAAATTAAAGATGATACAAACAGATAGATATACCATGTTCTTGGATGGGAAGAATCAACAATGTGAAAATGACTATACTACCCAAAGCAATCTACAGATTCAATGCAATCCCTATCAAACTACCGATGGCATTTTTCACAGAACTAGAACAAAAAATTTCACAATTTGTATGGAAACACAAAAGACCCCGAATAGCCAAAGCAATCTTGAGAAACAAAAACGGAGCTGGAGGAATCAGGCTCCTGGACTTCAGACTATACTACAAAGCTACAGTAATCAAGACAGTATGGTACTGGCACAAAAACAGAAATATAGATCAATGGAACAGGATAGAAAGCCCAGAGATAAACCCACGCACATATGGTCACCTTATTTTTGATAAAGGAGGCAAGAATATACAATGAAGAAAAGACAGCCTCTTCAGTACGTGGTGCTGGGAAAACTGGACAGCTACATGTAAAAGAAAGAAATTAGAACACTCCCTAACACCATGCACAAAAATAAACTCAAAATAGATTAAAGACCTAAATGTAAGGTCAGACCCTATAAAACTCTTAGAGGAAAACATAGGCAGAACACTCTATGACATAAAGTACAAAAATATCCTTTTTGACCCACCTCCTTGAGGAATGGAAATAAAAACAAAAACAAATGGGACCTAATGAAACTTAAAAGCTTTTGCACAGCAAAGGAAACCACATCAAGATGGGAGAAAATATATGCAAATGAAGCAACTGACAAAGGATTAATCTCCAAAATTTATAAGCAGCTCATGCAGCTCAATATCAAAAAAACAAACAACCCAATCCAAAAATGGGCAGCAGACCTAAATAGACATTTCTCCAAAGAAGATATACAGACTGCCAACAAACACATGAAAGACTGCTCAACATCATTAATCATTAGAGAAATGCAAATCAAAACTACAATGAGGTATCACCTCACACCAGTTAGGATGGCCATCATCAAAAAATCTACAAACAGGGCTTCCCTGGTGGCTCAGTGGTTGAGAGTCCTCCTGCTGATGCAGGGGACACAGGTTCGTGCCCTGGTCCGGGAAGATCCCACATGCCGCGGAGCAGCTAGGCCCGTGGGCCATGGCCGCTGAGCGTGCGCGTCCGGAGCCTGTGCTCCACAACGGGAGAGGCCACAGCAGTGAGAGGCCTGTGTACCGAAAAGAAAAAAAAAAAAAACTACAAACAATAAATGCTGGAGAAGGTGTGGAGAAAAGGGAACCCTCTTGCACTGTTGGTAGGAATGTAAATTGATACAGCCACTATGGAGAACAGTATGGAGGATCCTTAAGAAACTAAAAATAGAACTACCATACGACCCAGCAATCCCACTACTAGGCATATACCCTGAGAAAACCATAATTCAGAAAGAGTCATGTACCACAATGTTCATTGCAGCACTTTTTACAATAGCCAGGACATGGAAGCACCTCAGTGTCCATCGACAGATGAATGGATAAAGAATATGTGGCACATATATACAATGGAATATTACTGAGCCATAAAAAGAAACGAAGTTGAGTTATTTGTAGAAGGTGGATGGACCTAGAGTCTGTCATACAGAGTGAAGTAAGTCAGAAAGAGAAAAATACCATATGCTAACACATATATTTGGAATCTAAAAAAAAAAAAAGGTTCTGAAGAACCTAGGGGCAGGACAGGAATAAAGACGCAGATGTAGAGAATGCACTTGAGGACACGGAGAGGGGGAAAGGTAAGTTGGGACGAAGTGAGAGAGTGGCATGGACTTATATACACTACCAATGTAAAATAGATAGCTAGTGGGAAGCAGCCACACAGCACAGGGAGATCAGCTTGGTGCTCTGCGACCACCTAGAGGGGTGGGATAGGGAGGGTGGGAGTGAGATGCAAGAGGGAGGAGATATGGGGATATATGTATATGTATAGCTGATTCACTGTTATAAAGCAGAAACTAATACACCACTGTAAAGCAATTATACTCCAATAAAGGTGTTAAAAAAATAAAACAAAGGAATGCCTATCCAAAAAAAAAAAAACAAACAAAAATATGCAGGTGATTTCTTTACAAAAGCAGAATCAGGAACTCAAGTCTCCTGACTCCCTAGTTCAGCAACCTATTATAATCAAAAAAAGAAAAAATGGAAAACTCATTGCTGAAAAAACTGTAATATTCAGCGCTGCTAAGAGTATACACTTTTGGTATATGAATAAATTTAAATAATCTTCCAGAAAATAATTTGGCAATATATATCAGGAGTCTTATGAATACATACGTTGAATACACATGTAATGTGATCCAATACCTATACTTCTAGGAATTTATGCTAAAGAAATTATTTAAAATGTGGATTTCAAATGTGGATAATTTACATACAAAGATATTCCTTTCAGGGCTATCTGAACAGCAAAAAAATGGAAACCTGAATGTCCAACAACATAGTTGTCCCTCAGTACTTGCAGAGGATCGGTTCCAAGACTCCAGAGGATACAAATTCCGCAGATGCTCAAGTCCCTTATGTAAAATGGAGTATCATTTGCATATAACCTATGCACATTCTCCCATGTACTTTTTTTTTTTTTTTTTTGGCCACACCACATGGCATACGGGATCTTAGTTCCCTGACCAGGGATTGAACCCAATGCATTGGGAGCACAGAGTCTTAACCACTGGACCGCCAGGGAAGTCCCATCCCATATACTTTAAATCATCTCTAGATTACTTATAATATTGAATACAACGTAAATGCAAAGTAAATAGTTGCCCGTGCATGGCAAATTCAAGTTTTGCTTTCTGGAACTTTGTAGACTGTTTTTTTTTTTAATTCTTGATCTATGATTGGGTTGACTCCCTGCTGTGAAACCTGTGGATATGGGGGGCCAACTGTAATGGAAGGATTATATAAATTACAGTTGTCCAGAAAGTGAAATATTATGTAACCTTTCAAAATGTTTCCTAAGTACTATTAATCAAACTAGAAAATAAATGCTCAAGATATACTAAGTGAAAGAAGCTGAACTGTATATATAATAATAACCTTGATCATATGAAAAAATATATATATTAAAATATACTCTGTGGTATTGCTGAGGATTATTTGTTCTCTACATTTTCCATTAAAAAATACATATTACTTTTGTAATCTGAAAAAAGAAGTTGTAACTGTCACTAGTAATAATTGATAATCATAGCTATGGCCATTAAGTGCCAGGCACTACACAGCAATTTATGCACATTTAGTCCTCACAATAACCCTAAGAGCAAAGTATCACCTCCATTTGCTGGATGAACAAATGAATTTCAAAAAGGCTGAATGACTTGACAAAGGTTACACAGTCTATATGTGGCAGAGCCAGATCCTATCACTGAGGAATAGGGAGAAAAAAACCCGTTCCTCCACTCACTATATATCAGAGATTCTTAGATCCAAGCTTAATATACACACAGTAAACTGAAAGCAAAGGCAACTGATTAGACAGTCAATTATCACAGTGCAATCACAATGCACTACCTGTGAATCTGAAAAATCAGATAGTTCAAAGTCCTCCAAAATACATAATTTTGTTTTCTTGTCTTTGATTTGGGCTTTGATTTTGGCCACTTGTCTTGGTATATTTTCTAAGGGAAAATGTTCATCTCTGGATATTAGTATGTAATGTATCTAGTATAGCTGTAATGTACAGCTAGTCTCAAATCACAATACTCTTAGTGACAGATATAGCACCTCAATTTTGAGGTGAACATTTTGAAGCATTTTTGAAATCTGACTGAAGGCTGAGATTTAAGAATAATGAAAAGATCTATTTGCTAATTTTAAAGCATCAACTGGGTAACATCAGAAGTATGAGATCACTGGGAAGTCATTATTTTCTGTATTCAAGTTCACAAAGTATCATATTATACAAGAAACACCATTAAAAAGAAATTAATGAACTTTAGGTATCATTTCAAGCCCCTTAAAAAAAAATAGAAAGTTTATTTCATTGGAGTAAACGTATAATTGTCTTCTCTAAAAATTATAAAACTGATATCCTTATATCCTGAAAGTTTTCTTCTTATACATTTAAATAGCTAGCGTAAAATTCTAGAAGTATATCTGGAAATATATAAATGATGTATATAAAGAAATTCTAGATAAAAGATTAACAACTTTTGAGATAAAATTATAAGCTTTTTATTAGATAACAACGGATTATACATTTTAAGATAATGCTACATGAATAATTGTAAAAATACAAATTTGCTTGCTACTTACAGGAAATGGCTCCAATCCCTCCTGAATTACAAAGCCTTCAATAACATGGGTCAAGATCTGTGGCTTAACAATAGCCTGTGGAGGTTTGTTTTCTACACTGGGTATGCTACTAGGCATAGATGTACTATTACTCCTTGTGGTAGCAGCTGGAAGTAAGAGTGGAGGTGGAGGAACAGACACATGTGAAGGATCTGATGGAGATTTAATTACTGAAGCACTGACTGATGCCACAACAGGTAATTCTACTTGCTCTGTGGAACAAAAAAAAAAGTCATTTTTTTAATCTTTAGCATTCTGCCCAGGCAAATATGAAAGAAAATTCAAGAATAAATATTAGTAACAATAACAGTTAATATCTGGTGCTTTAAAAAAAATTCTAAGACCTTTATATTTATTATCTCATTTAATCTCCACAATAACCTTATGAGATACATACTACTATTCTCACTTACAGAGGAAGGGGGTGACTTGCTCAAAGTTGTCATTCCAACTTTGGTTACAAAGAACTGTCCCATAAGACATGAAAATGTTTTAGAATGTCAATTTAAGAATAATTACTAAAAAAACTTTTAAATTTTAAGCTATACAGATATTAAATTCCCTATGTTTCTGTTTATATATTCCAAATGATATGGGGGGAAAAAGTACTTTGAAAACATGCTTAAGAAAAAAAAGAATCATGAAATCTACAGAATAAGTAGAAATTTTAATGAATTATACAGGGCATTACCTTTATTTCAAGCTAATTCACATCCATGCACAAATGTTCTTTGTTGTTGTTGTTATCTTTAACAACTCTTCACTGACACCGTACATGTCAATTTGGGGGAACACTGTATACCAGGCAATTGCAAAATGTTGGGCTGGATCACTGTGATTCCTCCCCTTCAAACTCTGAGGACCACAATAAGACAGACCCACAGCCTACAATGGAGACTTTACCTCCCCATTCGGTAGCAATAAACCTTTACTAAGCTGTACCAAAGTGGAGAGGCGGAACCAGCTGATAGCTAGGAATACCAGTGAGTACAAGATGTCTGAGAAAAATAACAAAAAAAGAACATGCGGTAAAGATAATATTACTACTTACTGAGCACTTTTGTGCCAGGTACTGTATAAATGTCTTACATGTTATAACACATTTAGCCCTCAAAACTAGCCTATGGGTAGGTACTGTTATTATCTCCATTTTATAGATGTGGAAACCAAAACACAGAAAGATAAAGCAACTTGCCTAGAGGCACACAGCTAATAAGCAGTGCAGCTGGGATACTAACCCAGGCAGTCAGGTTCTGGGTTCTGGAGACAATGCTTTTTTCATTGCTACGGTAACTCCTCTCCACCATCAGTATGAAAAGGATTGATATCACTATCAAAAATGCTCAAAATATAGCGCAGTTAGGTAGAGAAGAAAGAAAAGAAATCCCTATCGAATAAAAATTTCAGCTAACAAAATAGTGTAGTGATAATCGGTGTAGTGTCAGAAATGGAAAAGCTAACAGTTCAGACATAGTAACTCTGACGTAATTAATAACACTATGTAGCTTATCACAGCAAGATTACAGCCATAACTTAACCTAGTTCCACCAAATAATCCACCAGGATAAACTGTACTGGAAAAGCTATTTAAAGTCACACAATCCCTCATTAAGAACTACAAAAGAAAGTCAGCAGAGGACTTCCCTGGTGGCGCAGTGGTTAAGAATCTGCCTGCCAATTCAGGGGACACGGGTTCGATCCCTAGTCCGGGAAGATCCCACAAGCCGCAGAGCATGTGCACCACAACTACTGAGCCTGTGTGCCACAACTACTGAAGCCTGCCCACCTAGAGCCCATGCTCCGCAACAAGAGAAGCCACTGCAATGAGAAGCTCATGCACAGCACAAAGAGTAGCCCCCGCTCGCTGCAACTAGAGAAAGCCCACGCAGCAACGAAGACCCAACGCAGCCCAAAAAAAAAAAAAAAAAAAAAACAAGAAAAGAAAAGAAAAAGTCAGCAGGAAATACTGGTTTGCTGATTTCCAGGAACAAATACACAATTGTACACATGCATTACCGGACTGAAGAACTCCATAAAAATCCTACCCCACATACCCAATTTTCACATATACTCCTAGAGGAAAAGGATAAAAGATATAATGCTGAACTGGGACTAAAAAGCAATTTTTCTGTTGGAAGGAAAATATAAATCTATGGAGAAGTGAAAAATAAGATAAATTTTAATATCCCTTATAGATTTATAAATATTTGATTACTTTAGAAATATAAAGCTGCATTAAGTATATTGTGGCTTATTCAGAAAATACGGCTTAGTATATGTTCTAACTAATTTTTGGATCATACATACAAATAGATCTAAATTTTGTTGAAAACAAAGTTGTAAGTTACTGACTTCTTAAAAAAGTTATTAATAGATATGACTTGCCAGTTTATAACCAGCTGTTAAAATCAAAAACACAAGAAACATTGACATATTATAGCAGAACAAACACACAATTATTGGGGGCTTCCCTGGTGGCGCAGTGGTTAAGAATCCGCCTGCCAATGCAGGGGACATGGGTTCGATCCCCAATCTGGGAAGATCCCACATGCCGCTGAGCAACTAAGCCCATGCACCACAACTACTGAGCTTGCACTCTAGAGCCCGTGAGCCACAACTACTGAGCTCACATGCCACAACTACTGAAGCCCACGTGCCTAGAGCCCGTGCTCCGCAAAAAGAGAAGCCACCACAATGGGAAGCCCACGCACCTCAACAAAGAGCAGCCCCCGCTTGCCACAACTAGAGAAAGCCCGCGAGCAGCAACGAAGACCCAACGCAGGCAAAATTTAATTAATTAGTTTTTAAAAAAACACAATTACTACACTCTCTAGATTTAAGACAACTGTGAGACAGAAACCCCAAGTTAACTGATAAGACTTTGCCACAGGTTACTCTGCCTATTCACAGTCTCATTTTCTGAGCAAGATCTATGAGCTTTTTCTACTCTTTTTTATGGATGCTTTTTTAAGAATTCTTATAGATTTATGAAGACCGAATCCTGGGTGGAAACAAGTCCCTCTATTTTTACAGGTTAGTTTATTACATGATTTGATGAGCAACGTGTGCTTGCTTTTCCCCCCTCATATACTACAGAAACTAGTTAAGTATGAAGTAAATTAAAGGAGGATTCAAATATCTACATTGTACTTAGACAATTTAGCCAGAGGGATGGATATGCCTGCTAGGATCTCAGACTACATTCCTGAGGAAATAATGTGAAGATATTCTTGAGTTTCAATATATCAAAAATGTTTAAATTTTCTTGAGTATCATTAGTAATGCTTATTAGGTAATTAAATCACAGTCACAATGCAAGGTTAGTATCCAATTAAACACATATTTCTGCCTTCAAATCAAAACTCCAAGAAATCTGCAGCAACATAAATCCATTTTCAGTGTATACAAACTACAAAGATTTAATACTATAGTTAGATTTTCTTAAATCTATCTTTTGAGGTATTATTTTGAATAAGCAAAGGCAATAACATTGAACTTGTCTTAAATATTTTATATAATTTTATTGACTAAATGTTTTCTATTTTTCAGGAAGGGAAAAAAGTTGGAGGAAAATTGGTTTTCCCCCTCCATGCTTTCCAGAGATTCATATTGGTATAGTAAGGGATAAAAGCTAGAAAGAAGAGAAGGGATAGAGATGTGGCATGCTGAAGAAAAGAGAGGACAAGGGCTGCTTTGGTAGCAAAGTCAGTGACCCGTTACAGTCTGTTTCCATGCCTGCTACAGTGGTTCTTCTTAACTGAAAGTGATCGTGAAGGCCATGAGATATTCAATAGAATAAAATACTTACTACAAAGCCTGAACCAAGATTAGTATTATCTGGATAAGTGGTCAGTAAACTTTCTATAAAGGACATATGGTCTCTGCAATGACTCATGTTTGCTGCAGTAATGCAAAAGTAGCCATAGATAATACCTGAACAAATGAACGTGGCTGTGTTGCATAGAACTCTATTCATGGACAATGAAATTTGAATTTCACATCATCTTCACATGACATGAAACATTACTCTTCTTTTGATTTTTTTTCAAACATTTAAAAATTTTAAAACCATACTTAGCTCATGGGCCATACAAAAACATGCAGCAGGAAGGATCTGAAGCGTGAGCTATCATTTGCCAACCCCTGATCTAAATAAAATACTAAAAAAAAAACCAAAACCCTAACACAGAATATATCTTTTTTAGGACTTAGATACCGGGCTATAGATTATAATGTTTTAGTAAAATACCTAGGATTCACAGTCACTTTGATATTATGAGGAGGAGTATAGAGAAGATTTACTTGAACTCATAAGTAGTTCTGAAGTAGTGAATAAGAATTTGAATGCTTAAACTCAAGAATTTTTTAATCCACGTCCCTAGTAAGAATTAGTGAGGCTTAATTTAAATACTGTCTGGGAAAGAACACTTTTAAAAGCATTTACTCAGTCTGGATCACAAGCAATTATGACGAATGTCTGATATGACTTCAAATGCTTTGTGATTTTTTTTTTTTTTTTTTTTTTTT